>NC_046163.1:53399454-53768204 GCF_011064425.1 Rattus rattus | reverse complement strand
CCTGAGTGCTGGAACTAAAGACCTGCACCACAATGCCTGACTTTGGTGTTTTTACTTTAAAAAAAATCTACATTTCATCTATTTTAAATACAAACTCAGACAAGGTGATATTTACAAACTACAGGTAATAAAAATTCGACTTGGATAATTCTGTACAGCATAAAAAATGTCTATAATGATGCTAATAAAATCAGCAGTGCAGAAAACAAACCCTTGTCTGGGAAATGAATTATATATATATCACAGTCCTTTTAGTCTCAGACATAAAGTGCATATGCATGAGCTAAGAGAACAATGAGGAGAAAGGAGCAGCATTGTCTGTATTCTGAAAAGGTAGACTTCGTGCAGGTGAGAAAGGCGGTGGAATCCGGCAGGTCAGCCTGTCCTAGATTTAGATAAAGGGCTTTATGCATGAAAGGGTTTGTGCCATTTTAATTATGCTTGTACTAAAAGAAACCACTGCTTATTAAGGGCTATTTAATAATAACTATTTATTCCTTCTCCATAAAGAAAGGCGATGCCAGATCCCATAATTAGCAGCTTAATGTACTGAAATGAATGGCCCCTCAGACCAACACAAAGCCAAAAGGAGGGACCTTGGATGCCAATTCGACTTTTATAATGGGGGTGGGGATGCCAGGAGATGCTGCAGATGGCCTGTTAGACTTCTACAGAGAAGTGTGTCTCAGTGCCCATTACTTGTTCAATAAGTATGTTTGATAACCAGACAAATATGGTCCATATATTCATGTAGTCCATTCTGTTCTAATCGGGAGAAGCAATAATGAAGACACCAGGAAATATGTGAATGTACAGAGGAAGTTTAGCCCAGATGTTGGTCGAGCAGGGGAAAGACTGGAGAATGAATGTAAATTGTTGAGAGACTATAGACAAAGTGAGATATAAACGAAAAGGTCTATCTATATAAAGAATCTCAGGAGACTTTCCTAGGAAGTGGGAAGAGGGTCTGTGAATATTCTCTGACGGGGATAAAACTGCTCAATTGAAGTCTGGGATGAACAGTAACACAACACAGCCTAATAATAAGCAAGAAAGGGTTTAAATGAGGGAAAAATAAAGTTTACATGGCCAGTTCATATACTCTGTCTTTTAACAATGATTCATATTAAGAAATATATTTTGTGTTACAGATAAATATTAATTCCCTAAATGCAACATTGTGGCTGTGTGTGTGTGTGTGTGTGTGTGTGTGTGTATACACATACATATCTTGTTTTCCAGCATTCAGTTTCCAACCACTTGGAATATGTAATATGTACTTTTTACCTACAGTGATGAGATAACTGATGGGCAGGCTTCTGTTTTAGAGTAGAGCTGGTGCCAGAGGAAACGACAGGGCTGCACGACTGGAATTGCATAGCTGGAAGCTTCACCCCTCTACTTATTTAGGACAGAGCATGTTTAGACATTGGCTAGTGAGGTAATATTCATGCCTACCTATCAAAGTTGTTATGAGAACCCAGAAAGGTGAGACTCGGAAATGTCGGAGTTATGAACACTTGGAGGTTGTTCGAGAATGGAGCACTGGGAGAGGCTATGAGCTTAGTGGATCCCCCAGCACGCTTTGCCCTGTGCTTGCCCACTATTGGGTGATTCCTCTACATCCTTTAAAAGACCTCTAAGTGAAATGACTAAACCGTTTTTGTACATTTTTCTGAGTTTTACAAGCAGCTCTAAAAAAGTAACCACAGCCAAGGACAGAACCACAGAAATCTTGATTTGTGACTAGAGGATCAGAAACATTGGTCAACCTGGGATTGTGGTTGGCATCCAAAGATGGGCAATGGTTCCTGTGGACTGAGCCCTTATCCGCTGAGATCTGATGCCGTAGAGTAGTAGAACTCAATTATATGTCATTTCTAATTTTTCCTAAATTTTATACTTACAATTATATATAAAGTGAAAAACCATCACAAAATAGTACAAAACATTATTATGCATTTATTTACAGTGTCCTGTGGATTGTGGTTGGTTTTTATTTATTTGTTATTTTGAGACAAGATCTCATTCTACCACCTAGACTATAAATTTAAATACAATAAAATGTAATTTAATTGTCAAACTAAACTCATGATCATCTAGACTCAGCCTCCTGAGTGCTAGTCTTACATGGTCAAGCCTATTTATATGGCAATGTTTATTTTCAATCAATTTTTTAAAAATATGGGTCACAATGTACCGAAGAGATATCATGAAGAATGATTTGTGATCTGTTGGAATCTTTCACAGCGGAGTAAAAGAGTTTGGATTCTACTTCATTAGTTATTAAACCACTGAGGTGCTTTCTCTAGGTATATGGGTGTGGAAGCAGGGCACGGTGAAGTCATTGTGTCTTTCATTATCAAGAGGAGCTGGTGGTTTGCACTGAAGTAAGGCTGTGAAGAGGTAAATGTGACTGAATAAGCGGACAAATTGGATGCAGGGAATGAAGAAAACAGAAGAGCCATGGGTTAGCATCAGCAGTTGGGTAAACACTGCCAGCCTTGTGATATCCCTATGATAGTAATTGATGAAGGAATTGGATTTAAACAGTAGGTTTGGGGAATGCTGAACATTATCCATCCATCAGACCTGGGAGTAGAGCTGACAGCAGAGTGATCTTCTGATCACATTCATGCAGAGAGCTTGACAAGGGTTATCAATTAGAATTGTTTTCATGTACACATGGAAGTGGACATTGTCAGAAAAGAAGATAAGGCAGGCGTCGCTGCTGGGAAGAGAGGTGAGAACCGAGTCTTAGGTCATTCCAGCACCGAGAGGATAATGGCTCAGATATAAAGGATTTGCCAGGCAACCATGAGCCGGAGTTCTAAAAAAACAAACAAACAAATCAAACAAACAATCAAACAAATGTCATGTGTTGTCTGCGCCTGTAATCCCAGCACTGGGAAGGTGAAGACAGGAGGCTCTCTAGACCTCACTACTCAACAGGTAGCGAGTTCCACATTGAGTGAGAGACCCTTTCTAAAAAGAAATCAACACAGACGACATCTAAGGAAAAATAATAAGTTATCCTCAGGCCTGCACACATGCATGCCAACACTAGACCATACAGGAACACACACACACACACACACACACACACACACACACACACACACACACACACACAACCTTAAAATTGTAAAAATAAAAAGTATCAGAGAAGAGGGTGGCTGCAAAAGTCTCTGGCTACCTTTGGTTTGAGAAGCATCCTATTTTGGCCAGTCATCCCCCAGGGAAGCCCTCTGACTGCTCTGTCACATGGTGGCTGCCCCACACCTTACACCTCTTTGCTGAACCTTTGCTGTTCAGTGCTCCATTACTTTATAAATTGCTCTGGGATTGTTTGAGTCTAGTCTTATAGTTTTTCTTCCTAAATTTTCTACAAACTGACTACAATCCAGACTTCTGCTTTTCCCGTTGTCTGTCTGTCTCGTCATCACTTCAGTGTGCATGTATTGAGTATTGCAACCATAAGTTACCAAGCACAAGTCTGAGCAAAAGTGAAAGGAAGCTCACTAAAAACTCGTGCATTACAACTGACGTGACAGTAAGAGTTAACATCTAGCTAAGTAGCATCCTCTTAAGTAAACTTATTTAAATACAGTCATCCCTTGTGAACAGGTGAACTGGTTTTGGAGCAGGGTGTTAAAATGTAAAGATGTAAGACTCAATGGAAATTGACTATGTTTACATATAACCTATGCACACATTCATATATATTTTATCATCTCTAGTTACTTATAATGATACATAATACATGTAAATATTGATAAATGTTTTTACAATTATATTCTTTTGGGACCAATGAGACAAACAAGTTTGTACATACTCAGTAGAGACATATTCTGTCCCCAATGTTTAAAACAATAACTTCCTCCCTTTTCTCCTGTTTCCCTGTCACATTTTAATTCTCACCTCCTTTTCCTCCCCTTCTTTCTTCTCTTCCTCCCCTTTTTCCTCTTCCTTCTCTTCCTCCTCTCACCCTCCTCATCTTCCTCCTCATCCTGTATGTAGGAGAGAGAGAGAGAGAGAGAGAGAGAGAGAGAGAGAGAGAGAGAGAGAGAGAGAGAGAGAGAGAACACTTGTAGAACTTGTAGAAGTCAGAGAATATCTCTTCCATCTTTACATGGGTTCTGGGAATGAAACTCAGGTCCTCCGACTCATGTGGCAAACACTTTACCTATCCCATCATCTTGCTAACCCTACATGTATTACTGATTCCAGGCAGTGGACCATGGATCTGGGATCCATTATGTGGAGAACAATGGAGAATTAACAAGGGAATAACTTGTGATATATCATTGAGGGTTTTCCACATTTTCTGCTGATTACAATTCAGTGGGATTTTATTTTCAGATTGTCAAATCATTTTTTAACCCTGAGAAAATATCCCCAAGTTCTTGATTCAGTATGGGAGGCCTTTGCCTGTGGGACTGTGAAAGGTTTTGTGGTTCTCAGTTGAGCTAAGGCTAGAAGCCCCAGAGATCCTGAAGGGACAGTAGGAGTTTTGCCTGCTCCCAGGTACCAGGCTTCTGTCTTATCTTCAGTCCCCCATAGATTTGTGGCCATCAATCATGTAAGGGCAATGTCCTAAGCCCTCCACATGTAGATGAGGAAAAGAGATGTGACCACAGGTCACATAGGCTCAAGACAGAGCTCTCCATTTCAATGAGAAACCTAGAAGCCTGGAGAATTAGCTTTAAGCTTTCCTTCTCAGACATCTCTCCTCACAGAAGGTATTTAATCTCAAGCCCGCCCTGAGACGGGGTGGGGATATGATTATACATCCACATTCCGCCATGACATTAAATGCCTTAAAACCACAGACCACGTCTTTTCATCGGAATCTGCCGTGGGGAGCTATGGAGAAGGCCTTTGCCTACAGAGCTGCCATCTAGTCTCCTGTAGAAGGCCTCTCTGCATTCCCAGCCAAGACCACTACCAAGCTCAAGACCCCACAATCAAGCCAAGGAACATCCCCTCAAGACCAGCCAGAGCCTCCCATCCCTGCCCGCCCCCCCTCCAGCCTTTGGGCCCAGATTCCGTTCTTAGCTCTTCCATGAATTCCAGAAGCTCCTGTATGTCCAAGACCCTAGAAACCCCACAGTCCCAGCCTCATCACTGGTGACCTCAAGCCAGCTCCGGCTGTCCCACACCTCAGACTGCACTTCCCCACCCCTGAAGTGGTGTCCTGGGCCTTCCCTGTCACCCACCCTGTGACGGCATGGGGTAGGCACAGTCACTTCTTACATCCCACCTGGCAGAGGGGCCACGCCCTGTGGCATAGCAGACATGGGACCCACAAGCCTACATTTGCCCATAAAGAAGCCTGTATCTTTGAGGCCACATTAAACAGCATCTTTCTGTACAGAGGGCAGAGGCTGGATGGTTCTACAGGATAACTGTCTGTCCAGAATAACTTGATATTAATATTTAAGACCTCATTTGAGCATTGTGTGTGTGCAGCCAAGCAATAAAAAGAGATATCCAAGGACATAGGCTGGAAAAATGGGGTTTGTTTGGTGGTTTATATGTGTGAGTCTAACCCTCAGAGCAGAAAAATAACAACAACAACAACAAAAACTGTGGCTTCTAGGTGACTCTGGGCACAGTACATAACCCTGTCATAGACAAGCAAACAAACCAACAAAATTGGATATACTTAAATAGTTGTTCTGTCTTTTTGTTTAAGATAGAAACCTACTCTATAATCTATGCTGGCCTAGAATGCACTATGTATCCCAAGGTGGCCTTGAATTCACAGCAATCCCCCTGGCTTGGGCCTTCTCCTATTTTGCTTTTGATTATAATACCTGGCCTCCAAGTTTCACCAGAACATCAACACATCAACTGTGTTCCCCCCCGCCTTTTTTTTATTTAACTGCTGAAAGTCCAACACTTTCTCAGTGTTACTCTATGCTAAAGCATTCCCTTTCCCAATTCAGTCTTTAGGCGGAAGGTGTATATGACATTGAAACCCAAGATTTAATCAAACCTAGGATGATATCTTTCCTATCAAGCAGAGATGGGGGTAAGAGTTAGTGTGAAAATGAGCAAACAGGTACGACATGATTAGGCTGCGTCCAAGGTCAGCAATCTAACTGCCTTCCACCACGTCTCATTGACAGCATTGTGTAAAGAGAGAAAAACAATGAGATGGGAAGCTTGAAGGTACGCCAGAGGCTCTGGGTTCAATCTGCGGCTTCAAAAATACATAAATAAATAACTTAATCGATAAATAAAACCATGCTGTGCAAACAATTCAAGCTCCAAAGTGCTGGTTTTAAATTTTCAGCTTTTTGGATCATTTCCCCTGAGAAAATTGCTTTGCCTTGAGGAATAGGTATTGGCTTCGTACATTTTCTTGGAAATTGTTAAGAATTAGATGAGGTTTATTGGAGGATCCCCAAGGCAAAGTCAACTCAGCAAATTCTGAACTGGATGGCTTTTCAGCCTTGACACAAGAGACCGGAATAGGGAACAGCTTCACTGTTTATGTAAATCATGACATTCAAGCTGGAACGAGTCGACGCTCAGAGAAGGAGGTGTGTGTGGCACACATGACTCTGAATGAACACTGCCTTCTCCAAGGCTGGGCCGGGTGCTGCGCCGTACTCTGAATGGAAATTCTTTCCTTGCCTTCTTCCTCCGGCCAGTCTGTATTCATGTGTTTATTCTTCCTTTCTATTTTCCTTCTCTTTCATAACGATGATAGTTAAATGGGCTCCTTAACCTGAAAAAAAAAAAAGAGTAACTGTGCCTTATGGAGTCTTTCCGACATAGTTTTCCATTTAACAGTTTTTAAATTTTATGCATACAGGAGTTTTTTCTGCATTTGTCTGTGTACCTTGTATGTGCCTGATGCGTAGGGAGGTTAGTGGAGGTTGTAGGAACCCAAGGAACTGGAGTTACAGTCTAGCATGTGCTACAGACCTTTCAAGTTACTCCAGCGAGCATCAATCTGTGCTCCACGCGCTGGGGCCCCAAGACTGTAAAGCTCAGGAAGTTTTGTCCTCTCAAGCCGTGTATGTATTGTGGAGGTCAGATGAAATGATAAAGAGGAAGAGCAACAGTAATTCCATGAAGTCCTGGTGATTTAAGTGTGCAAAGATGTCTAGAGCCTCATATTTTCTCATCACATTCTGCAAAATGTAGTCAAAGAGCCTATGAAAGGAACGTATTTGGGAAAGGCTGGTTTAGGAATAGGTTTTGGAAGTATCGCTCCTTAAGATCAGGAGAAAGCTTCTACACAAGGGCTTGGCAACTTGAAGGAACTTACTAACATCTACTGCCTGCCATCTACTATTCTGATAGTGGAGCTGGAAGATTGGAAGAGACAGTGATACAAGTGGATTGAATGTAAACAGGGTTAGCTATACTTTGGGAATAACTACTGTTGCAGCAACGAAAACTTCAGAATCTCCAAGAAAAAAATTGTGTAACAGAACTGTCTGTATCTTGGTTAGTATTCTATTGCTGGGAAGGGACCCCATAAACAAGGGAACTCTTATAGAAGCAAGCATTTAATTGGGCATTGTTTACAGTTGAGTGGGTTAGTCCATTGTCTTCATGAACTGTACACAGGAAAAAGAGAGGAAGGGGGGGATGGGGAGAGAGAGACAGAAAGAGAAACAGAGAGAGAGAAAGGGAAGGAGGGAGGGAGAGAGAGAGAGAGAGAGGGAGGAGAGAGAGAGAGAGAGAGAGAGAGAGAGAATATATATATTCAGGCTGGTGTGGGCTTTTAAATCCTCCAAGCCCACTGACATACTTCCTCCAATAAGGCCACACCTCCTAATCCTTCTAATTTTTTCTCAAAATTTTCATTCCCTGGTGACTAAGCATTAATATTTCAAGTCATATATTTATGAGCCTATGAGAGACATTCTCAGTCAAACCCCCACAGTCCACAACTGAGAAAGGACAACTAAGAAATTGTCCAGAACTGAGGGGGAGAGAGACTAAAAGGACTCCTTGCAGTAATAGTAAACATCTAAGCATTTGTTGAATGTAGAAAATACTGTCATTTCTTTACATGTATTAACTTCTCAAAGAGAGATGATACATTTGGAGTCAACAAATGAATGCCAAGCACACTGTTTATTGCTAATCCTGAAGACTATATTAGGACAAAGTAACAAAAATTTTAAAGTAAATATGAATCCAAGTTGAAAATACACAAGATTGCAGATGTTCCAGTCACATGTATTACAAAAAGCCACACGCCAAGACTGAAGAGCAGCTGGAATGCTCTGCAAATATCCTAACAGGAGACATGCAAAATAATTATATATATATATATATATATATATATATATATATATATTCATTCCACCTCTTTCCTTGGCACTGTGTATTCCACACAAAATTAGAGTCAAGCTGAAGCATCGTGAGTTCAAGGCCAGGTTAGGAAACTGCAGGGAAAATTTACCTCAACATTAAAAGTTTAAGAAAGGGACTGGATATAGATCTCTCTTGAGAGACACATCCAAAGCATGTCCAACACAGAGGTCAATGCTAGCAGCAAACAACTGAACCGAGAATAGGACCCCCTTGGGGGGAATTAGAGGAAGGATTGAAAGAGCTGACGGAGCTTGCAACCCCATAAAAGCAACAATGCCAACCAACCAGAGCTTCCAGGGACTAAACCACTACCCAAAGACTATACATGGACTGACCCAGGGCTCCAACTGCGTATATAGCAGAGAATAGCCATGTTGGGGCACCAGGAGAAGGGGAAGCCCTTGGTCCTGCCAAGGTATATATGGGAGGTATATGGGGGGGCAATAAGGGGGATATACAGGGGGAATACCTGCATGGGGAGGGGGAGGGGAGGGAATAGGGACGTATGGACAGGAAACGGGGAATGGGAATAACATTTGAAATGTAAGTAAAGAAATATATCTAATAAAAAATTTAAAAAAAAGAAAGGAGCCAGGGCTATATCTCAGTGGGAGAATGTTTTCCTTCCATATATAAGGCTTTCTTTGCAACCACCAGGATCCTCCAAAATTAATTCATTAATTTTTAAAAGAATATAAGTAGATCACACACCTATTTTTTTTCCTGCTGTTATCGCGCATCTTTCAAGGTTTGTGGCTGGTTAGCTCCAAGGCGAGAAGGGCAAAGACATGGGAGGACCTGTGAAGGAGACTTCCTGCTCTGTCCTGGAGACAGCACATGTCGTTTCACTGATGTGCAAGTCTCACAATTCAGTTACTTCATACAACTGACCTCAAAGCCTTGTGAGAAATCTTGTCCCACTGCAGAACAAGGAAAAAGAAAACAAGTCTTGTGATCAATTAACTCGCCTTTTCCACAGTCTTCTTTCTGGTGCCCAACCATCTGCTTCCTTTCTCTTCTCATGTCTTGTCACACACTGATACCCCACCCGTATGCCAAAGATAACCCCAAACCTCATTCTGCCACTGTGTCTAAATCAAACAGTGGGACATCTCCAGTGATATACAGTCATCTCTCAGAACTAGATGAGCCTGCTCATGGGCTGTCTAGCTATGAACAGAAAGAAAAAAATTCACTCTTCATGAACTTTCTACTTCATTTCCACCGTTCAGTCTCACAGTAGAGGAAAGATAAGCACAGTGCTAAGTTCCACTAGGAGAGGTAAGAGGGGGCAGATGACACTCTCAGCCACGGTCACTGGAGTCTCACTGAGCTTGTACTGCGCATGTTCCCATCATAGCCATAGAGCCAGTTGGTTGATTAAATTGTAACTTGTGGATATATTCCTTTGCCTGTCCATTCTCTTTGATGCTGACATGGAGGTACATTCTGTCCTTGAAGGTCTGTCTGACTTTCATTGCTCACATCTTCCTACCTTAATTTTGGAGTTCTGAATGTTTCCTTGAAGTTCAACCTGGCAATTAAATTTTAGGTTCTGACAGGCATGGTAGAAGGTATTTGTATGCTGGATTTCTTAGTGATGGAGACAGGGAATCATTTGAGCCCAAGGAGTATAAGGCTATTCTGAACAGCATAATGAGCCCCTGTCTCTTAAAAAATAAAGCGTGAGATCAAGGGTGATCTCATGATATGATCAGGATAATGATTGTGGAGATAGTGGTAGAGGCGGGGGTGGTGATGGCGATGATGATGATAGTGACGGAGATGATGAAGGTAGAGAAGATAATCATGACTGGTGATGCTGATGTTGGTGATGCTGGTGGCAATGAAGGTGGAGATAGTGACGATAGTGGTGATAGGGGTGGTGATGATGGTATTGGTGATTGTATGAGTTTATCGTGGCACAAATATTTTTAATATACCCCTCACATTCTCAATCACTGAGAAACCTCAAGAAAAAAATCAGATCACACAATTATTTAGACCACATTTTAAGATATAATCCTCAGTTCTAAAAGTTATCACATGTATCCCAGTGAGAAATCTTCTGTTTTCTGGGGCTGGCGAAATGGCTCAGTGTTTGAAGTGATTGCTGTGCAAGCAAGAGGACCAGACTTTGGTCCCAAGAACCCTCGTCAATGCAGATGGGTATGACTTCCTGCCTGTAATTCTAGCCTCAGCGGTTTGTGATGGTGATGATAGGGGTGAAGATGATGGTGGTGATGATGATAATGTTGTGCTTCAGAAAGTAGTTCCATGGGATTCAATCAGATGTGACCTCCCTAAGAGGCCTGCCTGCATGCTTATGGGCACACATGCGCATGCGTGAATGGGAAGGAAGGAGTCTTAGGTTGTGATACTTGCTCCATTGTCGTTCTACCTCATTTTTGAGTCAGAGTCAATCCTTCATAACCAGAGCTCAATGATACAGTTTGTCAGTTTGTCCAGAGAGCTCCAGTCTCTGCCCTTTGAAGCTGAAATCACACACCAGCTGTTGATGTGTCCTGTATTTAAGCAGGTTCTTTGGATCTAAGCTCCAATCCTATTGCTTAGATAGCACCTAATTCAATTGCTGGCTCCTCTCTCCAGCCCATCTTTCATATTTTCATGGACCATCTCAGCTGAAAGTTCAGGAACAAACTCCAGCATTTCCTCTGACCCACTTTTCCTTGCTCACGGTGTGAATGCAGATTCACTTACTGTAACCCTGTGTTCTGCTATGTAACTGAAGTATTAGCTGCCTGGTGCCAGTCACCAGAAACAGAAGCAGTCTTTCCTCTGTATGCCCTGAGACCCAGGCCCCTCTCACAACTTCCCTATCTACAGAATGAGCAACTTCGTCAGTTTCAATTTGTGGTACATTCTCTCTTGAAGAAAAGTCTACTTGGCCACTGAATTTTCTCTTAATTGTAGGCACAAGAAGAACATGTGGGTTAAAGGAACTGATGATGAAGATTGATGCTCCAAGATCGTAAATGAATGCTGTTCCTGCTTACTAAACCATTCCCTATCAGTTTCCTGAGCTGAGCCATAATTACACTGGGCTTACTCATTGACTTGGTTTATTAAACAGCAGCACATTGGCTGCCTTTTCCCCCATATGGCTGCAGTCAATATGGAGAATTTGAGGACATCAGAACCCTTTTAGGTTCTCCATGCATAGCATAGTATCAGACTTCTGTAAACAAATGCTAATTATAAAACTACTTGTCATCTGTTATGTAACCAACATAGTTTTATTCGGTACTTAAAAAATATGCGTTCTCCTTGGTAGGGATCTATTTAACTGCCTCTTGACTCTGTCATGTGATAGATATTGTCACCCCTAACTTAACAGGTGGGATAATGGCTTCCGAACCTCCTGTTCCTTCCTTCCCCTATTCTTGACTTATTCAACTTTGCTGATCTGAGTGGAGCCTGCTCGTTTTTCCCTGCTCTAAGATGCTTAATCGTTTCTTTGGCAATGATAATAGAAGTTCAGGAAAGGTCTAGAGATGGCTTTTCTACATTGAGACAGCAGCTTGGCATTTCAAAGTCATCTGGGAAAGCAGAAAATTGGGAATAAAGAGTGTTTTTCAGAAATGTGAAAGAATATTTCAAAAATACTAAGGCTAAAGGTAATAATACAAGTCTCTTCTCACTGTAACTTTTTTTCTTGTGTCCCTTGGTGTTCTCTTTCCCTAAACAGTGTAATGATATTTCTGTTTGCTCAGAAACACCAGATGTGTGGTGAAGTAGGTCATGGGTACGGGTGTGGATTTCTTGGAATAAGATTCTGAAGTAATTCTTTATAAAGAGTCTTTCCAGATCAAACCATCGTGGGTGTGCTCTATGCTGTCTTCTGGTGGGAACACAATGTATGTTACTATTTTTAATCTTTGGTAAGTCCTGTGGTGGGAGTGCATACCTGTAATCTGAGGTTTTGGAATCTGAGATGAGGGAAAGCAAGTCTCAGGCCACCTTGAGGCTTTGTCACAATAATGATAATAAATTAAATATGTTAAGAAAGATTTTAAAGCCAATAACTCTGAGCATATTTGGCAATACATTTTTTGTCTTTTCTTTCATAGGCAATGCCCCTCAAACTTTGAAAATGTACATTCTAAATTGAAAGTTCCCAAAGGAATTTAAGTAATCTGAGATTATTTAAGGAATAAGAGGTATATGGAGCTATAGACATCTGTTGACCTTATTTTGACAAAGACATTAAAAAGTTACAATCTGCTGTTGCTATAATTTACTACAATAAAGTACAAATTATCCCCAACAATAATAAATTCAAAGGGCAATAAAATTAGCATTTGTATTATTCTAGGTTCATTTTGAAACAATGAGAAATCCATCATGAACATGTGTACATCCTTCTTTTGATTCTGGAACATCCCTTCCCCTTTCATTTGATACCAAAAACCTAGCTTTTCTTTATGGAGAATTCATACAGTTTGGTTCGTGGGGCAGGATTATGGGAAACAGGTGTTCCATGTACTCCTTCTTCAAGGGATGGGGCATTGTGCATGCTTCCCCGTTAAGACTTCCATTCCTTGATCATAACCTGGTACAGTCAGTTCTCATCTTCACTACCATGTACGGATATTTCTTGGAGAATGGTGTGTTGAATGGTCACTTTGGCTGTTGTGTGGAGCTGGAGATTAGCTCCAGGAGTGATGGACTCCAGTGACCCACAGGCTCCTAGAGAGTCACAGAATAACAGGGGAAAGGAGACAATGATCAGAGTTATGTGCTTGAGAAAGGAGATGAGAAAGAAACGAGTTTTCCAACTCTTTTAGTGACAGTCATTTGTTGATGTGGGTAGTGAAGGAAAGAGTGAATAAGGACACTCTATGTGTTGGGTTAAATTATGGGATGGAAAGTAACTCGAACAACATAGATGATCACATGAGAGTGTGTATTTGTGTGTGTGTGTGTGTGTGTGTGTGTGTGTGAATAGTCCTTGATAACTATGGACATTCATTCATGGACTATAATTCCCCAGGATTCCTCAGTGATACTCTATTTGCTTATATACAACAGTGTGTCATTTGTACATATGTATACCCATCTTCTTGTGTGTGACAAAACAGCTCCAAATTACTTGCAATGCTTAGTATGATGTGTCACATGAATGGTTATGATACTTCATCATTTTAGACAATAAGAGAACAAGTTTACATATTTAGGTCAGAATCAATTCCTTTCTTCATATTTTCTATCTGTTGTCCATTGACTCCAAACAAGACTCAGGGCTGCAGAAGGCTGAATGTGTGCATCTGTGTACATTTCCTTCAGTTTGTCCACCTATCCATCCATCTGTCTATCATCTGTCTCAGTCCATCTACAAGTCTGTACTGTGTCAACCTGTAGCGTTTCAGAACACCATGGTCCATTTAAAAGCCCCAAGGTACACCTTCAGTGTCACAGTCAATAGTCTTGTCATTGTCTTAATAAACACATCTACTCTTAGATCATGCCTTTAAAGAAATACTAAACATTAGTGAGGAAGTGGTCATCTAAAAACAGCACACTCTATCCTCACAGTAGGAGCTGAATTAAATAATTGTGGGCAAATGCAGAAGCTGGGAAGCTGCACGGAGTGTCATTTGAGAAATCCTGCAAGAGAAGACTGTGCAACTGTCATTAGTGTGATAAAAATGTGTATCTCTGAGTCTGTCCATTTCACACATTGTCCTGACAAATTACATTTAAATGGGGGAAGTATCACTAAAAAGAAATGTAATAAGCAGAAAAATAAAATATATTGAGGCCAGTACAGTCTTTTTAGAAGTATTTATAACTAGAGACGATGCATGTATTTCTGTACCAATGCTGTGAAATCCCAGAATTTAGGGACAAGCTGTTTTTAAGAGTATGCTATGCCCTTTAGGGGGCATTATTCAATTTGCCAGTAAACAGATGGGCATGCTGGGAAAGTTGGTGATAAATAAGACCCTGGGAAGTAAGGTAATTGAATAATCATGACATTTATCCTTGTTCAGATGTTGTAACATTCATCTTGGAGGCTTAAAATATTAAATTTGTGATTTTCCTGGATGTCAACGCTCTCAGAATATTCGGCTCCTGTGGCAACCGCAGGCTCTTCTGTGGATGTGTGCTAATTTACTTCCGTCAGCTCTGAGCTGCCCCCCAAGTCATCTTCAGCCGGGATTCCAAGCTCCAGCTCAGGATTTTCTTTAAACTAAAATAAGCTACAGTGTTTATATCTTAAATGGATGAACATAATTACACAAGTCTTATTATTTTTTTTTGCTAATTCACAGAAGAGTGAGGGAAGTGAATATTGGATTCTGTGCCTAAAGCTAAAAGAAAATTGGGAACAATATATCTTACTAGATTGTCATTTTTCTCCCCTCAGTATTTCTGATTTGTACCATCTATTAGAAGGGTAGACTGTCTATCTTTAGTTTCTCTCTCTCTCTCTCTCTCTCTCTCTCTCTCTCTCTCTCTCTCTCTCATGCTCTTCTTCCCTTCCCTTCCTCCTCCATTCCCCTTCCCCTCCCCTTCCCTCCCTCCACCCAACTTTAAATTTTAGCAACCTTAACCTACAACCTTCAGAGGGTTGGCTGAGAGAATTCTTCTTTCCCTTTAACTTTTCTGTCTTCCATCTTTTTCTTCATCGCCCCCAACCCCTTCCCCAGTCAAATCTCTTACCAAGGGCAGCATAACCGATTTCTTTAGTAGGTCGATCTTGGTTAACCCCTTTTTCTAAAATGCGCATTCACTCTCTCTCCATTCAACTTCTTCCCAGTTTGTTGTTGTTTTGGGTTTTTTTGTTTGTGTTTTGAGCAGTGGCAGTTTTATTCTTCAGCATCAGTCTCTCACAAGATGGGATTTAGGGAGACTTATACTGAGTAAATGAAGACAAAATGAATTCTTTACTTTGCCTCTGAACCAGATGGAATAGGAAATTAAATGGTGAGTGACCGGGATAGACACTGTATCTGCCAGGCCTTCCCATGCTGCCCCAGTTCACTTGTCTTTTCAGTGCTATGCACTTCTCGTGTTAGTGTTATGAGCTGTCTCATGTGACTATGCTCTGCTTCATTAATTCAGACTGAATGAATATTCAAGTGTAAGAAGAAACAAATGAAATGTTATTCTCTTACATAATATCACACACTTCAGTGAGAATAAAAAATGACTTTCTTATTCTGGTTAATATTGAAGGATCCCCATTCATTCCTTAATCTTTTCCCCAGCTCTCTGGTACAGTTCTCTATATAGACCTCCCCGTTCTCTTCAAAACTACTACATTCATTCCTATTGGGAGCATTTTATAAGCTCACAGATCCTTCCTGTTGAATCATTTATGAACATCTTATGATCGTGCCCAGACAAAACTTCTAAACCCATGGTACATCGGCCACCCAGTTATCTCTTTCAGGAGACTTTCAATGTTTTTCCCACTATTTGATGTCACCTCCTATTGATGTTTATGCAGAGATTAGAAGTAACCATCTCTGACTTTAACATAAATGATAGCAGAACATGACCTTGCCTGTTTGTTTTATGCTAGCTTTCTAGTTTTTAGAATAGTGCTCTACAGATAAAAGTCACTCAATAGAAACTTACTCAAGTTAGCCAGTCAATGTAGGATAGAGAGATGTTTTATATTTCTAATGTCAACACATATTCCTAAGGCCTGTCATCTTATCATACTCTATTGAAAACCAAGGACACAAAACATATTTCAAGAATGTGTTCCATGCTGTACATCTAGAACTGTATTCAACTTCTTAGAACACATACGAAAGAAGGAATTGTTCTGTTAACTGTTTACAGATTTCGCTGATCACCACAAAGGGTTACATGATATATAGCATTACAGAGACAGCCCAGCAATGCTTATCTAGAATTGCTTGCTTAGAATGGCTGTTTCTATCTACTACTTGCAAGAGGAGTGTAAATAACTTAAAATGCAGTTCACATGAAGGATATGCCATCCTAATATGATTTAGTTTGAGCACCAGTCTGCCCTCATTGCCAGCAAATTTAATGTACTATCAATCATATTTATAATGCTGATTTTTGAGAATCAGTCGCTTGTTGTTCAAGCACTTAGAGTCTTGGTTACCCTCCAGTGCCTCCGACAGATAAATGAGTTCTTTGGGAATGACTCCAGCAATAGATTTTCCTCCCCTCAACCTCCTTGCTACTAGAATTCTTCGAATCTATTCTAGGGCCTCACACATGTTAAGCAAGAGCTCTCTATCTTTGAACCTTTTCCTAGGCTTGATAGCTATGTTTACATTATCGACTATAATATCTTCCATTAAAAATAATCTTATGAAATTTTCCACTTTTGTGCATGATTCTTCTCTTTTGGCATCCAGGCGTGAGCAGAGGAACTTGCCCCTGAGCCCCAGCACCAGCCCTGATAGATATGTTATTACAAACTACAGTGTCACACTTTCCATAAAGGGAATCCCGGGGTTGGGGATTTAGGTCGGGGGCAAGGGCCTTGCCTAGGAAGCGCAAGGCCGTGGGTTCGGCCCCAAAAAAAAAAAAAAAAAAAAAAAAAAAAAAAAAAAAGGAATTCCTTTTTCCATGCATACTAGGTTGTGAATATACTGACTTTCAGAGACAAGAAAACAGAAAGCTTGCCAGGCATGGTGGCAAATCCTGTCATCCCAATACTAGGTGTGATGGAACAGGCAGATGGTGAGTCTGAAGGCAACTTGGACTCCATATAGTTTGGGACTAACCTGAACCTGGGTCCGCTTTAGGTTCATATCTCAGCCCTCTTTGGACCATCAAGGGACTTTTCTTATGTCTTTTATCTGAAGATAATGTTAAAATCTAAATGATTGTTTTGAAAACCGACATGATGACGACATGCTCAGACCCTCAGCTCCGTCTAAAGCATGTAGTAACACACAGGTAAGCTTGGGGAGCTTTAATCTCTGTCCCTATCACCATGGTTACTACTAGCCACCAGCCTCTCTTCTTCCTTCCTTGTATTCGTACTTTCTGAAAAGCTACTGTTACTAGATGCTGTACATGGATGAATGCCCCCGAAAAGCCTGTCTGTTGAAGGCTTAACTTGCCATGTCCTAATACTACTGGGATGTAGAAAACCCTTTATGAGTTGGGACCTAGGCATAAAGCTTGGCCATTGTGGTTACAAACTTAAAACGGATAACAGAATATGTGGTCCCTTCTTGTGTCTTGTTTCTTGTAGTCACAGAACAAGTAGTAGTTTCATCATGTGTCTTAACATGGTATACTGACTGCACAACACAGGTCCAAGGCCATCAGAACCAACTGACTATGCACTGAAACATCCCAAGCTATGAGTCACAGTAAACTGTTGCTCAAAAATTGCTCCTCTCCTGTATATTGCTGTAGTCACTGAAATTTGACTAACACAACCAGTATCCTCAATTACTTGTTTACATGTGATTGCACATTATGTCATTTAAAATAATTTACTTTCTGAAAAGAGAAAGTTGCTTTCTCTACCGGGGATGCTAGCTACTCTTTCTGATGGCATTTTAAGATTTCCTCCTAACTGATTTCCTGAAAACAGTTGACCCTGAGTCAACTCCTGGGAATCCAACACCATGAGAACTACTTCAGCGCTTGAAAGTTACTCAAATCAGTAGCTCTCAATAGGAACTTACTGAAAATTAAAATGGATAGAAATTTGCATTCTAATTTGCAATCAGCAGTCTCTAGTTCTTGTTCAAGAGGGGAGGCTATCACATTTGACTTTCTGATATAGTCACAATACAATGCGGGCCTAAATTATTCCTTTAAATTAATGCATGTTTCAAATCCGCGAGCTGCAAGATCTTTCAGAACACCCATGCACAACCCTCTCCCACTTCTGTTCTCTCTATACACAGGTTAGTGTCTGCGATTCACCTTACCTTTCTGCCCTTCCATTTTGCCATCTGTTTGGTACATTTAAGCCCAATTAATAGCGTTTAGATTTGATTTGTTTGTCTTCTAAATGATCAGCTCTTATTTCTTTTTTGCCCACACTAATAGAACAAGGAAAAGAATATAATAGATGATTATTCGGGAATGTCATTGTCACACTAACTCATCATTCTTCCTATATGCTTGCACCATCTTGTGCAAACCTTGCACTTTTATTCACCCACAGGAGAATGGTAAGCGCTAACCTCTATTACCATGCTCTGTCGAGGTAGCAGGACTACTGAGAGGCACTGACTAACTCCAAATATGTCTTCTTGGTATGTGCTGTGTTAATATTCTTATCCACAGCCATAGCTTTTGAGTACCTGCTGCTATGACCTGAAGATTTTGGGTTTCTTGTGCTTCCCCTCAGACCTGGGAATACACTATCTCCTAGCATAATGAAGTGGAGACTATAGAGATGCTCAGGTGGTTAAGAACGTGCATGGCTTTTTCAGAGGACAAGAGTTTAGTTCTCATTGAGCATGTTAGGTAGTTCCCAATAACCAGTATCTCTGTAGGGATCCGACACCTCTAGCCTCTACATCTGTACTCATGTGGCACATACCACAATACAGAGAGAGAGAGAGAGAGAGAGAGAGAGAGAGAGAGAGAGAGAGAGAGAATTAAAAATAAAATAGATCATTTAAAATGCAGATAGAACCTCTAAAACCAGACTACTATGCCTTAATCCTCCCTCTACAAGTCATATGACACTGTAGAAATTATTTATCTCCTGAGATTTACATTGTCTCCCTTTTAAGATAGCTGTTTTAAAGTCGTTACTATCAAAGCAAACTATGTTGAAGAGAATCAAGAAAGACGCTATTCAAGGCTGCTGCAGTAGTGAAGAGAACTGTAAATGTGGCCAAAACTCACTCATGTCAGTGAGACAGAGGGTGGAGTGCTTTAACAGAAGGGGTGGGGACATTCCTGGACAGCTGTGCTTGCATATTGGCTGTACCTGAAAGGAAGGGGAATTTCCTCATCCATGTGATCCGTGATTTTGAAATTTAGAATGCTCAGCCTGTGCATATCATTCCACAGGGATCCGGAGGTAGTTGTTTTTAGCTGTTGGGTTTCTCCCCAATAATGGGTTTGCCTTAGAGAACAGCCAGAATGAGTTACAATATTGGATAAGGAGTTTTTTGAAAGACATACAACCAAAAAGGGGTTGGGGAAAAGAAAGAGAGAGAGAGAGGAGAGAGAGAGAGAGAGAGAGAGAGAGATTGATTTCATATTAACAGTTTCTAAACACAATGGAGGGTCAGGGGGTTACAATCCGGAAGTGGATCTTGGGTGAGGTGTGGTCATCTAGGGGTACTAATAAATTGGTTCCCAGGAATCTCTTGGCAAAAAAGAGGGCAGACAGGAAAACAAAGTAATAGTTGATGGCAGAGAAAAGGGTCTCCTGGGAGTGAAAGCAGTGATTGCTAGTGTGGGTTCCTGACAGAAAGCAGCAAGGATCTGAGGCAGGTACTGAAAGCATGAGCTCCTGAAGAGTCAAACAAAGATCCTGAGGGTCCAGGACATGAAATAACAGTGATGGATAGAGGGTGACAGCAGCAAAAGCAACAGTTGCAGTCTGGCATAGAACTGAGAAGTACCAGCCACAGAGAGAGAAAAATAAAACAAAACACAGACAAGTGCTCCCATCAAGAGGATGAGATGCTTCCCAAAGCTGTAGTCTGACTCAGACATTTTATAATCTTCTGTGGTCCTTCTTCCAGACTGTCTCTCATTCATGATTGGTCCTCCTGGGGTATCCTCCCTTGAATAGGTTTTTCTCCTTGACAGCCATTAACAATTTTGTAACAGTTGTAATGATAACTCTGGGAACAAGGGACAGCCCTTCTTAAAGGTGTCAACTTCTATTTCCAACGCTGAACCCAAGTTCTGGTGATCACCTTGCCCCTTTAGAAGAATCATGTTTAAAGTTTGATCCATATAAGGAAAATGTTTAGTCCCCACTTCTAATGTCTATGTCACGATTTTCAAGAAATATTAGTTACTAATGATTGGTAGCATGGTCAGGGTCAAAGGTCAAACGTCTCTGAAGTGAGTTTTGTGAGTCTTGATAGAAAACAGCCAGAAAAGAACCATGGTCTAGGACAGACTTCACATACAACAACCCATAGAAAGACTAGAGAACAGCAGGAATTATGTCTGTTGGAACTAAGAGCATTGTCAAAACTAGATAAGACTGATGAAGCTAGAAAATACATGCTGAAAGGGACTGGATATAGATCTCTCCTGAGAGACACATCCAGAGTATGTCCAATACAGAGTTCAATGCTAGCAGCAAACCACAGAACTGAGAATAGGACCCCCTTGGGGAGAGTCAGAGGAAGTATTGAAAGAATTGAAGGGTCTTGCAACCCCATAAAAGCAACAATGCCAACCAACCAGAGCTTCCAGTGACTAAACCACTACTGAAAGACTGTACATGGACTGACCCAGGGCTCCAACTGCACATGTAGCAGAGAATAGTCTTGTTGGGGCACCAGAGGAAGGGGAAGTCCTTGGTCCTGCCAAGGTTGGATCCCCAGTGCAGGGGAATATGGGGGACAATAAGGGGGATGTGTAGGGGAAATACCCGTATGGGGGAGGGGAAAGGGAGGGGAGGATTATGGACAGGAAACCAGGAAGGGGAATAATGTTTGAAATGTAAGTAAAGAAATATATCTAATAAAAAAATGCTTGGAGTCGAAAAGCATAAATTCTCTACCTCAAACTCACATTGGCTTTGGATAAAAGAAGAAAGGCAGTGGGAAGCAGGGGTGCTTTAGAATAGTAGGGCATTGAGTAAGGAGAGGTGATTGTTCCTCTGGGTGGGTTAGGATCTGTGGTGCAGAAAGCTATGCTATCAGAGCTGGTGGCTCCTGACAGTTGACTGTCCAGCATGCAGTATTATATTAAAGTTGTTCCACAGTCTCAGGGATGTGCAAGTCCTTTGGTTACAGCCAATAGCAGTCAACTGATTAACCTCTCTTATCCCTCTCTTCCACAGCCTTGCCTACACAATCACATAGGACATCTTGGAAGCTTTGGAATTTTTTTCTGACAAACACAGGGTCCATAGTCAAGCCAACCTGCCACCAAATTCTTCCTTATGAGACCAGTACACTAATTACCTTTTAAGCTTTCCCCTTGACATAGTAATACGAGATTAAAAGCACCCCCTAATAGTCTCTAGTTTGGATTAGTGATATCCTTGGTACTAAACACCACATAGGCAGTTGTCAATCAGCAGTAGCTGATATTGCCACCCTAGTTAGCCTGGTGACTAATCATCCCAACAGCATATACTAAATAACCAAAGTGGATACAAGCACAAGGCTAGTCTTACTCTTATTGACTTTCACCCACTCCACCGGAAGGTGTCACGAGCTCACTGCTGATACCCTCACCATTCCTCTCAGGCTACCCATGGATTTCGTCAGTAACAAAAATGAAATATTATGGTGGCCACTAGAAGTGTTTCCGAAGAAAATTTTAATAGTCAATTAAAAATCTTAGGTGCCATATACTAGCCACTCTCCTAATGAGCTTTGTACCTTTATAGATTAAAAAAATGTTGTTACCAAAGATCTGGTAGTGTCAACCTGGCATGTGACTTCTGAGGAAACAGGAGAAATCTGCTTACCCCTTGCAATGAGGACTGCACAGAGAAGTGATTCTACCCACGTTCATCCTGGTGAATTGACTGGGCTCACTTACACACCATGGGTGAAGGTTGACTTACAGGAGCATAGATCATTTAGATCACCCACGTTAACAGGAAGGTCTCCCCACAGGTGATGACTCAAGAAAGCATTGTTCCTAGAGCTCGCTACATGAACTTCAGGCAGCATAGCTAGTGGAAAAGTCTCTTTTCGAGCAATTGTTTACTGTTGTGTAACCTTGGGGATCTGGTTTTGTGAATATTATAATTTTCTACATTCTATGTCTTATAAGTTTGGTTTACTTCCTGGATCTTAAAAGCTTTCCTTCTTCAGGGAACATCTTTCAATCCCAATGGAATTGCAGCATACCACTACCTCCCCTATCACCACCACCTCCATCACTACCACTACCACCTCCACCATCACTAACATTACCACCACCACCACCACCACCACCACCACAGTCACTATCACAATTACTACCACATATCCTTCAGCCAATGAATACCAAATTTTTATCACGAAACTCAATAAGCCTTTTGCATAAAGCCAGCCCTCTGCTAATGCTGTTGAGAATGCCATGACTGTTCACTAATTAGGGATGTGCTTGCTGGATAAACATTCTGTATGTGTGCTCAGAAGCAGAGTCAAGACATTGTCTGAGAATGTCTCTAAACATTTTGAAAAGGAACCACAGACTTTGGAAAGGAAAAGAGGAAGAATGAAAAATTTCAAACAACCCTGTGTTTTGTTTGCTTATTTAAAGTGGACTGTAATTGTCTTTTTGTTCCCCTCTACCCAGTCCCTACTGTCACCTGGCATGTGTCCTGAACCACAGATGATTAAACAGAAAGCCTGCTTCTCACAGGAGAATGATAAACCCAACAGCGGCTGTCCTGTTACAGAGAAGAGCTAAGAGCAAATTGATGGTTGTTAGTGATGTAATCAAAAAAGCCAGCTTCTTTGGGTATACATATTAAAGTGAAGAAAAGCAGTAGGAAACTCTACAGCTCTGCTGACAGCAGTAATGGGGTGCTCTCCCAGCACTGCCTGTCTGTCTGTTAGCATTTGTAATTACACTGTAAACATTAACTCCATTACTCTTCTGTCTCCATTCCGCATTTGCAATATAACAACCATTTTGCTTGTTTCCTTTCTACTCACAGAAATGATCCAAAATTGCCTCTGTAGATATAATATCATCATCTATTTGAGGGAAAAACAGTGGTTGTACAATTCAGATGATATTTTTAAATATATAACCTAGAGTTATTACAGTGTATAAATGAGGGCTGGAGAGATGGCTCAGCCGTTAAAGGCTAGGCTCACAACCAAATATACAGTGTATAAATGAATAAAAACTCTTTGTTCTTCAAGGCAGTTTAGAATGTTATAAATTTATGTTTTGTCCAAACTGAAAGGCTGGCTTAGTTTAACAGCTAATTTAGTTATAGAGAACTTACAGGACTGAGTAGTATTGCATGCCAAATGGGGAAATGCTGCTTGGCCACACCTTAATCCACAGGTGAATGAACTCTTATTTAAGAAGAGGGACTTTATCAACAGAATGAAACGAAAGAATTCAATTAAATCTTCCTGGATTATGTGGATGGGCTATACAACTGGTTGAGGAGAAAAAAACTTTATAGGAGATTAAGAATGGAGGCTAGAGAGAAGGCTGTGTGACCAAGACCTGTGTGGATTCCACTGACTGTGAAGAATGCTGGCCCCTCGTAAACACTGGAAGAGACTGGATGTGCATGCTCCTTACCCTTCCTATTAGACTTCCGGTCTCCAGAACTGTGAGGGAATAGATCCAAAATTTTTATGCCACTAAGTTTTCCCTAGGAAATTAGTATGAGCATCTTGTATTACCTAGACCACAGCCCTGGAAACAGCAGTTATCTGCTTCACCTGTGAAGCAGCTAGTTGAAACATAGGAAATAAAATGCACTTAGTTAAAGAAATGTTTGTAGTACTCTAAATCAAATAAGTATGTCAATAATTAATTTGCTAAAATTGGGCCATACTTTGAGCTTCCTCGTGCATCTTTCTTCACCAAATTACATTTTTCAGATCTTTCTGTCATCTTCATGGCAAATCTGACTACAGGCAGTGTACAGTAACCATGCCACAACTGGTTCAAACTTCCCTTGACTGAACAACTTAGTCTATTACTTCTGGACTCAGCCTTTCAATTTTTCAGGACACAGGCAGATTGCAGCTGAATTATTTGACAGAATACATATGAATGTTTTCCAGTACAATTTCCAGTAAAGTTCTTTGTTGTCCTCAAAAATACATTTCAATAACTAAAAAATAAAAATATAATTTCCTTGATAATAATGGCAAAACCAGTATAACAAAACAATAAAGTTAACATAAAATGAATTTAACATTTAATGCCATTGATTAGTGTGAAATAATCATTTAATCTAAAATTTACATACAAGATACTAATCTCTGTTGGGAACAAATTAACCCAAAGTGTTTGCTTTGGTATAAAAGCCTATGAAATTAGTCTGTATTGGTCGGTGGTTTGAAAGTCTATTATGATTGATACTTAGTTATAGTTAGAGAAATTGAATGTATTTTACTTCTTTGGTAATTAAGAAAAATCTTGGCTTCTAACAGTGATTAGCTTTATTGACTGCTTTCTGTATTTCACAGTATATTCTCAGTAGTGAGAGAACAATGTGTCTGAGGAAGTACTTAGGATATGAGCAGAGTGGAACTTAAGACTTTAGTCAAAGGGAAATGAACTGCTACTCATTCACAGGCATGGCCTTTCTCACATCTTCCAAAAGATTGGTTGGAGAAATCTTTGACTTTCTTGAACAAACCTGAAGGTAATAGGGCTTTCCAGTTAGAGTTGGGGGTGATTTATTTCTTCTTAAGACCTCACATAGAAATTTTTACACATAGTTATTTATGAGAATGGTTTCCTTCTCTCATGTGACTGTAGACATCTGATAATCATGGTGCCTCCTGGAAAATAATATATATTCATAGTATACTAATGAATGAATGCTTGAGTTGAGCCATTTCCAGGTTATTACTGCAAGTCATTCATTCCAAGAAATGACTAAAAAGCCATGTGACAGGCTCAACAGCTATCTTAGCCATTCTGTGACATCACTGGGAATAAGAAGGACTTTCTAAAGTTCATTCCTCAAAAACTTGTAGACATGTGACACATTGCAGAGAAGTACACATTGGTCTTGCCAATTTAAAATTTATAAAGGGTTATGTTGTCACCGGACTTGTGGGTTCTTTTTTTTCTACCCTTCTCCACCTCTTTTCTTCCACCCTTCTCCATCATCCTTTTTCCACCCTTTCAACATCCTAGCATAAGGGAGAGAGAAAAAAAAAAAGAAGAAACAGGGCAACATTATCATTAGACTGCTTGCTGCTGATTAGGGGCACTGAGTCCCTTGAGGCAAGTTTGACCTCCACTGTCACTCAGCATTCCTAATTTCTTCTTGTTGCTTCCTCTTTGCACATGACTATTTAACAACCTAGAGTCAATAGCCCACCAACAGCTTCTCAGGGCCCTACCATTTAAAGATGCTCTGAAAAGTCCCCAGAATTCCAAATGTCACACAACTGCAGAAACTATCTGCAGCTGGCAAAATCATGCCCATGCTAAAGCATGAGGCAAATCATAGGCCGCTGCTGTGGATAATCTGAAGCAGCCCCATACTCCACACCTGGGATTAAAACAAAAACATTCCCCCATAATATTGCTATGCCTTTCAAAGAAACCAGAATTCTCACTGCATTATGTGAGGCATTCATTTTTTTTTTAAATTGACCTCCAGACAGCATTGTACAGAGCCTAACATAAATGCATACAGCTGTTTGGATGACCCTGCCTAATTGTCAGTACGGTCACATCCTGTATACCAGAAAGAGCAAGTGTTAGGGCCAAGTAAGAATTAATGGGGATGATTTGAGCTCATGGGATCAATACTGTTGGACTGTGCCCTCTCTGAATTTGAAAGCAGAACTTGAGAAATACAGATAAGGAACTATAAAGGAGTGAGACCCATTTTATAAAGAGAAGGGGCTGGAAATCTAAAATGATCTGAGTCTGCTGTTTGACAGCTCAGCCCTTTAAAGTCTCTCATGGAGAAGATTCAATCACTGCCATTCTTTGAATGAATGCCCAGTGACAGTGAGGTGAATTGAGGGCATTCTCCTCTTCAATTCCGACGTGGAGACTTTGCCAAGAGTAGGACATAACAATGTCAATTATACTATCAATCTGACAGACCCAGTCAGGCAGAGGCTCTCAGCAGCACCATCTCTTTGTTTTGTCCCTTACCACTAAGATATGAAAAAGTCCTTTTGATGATGTTGAGTCACACTGAGGAGCTGGGGGTAGGTAAGATCTCTATAGTTCTACTTTCCAATAACATCATAAATATCTTGATAAGGTTTTGTTGTTGTACATTAAAGGAGGTGGCTGGTCATCAGGGTGCCCGGTTTTCAGTAGCAGACAGGAGCCAGAGTGTGGAGAGCAGCATTAGTCTCCTGATGCAGCTTATCTAAAACTGATCATAGATAGCAACACAATGGACAGGACTGGAACACACACCATTTCTTTTCCCTATATTGAATCACTGATTTACACATCCATGTGAGCTTTTTCCCATCTATTGATGCAAAGACAGAACAGCAGGCAATAAAAGAAAGGGCCATGTGGTTTGCCCTTGTTTGCTTTGTGTAGCTGAGCATTGCTAGGTTATCCTTTGAGTTCTGGTGACTCTATCACTGAGGCAGTTCCTTCTCAGCCTCCCTTTCTTTCTGTATTTCTTTCCACTTCAGTGTTTCATTTTAGATCTTACTACACAGTCCACGATAGCCTCAAACGTGCAATCTTCCTCCAACCTCTCAATCCCATCTCTTCTTCTTGAGCATCATAGCTTTGTGGGAGGAGCATGGGGCCTTTGATGAGCTCCTGGCTCCTGGCTTTCACTGACTCATCATGTCTTATGAAGTCTTTTGCCTTATGAAGTCTTTTGGACTTGCCCTGTGCTGTAGCTACCTGTTGTTTAGTTTCTCAGCATTGGGTGGAGGTAGTGGTCTATCTCTTCCCCATAATTATCTATACTGCTGCCACTTTCATCCACACATAACCTGATGTCCAGCAGAAAGATTCTGATTTGATTCATGCCCCCACTCTGTGTGCCTGTCTCTGTCTCTGTCTCTCTGTCTCTGTCCCTGTCTCTCTGTCTCTGTCTCTCTGTCTCTGTCTCTATTCTCTCTGTCTCTGTCTCTCTGTCTCTCTCTCTCTCTCTCTCTCTCTCTCTCTCTGTGTGTGTGTGTGTGTGTGTGTGTGTGTGTGTGTGTGTGTTTGGCATAGGTCTTTCTATCTTAGTCTGGCCTAGAACTCCCTATCTTCCTACCTTAGGCCCACAAATGCTAATGTTAGTCCTGTCTCATTACACTTAACTCTTACTTTCCACCAGACCTCAATATCCACGACTCAAGAGGCCGTAGGCACTTTGGGATGTAGTCCTGTTGTTCCAGTTCCTTTTACAGTCCTTGTGTAGACTTCTCTGGTTGCCTCTTGCCCTTTAGCCCCTTCAACGGATTGCCTGTCTTTTCTATTTGCCATCCTGTAAGGATAGTTTCACCCTGGTGCAGGAGGGAGGGAGGTCGCACATTCTTAAGCTTTTAGGTCTCTAAGGTTATCTGAGTTTTTCTAAAAAGATGGATTCTCATCTCTAAGAGTCAACCACATAGTTTCTGTGAAATATTCCACTGCAACTTGTAAAGAAATTGCAAAACAAAATTCTTTTGTTTCTTAGATCCAACCTAATGAATCAGAATTGGGGATCATACTCTCTCAGCCCTCTCAAAGATTTTTGGCTGCTTGAGTCCAAACAAAAAATCATTTCATTTTACTTTTGATATGTATTCCATTTGGCTAAAGTGGGATGCATCCCAGTCCTGGTTAGAGGCCAGAGCAATCTGTGTGTGATGTACACAGATATATGAAAACTGTCTTACTGTATGGCTTTACCAGGCACTGGGCCACACTGACAGAAGTAAAACCATGTGGGAAGAAGGTAGTGACACAGTTTCTGACACGATAATCAAGCTTTAAAGGAGTTCACACTTTCCCACCATAGGTGCCCAAAATATATTAATTTGAAAGTCACAAAACCACAGATAGGCTGATCTTTGAAAGTTAACTAACATATTGTTACATTTCTGAAAGCTCTTGATATATGGAGTTTAATTTAAATTGAGCCTCTTGCTCTTTAGGGAGGAGAGAGTAAGAATGCTAATTTTCAGTTTTATTATTGGCATATTATGTATGGTCAACTCTTATTCCTTTCTCTGCAGTGAACCTCTCATGGGGGGGCTCAGCCCAGAGAGGGGTTCTAACTCCAATGGGACTTCCTCCTGATGTGCTTAAATCATTGAATTTGTGGTTTCTCTGTGTTTCAGTCCAACAATGTTTAACTTGAAGCAAGAATTCAAAGAAGAATCTCAATTCTTTAACTGTGTCCGATACTTAAGTGGTGGTGGACTGCTGTCATTATCTGGTTTTCATTCCAACAACCCATAGGGTGAACACTCCCAAGCGAGATTTCCTTTAATCGCTTAATCCTAGAAATTTCAAGTCCACGTTTTTCTCATTATTTATCATCATCATCATCACCACCACCACCACCACCATCACCACCGCTAAAGTGATATTTTTCTTTTTGTATCATCCTTCAATCTGAATAATCTGTCTTTGACATGGCAGTTTTTATAAGCAAGCAAATATTCCCTTTTCTCAGCTCATGCTCAGGAAAAGCAAAGGTCTCAAACACAGTCATGTTTTCCGTAATCTCTTTGCTGCTGTCCACTCCCATTTCCCTTGGGCTTCTATCAGGATTGTACCTTTGAGCTTTGGGATTTGTTATCCTTAGCCTGGATTCCTCTGCCCTAGGCATCCATATAGTAGATTCAAGTGGTTTTTTTCCCCCCTTCATAACTCGAAGGTTACTTTACCAGCAACATGTGACTTTCTTCACTGTAATCATGATGATTTGAATACTTAGCTGCTTACGGTCTCTCTACCCTCAATGAAATAGAATGAAGATTTTTTTTTAACTGACATCTCCTTAGCTTTTAGGAAACAGCTACCATGCAAAGTTGAGTGAAAGCAAAGTTAGAATGGGTGTGTTAATCTCACACAAAGGAGGTATTACTACAAGGCAGAAGTAGTAAGGAAGGTTATTGAATTATTATAAACTGTTCATTCCTCCGAGTGGAGACAAATGGTAACCGACATAGATTAGAAGAAAGCCTTAGAGTGCACAAGGAGAGGTAGAGCTCCCCCCTCAGCACCTGCTTCCTCATTTTCCTATCAGCTATGTGCCACTAGCTCCCTTTCCTGAAGGCATCCCCACCTGTAACAGCCCATATTTAGTGTCCTGACTCTGAAAAACTCAAGTTAATCATTCAAATGTAAAGATCTGACTAGGATCCAAATAAGAGAGAGAACACATGCAGAGTGTCCATCTGGGTCTGGCTCATTTCACTCAGTATACATTTTTCCAATCCATTTATTTATTGAAAATTTTATAATCTCATTTCTCTATATTGTTAATTGTCATAGACCAAGATTTAAAATATGTTTCTTTGATTATATCTCATTCATGTTAGTTATAGACAATTGAGAAAATGGGCTTTACATTCTAAGTTACATCCAATTTCAAACTGTGGTGAGATCTTAACTTTTTTCCCTCCATCTTTATTAAATTGGGTATTTCTTATTTACATTTCAATTGTTATTACCTTTCCCAGTTTCCAGGCAAACATCCCCGTAGCCCCTCCCCCTCCCCTTCTATATGGGTGTAACCCTCCCCATCCTCCCTCCATTACCAATTATTAGAGAAATAAATTCTTTTTTTTGTAGATGTATATGAATGTGATATGTGTATGGGGATGTGGGTTTGTGTACTTGTGACCATACTTTCCAAAGACTAGGGGAAACTGTCAGGTGTCCTCCTCTGTCTCTCGTTACATTCATTATTCCACCAAGACAGGGTCTTTTAACTGAATCTGAGACATGGTTGTCTGGCAGTTAACAAGCCATAGACATTCCTCTTCACCTCCCATAGCATTGGGCTACAAGTATATGCAACAGCCATGGCCAGATTTTTACGTGGGTACTGAGATCTGATCCCATTGCTTGTACAAGTATGCTTACCCACTGAGCCATCTATCTAGTCCTAACAGTAAATTATTTAATTTAAAAATGCAATTATAAAAGCATAATCACACACAAATATACCACAAGGTTCCTTTAAATAGCTATTTTAGTATGCATAAAATGTGACTTTCTTCACATGCCATAAAAGAACCTTATACTCTGCTCTTCGAAAATATAGTAAGCCCACAGAGCAAAGCCCATTTGTAGTCATAAGACAGAAATGCATATTCATTTTATTCAAAAATCTGACTCCAAGTGCCTCCCCCCACCATGGAAATGTAACAGAGGAAGCTCAGAGGAAGCTATCGTGTTCAACCCTTGTTTGTCTGTCAAGATCTATTCTTTCTAAGTTATGTTTCAATCCACCTATATTTCAGTAATTATGCTCTATGATCTTAACTTTCTCTCCTCCTCTGAATAAAGAAGAATAGGAATCTCATACTGAATCCGAGAATCAGAAACTATGGAAACACCGTTTTAGCCCCAAACTAATGGCTGGCTTCAGTTCCAGAGATGTAAACACAGGAGCTATGAGACTTCAATCCACACTGTTGTGAGACAAATGGCTAAGGCCAGCGAACCTGTTCCCTGTTAGGGTTGGTCTTGTATCAGCACAATGCAGGTAACTGCAGGTGATGCCTATTAACAATTATAGTAACTGTATCATGTCTATGGCATCTTTTCATCTTTCACCATTTCTTATGGTGCTTATGAATTTCCTTTTCCTTCTTCTGTACTCTTCCATGAGCTTTTGAGAGAGTGGTATAAGTGACTTATCTGGGGCTGGTCCCATATTGGTTGCCTACTTTCTGCATCTTGGTCAGCCATGGGTGCATCCACCACTGTTTATCACAAAGAGAGTGGCTTTACTGATTCACATTGGTTGTTTTTCTCTACTTCGCATGACATCACCTGTGGGCTTACCGCACACTTCCTTTATTAAATTGAGACATGCCTCCGGTGTTCTTATATTCCCCAGGACTTTTATCATGTGGAGATGTTGGATTCTATCAAAGGCATCTTCTGTAACTAATGAGATGATCATGTGGTTTCTGTTTTTAAATTAGTTTTTGTGATGGATCATGTTACATATGTTGAAATATCCTGCATCTCAAAAATGAAACTGACTTGATCATGGTGGATGGTGGTTTTAGTATTTCCTTGAATTCAGTTTGGAGATATTTCGTTGAGAAAATTTACATCTATGCTTACCAAATTGATAGGCCTAAAATCTCTCTCTCTCTCTCTCTCTCTCTCTCATCTTTATCTAGTTTTTGGTATCAGAATAATACTGGCTTAATAAAAAGAATTTTGAAGTATCCCTTCTTTTTCTATTTTACAGAATAATATGAGGAATATTTGGTGATAGTTTTTCTTTGGAGATCTGGTATAATTCTCTACTGAATGTATCTGTACCCAGGCTTTGAAAAAGATACATTTCTAATAGAGAGTGCAAACCAGAGCAGTGAGAAAATTTAGTAGCTGAGATGACAAATGATGTACAAGAGATGGGCTTTTATGTTGCATTTTGTGGAGTTTTATGTAGATTCACATGTGGAGCTGCCTGCATATGCCTGTGTGACTGTGTATGCATGTGTGCCTGTGTATACATATATGCATGTTTGTATGCATGTATTTGTAAATGTGGACCTACCTGTGTGTGCATGTGTGCCTGTGTATGTATGCATGCCTGTGTGCCTGTGTATGCATGTGTGATGGTCATGGGTTGACAGCAGTCAGCTTTCTTTATCACTCTTTGTGCTATTGCTTGTGAGACAAAGTCACTGAGCCTAAAACTCACCTTTTCAATTATACTGGCTAGCCAATAACCCCCTGGGAGTGGTCTATTTCCGTCTCCTGTTGTAGTTCAGGTACAAACTACCACACCTGGGTTTTTCAGGAGTGCTGGGATCCACAATCAGATCTTCTGCAAGCCATCTACACATCTTCATGTGGACCCTTGCCAATTTTGTATAATACGAATATTGTCAATCATGTCTGTCTGTTACATGCAGTTTACATACAACTTGTTTCATCTCTAGTGTCATTAGCATCTTAAATCTCTAGTGGGTGGGTTTATAGTGTTGTAATGGGTTATAGGTTGCCTTGAGGCACATTGGAGTGCCTCTGTGCCTCGGTCACTGGCTCCAGCTGGTTCTAGTTGGTCTTGACTAGGGAGTTTCTGCTTTGCCTGCCAATGGATTTTATGGTGTGCTAATTAGGCATCTCTGGTGTAAGGCCTTCAGAATCTCATTCTCCTCACCCTGACCCTATCCTCTACTTCAACTCAGTGGCCCAGGATGCCCTAGAAACATCAGAGACTTGAGAAGGAAAAAATATTTAGTATACAGGAAGTAAAGGGAAACAGCTTCCAAAAATTATAGAAATGACATAAACAGCTGGCTACCTGGATAGTTCCCAATAGTCTATAAAATATTGGAGCACCATCTCTAGCCTTCTGCTGGGAATACCTGACAGATTGTGAAGGACTTGCTTACCCTGTATTGGTAGAGCATGGCAGTTAACTTTCCTGTATCCATTTGCCCTTTCTGGTTCTGTCATCAGATGATGTTAGGGAATTTTCTTTGCCCAGTGGCTAGCTTGCCATAAATGATGCCATCTTTGAATGAGAGGTCCTTTAGTATTCATCAACATCTTCTTCCATATCAAGTGGGGTGCTTCCAGGAGTTGTCTCAATGTCTAAAAGCTTTAAATTAATCAAAGTATCTTTAAATGCCATATTCTGTGGTCTCTGAGGTCTTTGAAGACCATCTATCTATTTATAGAGGATCTGAACAAGCCAAGTTTGCCTTTACCAGCTCCCTATTATCTGTTCAACCCACAATACATATTTCTATGATGATCTAGACTAGTAGTTTGTCACATGAGTTTGACTGTCTGATTATTGTGTATTTTTAACCATCCCTAATAGTTTGTAACTATTCTTAATCATCGCAAATGGTTTGTAATAGCAGCTTTCAAGAAGACTAGAACAAGAGAACTATGTTGCATATTTTAAAATTATATAAGTACAATTCCTCAAATAAGCATTGAAAACACACATAATGTGTATCAAAAATAATCTTAAATTTGTATCAATATATAATAACCTTTACCAACATATCAAAATAACCTTATTCTTATATCAATATACAAAATTCTGTACCAGTGTAACAAGATATAACCTCAATTTTGCATCAAAATACTAAGTTCTCTACCAATGTACAATTGTGGCTATAAAATGATTTTCAGTTTAAGAGAACGTTCAATAATCTACCCCCCTTTTTCTTACTTTTCCTATAATATTCCTATACAGTCCCCTCTTTCTTCTCTATCTTTTTTCCCTTTCTGAAGAAAGAAAGGGGGAAGTGCGAAAATGAAAGAAATCCCTGAGTCTAATTCCTAAATTTTGCTTTATCCCTGTTCAAGACTTTAACTATTTACAACCAGCTTCTGTTAAAAGATCACAAACATCCAACACCCATTGAAAGTCCAAAAATCAGCCACCCTACCTCTTGGGAATGAGGCATAGATTTCTTATAATTGCTTTCTGTTGATTCCTGACATCCTTTTTGGGGGCCTAAGAAAATTAGAAAAATGGTTAGTCTTCAGAATGATGGCTGCAGCATTTATTGTCTAGTATCTGTACACTGAGAAAGGACAGACTTAAATGAAGTCCTGATTGGAGCAGTCTGAAAGGCTGGAACAAGTGAGCTAGCTGTTTTGAAGTTGTCCTGGAAGCAAGTCTTTAGAGAAAAAAACAATGATATAATCTGAGGTAGGATTAGGCAGGAAGCTGGAAAAGTAAGACTTAGCATTTAAGCATCCCGAGGGTGAATCTTGTCATGGCTGTCCTTTTGGTTGATATTTTTTCCCCTGTGAACACGAAGCTTTCAAAGGTAATAAATATTTCTGTACTAATGTATGTATGGGATGTGAAATGGGTACATATCAGTTAAAGGTGATTATTTGCTCTCTGAGCAGAGGAAAGACCACTGTCTTTCTTTAGAAGTTAGTTTGATGTATATTCAAACCAAAATAAGTCTCCTGCTATGCCATTTGAAAAGATGGCATAATGAATCTTGAGGACCTTGTAGCCAACTAGAGATACTGTCTTATTTCTTATTAGGAGGCCTGCTTTACTTAGACTTATGAACTCCTCCCTTGTAAGCAGACACTGTGCTTCAAATAGTCAAAAGTGAATTTGACACTCTGCTTTGAGGAATGCTTTTTTCTTCTCTCATACAATACATCCTGACTTCAGCCTCATGCCCCTCCACTCCTTCCAGTTCCTACACACACACACGCACACACACACACACACACACACACACACACACACACACACACACACACACACACACACACACACACACACACACACACACACACACACACACACACACACACACACACACACACACACACACACACACACACACACACACACACACACACACACACACACACACGCACACGCACACGCACACACACACACACACACACACACACACACACACACACACACGCACACACACACACACACACACACACACACACGCACACACACCAAGATCCACTCCTCTTTTTTTCTTCAGAAAGGAGCATGTCTCCTAGAGATATCAACCAAACACGGCATAGCAAAATGCAATAAAACTAGGAACAAACCCTCATATCGAGGCTGGACAAGGCAACCCAGTAGAAGGAAAAGGGTCTCAAAATTAGAAAAAGAGACAGCAACGCCTCCCATTCCCACTGTGAGGAGTTCCACAAGGAAACCAAGCTAAACAATAACCATGTATATGGAGAGAACCTAGCACAAACCCATACAGGCTCCAAGACTGCCACTAAAGTCTCTGTGAGCCACTACGAATCCTACTTAGTTGATTCTGTGGCCATGTTATCCTGATGTTCTGCTTGGAGAAATATTCTTTAAGGATTTGATTACATAACTGAGTACGTTGTTTATACTCTGATAAAGGATTCCAGATATTTCTGTGATGCAATCCAGTGGCTGTTGTACCTGCGAAGACAAAGCAGAAATGGAAGTTCTCTAACATCAATGAATCTTGAGGCTCTTGAAAATGAAAGTGCTCCATGCAATCAGAAAGAATAACACTGTAGTGTCACAGTGGTCTATGGCCTGCAGGCCTACTAAAGATCTACAGACATTCTAGAGCTGGCTTGACATAATACAAGGACAAGATAAGGACACTCAGAAATGAGGAGGGGACTCTTCTAGAAAATTATACTCATGCCATGGTAAGATTTATACCTGAAACATGGCATCCAATAAACTTAATGACTAAAGCATTTAAATCAATGAAAGTGTAATATATGTATTACTAAGTTACATCATTAGTAACTTTCTAACTTGCACCTTGGCTCACTAGAGAAATGTATTCACACTGGCATTTTGGGCACTTTATCCATGCATGATCCTTCATTGCTTATTGCAATGATTAGAAGAGTTTTTACTGAAATGAGAACCCAAAGTGGAGGGTTCTTAATGTTAAATGCATAAACAAAAAGGTTCATATTTATTTGTGTTTTTCTTTTTCTAGGATCAGACATTGTTCAGTGGTTAATAAAGAACTTAACTATAGAAGATCCAGGTAAATAAATTATTTTCCCATTGCTAGACTTCTTTCCTTTGTGGTTTTGATGAATATGTTTTTCTCGAGGCAATTTAAAGTAATAATCCAGCAAATCTCATGATAATAAACAATGAAACTTTAACCGTATGGTTACCATTTACAAAGTCAACATACATTCAACTAACATTGAATATAGTTGTATAATTTTTTCACAGATATAAAAATCCATTTCATATTATTTAATTACAATTACTTGTGATTTTTAGAATAGATTTTATAGCTATATATCAATAAACAATTATACATGTAATCTATAGCAAATGATTATGACATATCTCTTTAGGATACTTTAAAATGAATCTCATTAATTTATCGCTTTTTCTTAGTGCTATATTGGAATGATATTTATAACCATTTATGTTTTATAATTCTGAATTTTGGTTTTCTGTGTGTGTGTGTGTGTGTGTGTGTGTGTGTGTGTGTGTGTGTGTGTGTATGTGTCTAATACTCTCACTGAAACTCTGAACTTATTTATTCTGGTAGATATGATCAGTTCTGAAACAAAGCTCTACATTCCTAAGTTTGAAACAAGTTTTACCAGCTTGTATTTTGTGTTTCCTGGAAGAAGTCCCTACACATGAGGCATTCAGTGACTTTTGAAAATAGGATGTGAAATCCTTTCAGGTGGGACCAACTGTTCATGCCTGAAATACAAATAACCCTGATTCTGAGGAGATGCTGACATCCAACAACTTTTAAGAAGCTGCAATTCCAGCCACAGGAGAAGGATGGTCATGGTGGAGGGCAGTGTGGCTGGTGCACAGACACGTACCACCCTCCATCTACTGCTTATGTCTTCTGTTCCCACTCTTCAGATTAAGAGATTACCACACTAGAACTATTTAAAGTTGATACTATGTGGAGATAAAAGATTATTGCCCTTTGTAATAGTTTAGTGAAACTATGCCATCTGAAAATGTAGCTTGAACTCTGTATATATCAATCTATACATGCCCATACTCATTTGATACATAAGCTTTGAATTCACTTCCATAGTAGGTGTTAAACAATGAATGATGAAGCTGTTGTATGGCACTGTGTTGTCATTAAGTGAGAGACGAAATTGCTTATGATGAAAGGAGGCCACACTTTTGTCAAGGTCATGATTTGGTTTTATGCCATTGGTGTTCCAGATTTGCATAACTATAGTAGTTCCAAAATGTACTACTTACTTATAACCAACAATACTAATCATATAGAGTATATAGATCAGAGTGTTAAATAAACTCAAAGGAATATTTTCAATAACAACTTTCTAAAATTCTGGCGTTAAATCTACCCTGTAGTCTATGCTGACTTGGAATTTACCATGCAGTAAAAGCTTTTCAGTTATATTACAAGAAGCAACAAAGGGTAGTTTTTAAATTGTGTGTTTGTTTCTTTGAATGAACAAGTTTACTCTATATGGAGTGTAAGCCTCTGTGTTAGGATTAAAGATGTAAATTGCCATGGCGATTGTCCTGCTTGTGTAACATTGCACACAAAATCTCTCTGGTAACCATTCTCTTAACTCTTCTCTTAAGCACTGTTAATGACAGAGTTGACATTAGGAAAGTCACTTTGATGGACCCATGTATGGAGCTGTTTAGAAGGGAGACTGTGTTGTTATTAAAATGTCTTTAAATATCCTGAACTGGTTTAAAAATGAGAATCTCATGGCTGGTTTCTGCCTGGCTGGTATTCTATCTGGTAGCATAATGTTGTTTGATACCCTTCCTAGAAAATCTGAAATCCTAAATTTCAGTAATTTGTTGAAATAAGGTTTTTGAAAAAAAATAGCTGAAAAAAGATAAGACCAATTGTGGACCAAATGACCTGGGTGGAGCAAATTTCGTGATCTTCAGAGTTTGTCCAAAACTGAGGAGTACGCATTGTTTGCATAGTAATATTCAACATTTTGTTAAGCAAAGCCTAAGTCTCTTTCATTTCCATTAAAACAACTTAGTATCATTAGACCCCAAGGCACACTGTACAGTTTCTTTAAAAGAAATAAAGCTTCATAATCTTTTACTTAGAATTTAAGATTATTCTTAGTTATATTAACACACACACACATATATGTATATATATACATATATATATATATATGTATACACACACACACATATTATGTACACATATACAATACAAACTTCCTTACTTTGGGTTTTATTACTGTGATGAAACTCTATCACCAGAAAGCAAATTGGGTTTTATAGCTATGAAGAGACACCATGATATTAAAGGGAAATAGTTAATTGGGGCTGGCTTATAGTTTCAGAAACTTAGTCCATCATCATCATGGCGGGACACATGCTGGCGTCCAGGCAAACATGGGCCTGGAGAAGGAGCTGAGAGTTCTACACCTTTATCCAAAGACGCAGAAGAAGACTGTGTGACTGGGCGTAGCTTGAGCATAGGAGACCTCAAAGCTTGCTTCCACAGTGACACACTTCCTGCAACAAGGCTACACTCTGTGTGGACCAAGCATTCAAACACATGAATCTCTCGGGACCACCTCTTCCAAACACCATACAAACTACCTTAACTACTCTTGTGTTGCTGTGAAGAGACACCCTAAACAGGACAACTTATAAAAAGATATTTATTTGGGAGCTCGTTTACAGTTTCAAGTTTGAGTCCATGACTATCATGGTAGGGAACATAGCAACAGGAGGCAGACATGGCGCTATAGCAGTACCCGAGAGCTTCGATCTTAGCTATAAATTGGAGGGAGAAAGAACATATTTACTGGAGCTAGCATGGGTTTTTAAATACCAAAGCTCACCCCCCAGTGACATAGCTTGTTTAAGAAGGCCACGCCTCCTAATCTTTACCAAAAAAATTCTATGACTTGGGGAATAATCATTCAAATCTATTAACCTATGGAACCTCATTAAAACCACCACAGAAACGTACAAGATTTGTCTAATGTGTTGGATTTCTTTGACCCTTCAGTCTAGTTGCATAATAGAGGAACTACATGAGAATATTATAAGATTGGTGTCTTTGTCAACTTATTCCCACTTTGGTTCATTTAACAAATATTTTAGAATTCTCACTGGGGGCTATGGGAAAACTTCTCCCCCCTTGAATGGGAGATTGATTCAAAGCATCCTACTTTCTTTTTTACTGGTTTGGCTTCACTCTCCCGTGATGCCCTTTAACCAAGCTATAATGAACCAAGCAGACGGTGGTGTTAGGTCCTGTCTCTTCTTATCCATCCACACACACTGTTGCTAGGTAACACAAGCCCAAGAATTCCCATACCTGTAGTGTCTATGGCACTCTTGCTGGCCTCTCCAGGACCTTTGTACTTTTATTCAATGTCCATTTGGGTCTCTTTGGCTGGTAGTGAGGAGGGGACAGAAATTAAAACAACTCAACGCAGAGCCCAGGCTGACTTTTCCACCTGTATCTTGTGTTCCCATTTAGTCTTAGAGTGAAGTCTTTGCTGTTGAATACGTGACATCTTCTGTTCAATGGCTTGTCTGCGAAAAGAGAACAAAACAAAAACCAAACAACATTAATAAAAACTGCTTATCTTAGCATCCCCTGAGATTTCCCATGTCGCTTACTGCTGTGTCTACTTGGTGGACCATTCATTGCTTCCTTATTGTTACCTCTTCCTATTAGCAGATGCCTTCCTATGGACTGACAACTGTACGGTAGCCAGGATCCGCGTGGGAGCATGGCAACAGACGGCCTGACACAAGAAATGTGGGCTGCGCTCCCTAAAATCTACCCCCATTTCCTTTTATATTTTATCCTCAATTGAAAGAAGTTACTCCCACTTTCTTACCATTTCAAAGTCCAGGGTTCTCTGAAGCTCCCCATCTAGGACAGCCCACATAGTTTCTCTTACATTACATTATATACACAGTTTCTCTTACATCTTCTGGGTCACCAGGTACCTTTTGAAAAGCAGAGCAGATTTTTCAATTTTCTCTTCTCTTAAATATAATACTTTTGCTTGTTTCTTAATTGCTTAAAACCATTCTTTAATGGTCATTAGGTTTTATTTTTGCTTTTGGGTTTGTTGTTGTTGTTTTGGGCTCTAAGATAAACTGTCGCAATCAGTTTCAGAGTAAGTACACATCTGTCTTAGCTGGTGATCTGCTAAATCCTTTGGTCACCTCCACTAGCCCGAGTTAGCATGACCGCTTTCTGCTCTGCTCTCTGAAACACTGTAGCCAGCTGAAAGGGCCATGCTATCGGACTTTCGGCATGGAAGAGCTTGCTCCGCTGCCAGCTAGGCAATGTTTCTCTTACCCTGCAGCCTGCTAGCCCTGCTTCCTCACTGTGTTCTCAAGCATGATGGGAATTCCTGCTCATGTTCCTTTCATTATTACCTCATTCATGACAGCAGACTACAGACACAGAAACCGACATCTGTGCCTCTTAAGCCCATCCCCACCCCCGTGGTAAATATTACAATGCATCTTGGTTATGTTTGCAAGATCTATTTCCCACAACCCGTTGCAAGCTTATGGCAGGAAACCAATGATTTCTTGACGTGGTCCTACTCATTTGTCATCTTTGCCTCCTCTCACTTAGGAAGCCACACTGACCAGAATGAAGAGTCTGAGCGACTAGGATCTAAAATGGGCTTCTCTTCTCTCTATCAGCAGCAGTAGCAAGGTGCCCTGAGGTGCTGTGTTCCTTTAGTGGTGCCTAACTGCTGCTCCTAGCTCTCCATCATCCCATACTTGTACTATTTGAGATTCTTGTCTTCCTCGTGAGGCCTGTGACATAGAAGATGTCCCTGGACTTTGCACACGGGAAGCGATGATTCATGTCCTAGCTGATCAGTGGTCTGAGTGAGTTAATGCCTCTAACTGGCCTCTTATGTTAGCAATGCCTTAGCACTGTGCTTTGTGAAGGTTCCACGAATCAGTGTAGAAGCTGGCCAGAATCTTGATTTTGTTTTTAAATCTTACTCGTTCTGTTTAACTTTCTACAAAGACATTTGTCTGAATTGATTTTATTTTTTGTGCTGTTTGATACTTGTCTTCAAACATAACCAGTGGCATGGAATCTTCAGTTCCCATTCGTCGCTTTTCTTTCCTTCTTTCTTTCTCTTTCTCTCTCTCTTTCTTTCCTTCTTTCTTTCTTTCTTTCTTTCTTTCTTTCTTTCTTTCTTTCTTTCTTTCTTTCTTTCTTTCTTTCTTTCTCTCTTTCTTGCCATGAACTTCAGGCATATTGAGTGGTCACCACGCCATCTATTTGTTGATTATGTAGACTAAGTTTCTCTTTTATTTTATTTTACAGGTGTTGCTCCTGACTCTTTATTTGAACAGATATCATGGTGGAAGGCATACCCTTTCTCCGATGGTTAAATTAAAGTGTTAGAATTGATTAGTTTTCAACAATCAGCTGATCTTGTTAACAGTGGGAGTTGACTTGAGTATTAACAAATATATTTTCAACTGTGATTCAGACTTTGTTCACCTAAATAAAACAGGAAAGAGTAGAATTCAGAAACACTAAGCTCTTCGACTAACTAAACCTGGTACTTTTATTCAAATCTTGAAATAAAGACCGGAAATAATATTAGGTGTAAATATCAAATTGGCCAAAGTAATAAATTAATTCAAAATAGGCACAGAACATATCAGCACAGCTCCATGGCTCGGTGGATAAAGACTGTTGCTGATGACATGAGTCTGAATTCCCAGACCCCACAAAGTAGAGAAAGGGAACTAACTCCTGAACATTGCTCTGTATCTCCAGAGGTGTACTGTGGCACTCCCTCAAACACAGATAAATAAATGTAACCAGAACCCTTTTAGAAGAATTATCTTCAATGAAACTGCAAGGAAAACGTCAAGATTTGAAACCCAATCATAAGTGTAAATCATGTACTAGCAGCGGGTTTAGTAACTAGACTGTCACTGAATGAATGAAATCAACTCATTGTGTCTACCATTGTAGAGTAAATCTGCATGGCAAAGGCTGCAGGGCTCTGAAGAAAGCACTCGTCCTGTTCATTCAAGTGATGAAAGTCCATTATCAATAGATTCTCATTCTACATAACTAATGGGTCTAGTTAGTCTGCTCCTGAAATCCCTGCCCTTGGAGCCTGGGCTCATGGAAGCTGGGGCTCACAGGAGCTTGGCATGGAGGTAATGTCTGTTTGCCTTAATGATATTTGGATTTGATAGGCACTTTATACCTTTCTCAATCATTTACACGGGTTATTTCTTTTGATTGTCGCATCAATATCATGAAGTAGCTGATGAATGTTTTACAATTTTACAGTTGGAAAACCGACAGAGAAAAATGTGAAGTTCAAATTGGCACAAACTCCTGAAGTAGAACCTTAGTTTCTCATTCTCTCTGCTCAACTCATCTCCAACTTGTTGAACACTTATTTCCAATCTGGATATTATGTTTTCATAAATCATGGCTGCTGTGAGAGAGACACAGACCTGCCTGACAAGATAAATTATGACACAGTGGATTTTTTCTTTTAATATTAACTTGATCCTTCTGAATTTGACATAATACTTACAGTCACATTCTGGGCACATTGTTATTAGAGTCTTTTTGTGTTTGTTTGTTTGTTTTTTGCACATGATTACTCCTGTGTTTACAAGAAATAAAAAATAACCTTTTCTACATGCATTCACATTGTTTTAAATAATAATCTTGCCCAGTAGAAGGATTAAAACACCTTGTAACTAACCATCCAAATTGTCATGGGCTCCTAAAAATATTTTTATTGCTCCTTCTGCAAGCTATCATGGTAATTTGTAGCAAATTAAAATAACCCCTTTATTACTGTCTAGACCTGGAAGACGAGTACATCCAAACATTTTGGGTTTATATGGCATCATTTTTTTTTCCGGTTTCCAGGCAAACATCCCCCTCCCCCCTCCCCTTCTTTATGGGTATTCTCCCCATCCTCCCCCCTTGCCACCTCCCCCCCAACAATCTAGTTCACTGGGGGTTCAGTCTTAGCAGGACCCAGGGCTTCCCTTCCACTGGTGCTCTTATAGGATATTCATTGTTACCTATGAGTTCAGAGTCCAGGGTCAGTCCATGTATAGTCTTTAGGTAGTGGTTTAGTCCCTGGAAGCTCTGGTTGCTTGGCATTGTTGTTCATTATATGGCATCATTTAACATTGATGCTGGATGTCCTGGATCAGAGCCTTCATGTTCACCTCTAGCAACATTGATCCAACTAGTTTCAAGATAATATGTATTACTCAGAGTACTCTTGTAAGGGTGCATACATTTTATGTTATGAACAATGCTTCAAGGAAAAACATCTTATTGGTATTCTTATATCTTTGAATATCTGCTTGTGTTAACTACTTCTGTTGCTATGATAAAATACCCTGACAAAAGGTAGACTTCATGAAGGAAGGTTTTGTTTAAATTAACTGTTGAAGGATATACAGTCTATCATGGTGGACCAGGGAAGGCAGCAGGAGCATCAAGCAACTGGTCACATTGCATCCATAGTCAGGAAGAAAGGAGAGATTACTCTTCCTTTTCAATCAGCTTCTATATTTTTTTGCTATGTAGAACCTAAGCCCAAAGTATAGCGCCATTCTCTTTAGGAAGTGTCTTCCCTCCTCAGTTGACCTGATCAAGATAATTCCTCTCAAACATTCCCTAACATAATAAAAACAATCCTTCACAGGTGTGCCAATGGGCTTGTTTTCCAGATTGTTCTGTATCCTGTTAAGATAAAAGAAAAAATCACCAACTACAACTGATCTTAATGATGGTCCTACTCCTACAGACAGCAAGCTTTAGGTACACAGGAATCCTATATGTTCACTTAGTTGTTTCATGCGAGATATGCAAGGAAAGAATTTCCTTCGTGTTTTGTTTTTCAGTATATTATTGCTTTCTTCTAGGAGAAGCAATTCCCTTTTTGTCATATTTAGTTGACACTCACCTTTAATAGTACAAAGCAATACATTGGCTTAATCAGTAAATGTATTCAGTTGTCATGGTTATGGAAGCTGGAAAGTCTAAGATCAGGGCCCTGGTGTGTCTGGTGTCTTGTGAGAGTCCACTTTTTTCCTTTTCTTTCCTTTTTTCATTCTTCCTTGGGAAGATCTGATAAAGAGGAAGCAATTTTGCCTGTAATTTTGGTCTGCATATACTATCTGCCAGTATAATTAATAAAGTCCTGGTGCAGCCCAACAGGGCCAATGTCTGTCAGAAACATCTCCTTATTTAATGTAGGTCGCCATACTCTATTCTTTTTCACCCTTCCTTTTATTCATATACTTAGCATTTTCATTTGTATTGGTCTACTTCCCTTCTTACTGAAATCGGTAACTCCATTTACATCACATCACCTAATTATCCTTGTTCTAAACAAATAAAAATCAAAACCCATTGTCTCATGCCATGAAGATAATAAGGCAGGAAGCCAATATTTAAAATGTCTCCTGACATTTATTTTTAGAATATGATCATTTGGTGCAGGGGAGAGGGCTCAGTGTTAAAATGCTTACTGAGGGAACCTGGGTTTAGAATCCCAGCAGGGTAGAACCCCAAACCTGTTGTGTAGACACTGGTGTAGGTCCTGGGTGTTGTTCTCCAGTCACTCTAACTGAAACATCCAACATTTTGTCTATAGAGAGATGTGTCTCAGTAAATTAATAACATATGACAAGCAATTGAGGAAGATATCTGTATATGCAGCTGGGATTTAGAGCACTGGTGGTGAGAGCAACACAGTGTACTTGTTTGTGTCTCAACAGGTATCAGCTATCCTACATGCTTCCCTACGTTGGTTTGGACTGCCCATGTCTTAATCACTGTTCTATTGTTGTAAAGAGATACTATGACAAAGGCAACTATTACTAGAGAAGCATTTAGTTGGGGCTTGCTTGCAGTTTCAGAAGTTTAGTCCATTATCATCATAGCTGGAAGTTTGGAGGCGTGCAGGGAAGCATGTTGCTAGAGAAGTAGCTGAGAATTACATCCTGAGGTGCAGGCACATATGGATAGATAGAAATGGATAGATAGGAAGACAGAGAAACAGGCTGAGGATTGGGCCTGGGATGGAATTTTGAAAATTCAAAGCCCATAGACAATGGCACACTTCTTCCAACAAGGCCACAAGGCCATATCTTCAAATCCTTCTTAAATAGTTCTACTCTAAGGTGACTAAGCACTCAAATGTATCAACTTATGGGGACCAATCTTATTGAAGCCACTGCAGCTATTGTCCCCAATTGTCTGGATGGAGTATTGTGACTTCCCTTGTACTTATAGGTTTGTTTAAGCATTATTTATTGGATTTGGTAGCGATTAGGGACACCTCCAAGGGTGTAGAAAACCTAATCAGAACTTCTGTCCTTTCTGTTGTAGAACTTGTACATTTGTACTACATTTAATGGTGAGTAGAAGTCTGACTCCACTTAGAAATACTTCCTATTGCAGTGTAGATAGACAGTTCTTCATTGTCTACTAGAAAAGATAATTTTTTCCTCAGAATATTTGGAAAAACACAAAACTGTCTGATTATATCGCTCAGCTACCCAGTCAATAGATGTCTTCCTTGTTTTCTCCTTAAATTTCTGTGTTGTTAATATTTTGGAGCATCCAAATTCCTTTTATATAACAATTTGAATATTCATTGACAGAAAAATTAAAAAGAACAATTTTATCTGGACTAATTTTATATCTTTTTTGAGTTAGAATTTTTAAAAAAATTGTATACACTTAAGGTGACAAATTGATGCTTTGAGATACATCCTGAAATGATTACTATAATCAAGCTAATAACATATCCTGGCTTTTCCCAGTTACTGTCATTTCCCTTTAATGATTAGAAATACATAGACTTGGACTCTTCACCATTTTCTAGTACACATCAGTGTCATAGTAGGGTTGTGGACTAATGATTCCACAGAGAATTGCTCTCTTTACCTCAGTGGGTCTATTCAAAGAACCATATATGTACCTTTAAAGTGCAATGTAGTCCCCATTTATGTGAACATAGTAGTTAGGTACAGAGCTCTAAGCAGAAGGCTGGAAGAAGATATAGGATGAGTGAAGAGACACCCATTGGATTGTCCCAGTTGGACCCCAGCTCCCAGGGCGCCCACTGTTGATAAGCTCAACTACATTCACAGAGGTCTCAATCAGCTGTTTGTGCTTTCCACCCACAAACAATCTTAAAAGGAAAGAGATTGCCAGAAAAGCATAAAGGGGAGACAAAGTAAGTGGAACTTGACAAGACTCGTAAGACCGTAGAGTGTGGGCATCGTCTGAAGATCCACTTACTCATCAGCTCTGCCCATCAGAAAATGGCAGGGAAATTAAGAAATTATTTCCTTTATCTGGAAGGATCCAGGAACAGTTGTGTCAGAGCTGACTAGAGCCAGACTTCTTTGAGGTGGATTAAAGAGAGTGCAGGAGTTTTATTTGGCAACCTGAGAGATGACTTAGGAATTTCTCCCCGAAGTGTTGGACCTGAGAACAAATGCTATTTGTCATAGTTTTGTCATAGTCTCTTTGTCATAGTTCAGGAAGCTTTTCTGTTTGTTTCAACTATGAACAATGTGGAATGCTAGCTATACAACTCTATAAAGCATGACAAGACTGCTATCTTGCCATCTCCAGAGCTTTCTGTGAGATTTCTCCAACTCTTCATCATCACCTGGCCTCAATTACACATGCAGACTTATTTTGACAGTAAAGTGATCATCCCTGGTAAAATGAGTCTAAAAAATTATCACTGTCACATAGAACATGTGTTTGAGTTTTAATTTGCCACTAGTTCAGTTGATTGAAGCATTTGAATTATTCAGGATTCCTGCTTCCTGCTGTGCTCGCTAACACCTGTGCTGGGAGACCCATTAGAGAACATTAAGCTCACCACACGTAGAGTTCTGATTAACTCATTTTACAGGAGGCCAGGCTCAGATTGCGGTTTATCTATTTTCTATCAGTCGGTTGCTCTTTTGATGGAAAGCAATTTTTGGAAGATTTGAGTATGTCATTGACGCTACTGAATTCCCAAGGATAGCTTTCAGCAAACCTGACATTGGATTGTCCCCTTGCTGAAGGTCCTGGACTTCTGTGTGAGAAAAGGCAGGATCCTCCCCACACCCCACTCTTCATGTTGCTGCTGGCAACTTTACCAGTGATGCATAGGTGTTCTCTAAGAGAACACCAGGGCTTCCTTAGGTATTTTCCATATTCTTCTGATAACTTCTTGGTAAATGGTTAAGCAGCCTAGGTTTAGGGATAGATGTAAGAAGTTACCGGTAGTACTTTATAACATAGATTTTTAAAAGTAATTTGAATTCTTAAAGAGCAATAGGAATCCACTCTAGGTAGTTTGGGAAATGCTCAAAAATTTAAAAAGATACAAATAAAATGTTTTAATAGGCATCACATCTAGGTCTTCTCGTAGGCTCTTCCATCCGGGGGCAGTGACCAACAGCTTCAGAACTAAGCATCGAGGTTTTGCTAAAGTGAGGTGTATTCCAAGAAAAAAGAGTTTAATTTTATTTTATCTTACTCTTAGCCACACTCTCTGAATTTACATACCTGACTCTTGGTTGACCTTCACTAGTGACATCTGACCCCAGAGAATGGGGATGCTGGAGAGGGCATGAGGTAGGGGTGGGTGAGTGGGTAGGGAAGCCTCCTCTCAGAGGCAAAGGGGAGGGGGAATGGCGTGAAGAACTCTGGGAGGGGGTACTGGGAACGGGATAATATTTGGCATATAAATAAAATAATTTAATTTAAAAAAAATATTTTTTCCAAGAATAGTTCCTTTTTAAGACAATTCTTACTATGCAGCCCTGTCTGGTCTTGAAATCATCACGTCCCTGCCTCAGCATTCCAAAGGCATTTTACATGCAAATATCTTGGTTGATATACACCGTCCCTCCACCAGTACATAATGATCTGTATTTAGGGAATTTGCTAAAGTCTGGAGTACATTTCCTAGAATATATTCTTTGTAAATAGATAACCTATTTCTCTGTCTCCTATACAGTGTTTCATATAAATTGTATGTACAATAAGTGTTGACTTTAGCATATTAAACAAAGAGACCATTGACATTAAAAACACGTTTTCAATCTTTAACATTTTACCTAGCAAAATAGTAGAAACATTTCCACATTCATACCAGGCACTCATACTGAGTATGAACCTTCCTTGGAGGTTTTCCTCAGAGAGAAAGCCCTTGGGCCCACAGCTCTCCATGACACAGAAAATGTTTAATTATAGAAAAGAAACAGGGTCATCACCCATAGGTTTCAAATAATCTATTTATCTTTAAATATGATCAAAGAGAAGATAGCAGATATAGAAAAATGCTCAGAATACTTCAAAATACTCTAACAAAACTTTTATTTCATGAAAAAATGAGTTTTACAAGCAAATACTAAATATGACTTGTTGTATAGAGCATGGCAATTTGTACAGAGCCCTGAGAACCCAAAGAAGGTCATCGTGAGTCTCACAAAAAAATTTCTTCAGTTAGATATTAAACTTTAGGTCTAAAATTATATTGTTTCAATGGAAGTGATGGTGGTATGCCATCCTTCGATTTTTACCCCTGTGAATTTTTTTCCTCACAGATAGACATTCTGTCTTCTTAAGTATGATTTAGCCAATCAAGGTCAGATGTCTTACTCTTAGCTTTAAAAGTGTGACACTTGCGAATATGCCTTTTTCTATCGTTCATACGAGAAGGTCAGCACTCCTAGAATGACTGGCTCATGTTGGAGGAAGATGGAGTCTCTGGGTGGTTGACTCACCCACAACCCAGCATTTCCCCTGACCTTTGCTGCACAGTCTAGCGGGCAGCTCAGTCCCGGCGAGGGAGAACCTCTCATGGTCGGCAGTAGGTAAATTTCCACTGCTTTGTCTCTTTTATTAACATTGGCGCTTTGTTTTATTAGTGCTCTCAGACTCCCAGCTGGTCTCCCAAATTTGACAAATGGACCCGATTTACAAACAGATATCCAATGGCAGCCTGATAAATTTTTGGTCACTCGTGCAGTACTGTAAACAGAAACGAATTAGCTTGCCACGGTTAGAGCCAAGACAAGCTAAAATGCCCTTAACCGGAAACTGTGACATTTCACCCGGCTGTGCCACTGAGCCCTTTAGAAGGGATGCGAGAGCAGACAGTGGAGCAGGAAGTGCCTGGCAGCTGCAGCCCCATCTTTCTAGCCCATTGCCCTCAGGACCTTTCCCTCCTCGCCCCAGCCCCTGCTGGGAAGAAGAACTTTTGGCAGCTACTCCTAAGGCCAATGTTCTTTTCCACGTAAATTTTATAGTCATTTTATTAGTGCTCCCGTTACATATACACTTAATCTAGGGAGATCTTAGGGACACAGTGTCCAAAGAATGCCACCAAATATTAATTAATGCTTGGCGATAAGGAACAAACATCCCCAAAATATGGAAACAAGCAATTTGCTAAATTACTTACTTGGGTATGTGAAGTCTGAAGAGAAGATCAAATTAAGTTGGCAGTAAGGTGTAATATTTCAAAATGAAGGCACACTGAGAGGAATGTATATATATATGTATGTATATAAATTCATATGTTCACATTAATAGATTGCTATTGCTTAGGTCATGCTATACAATGCATTTGGGGATTCTCCTATCACCATTGTGAAATAAATGTCTATGATTAGAGACCTGGGAGAATGTTAATTAAGAGATACTGACATCCTTAAAGAGGAAACAAAACACAGCACAATAATTTAAAAAAGGAGCTGGAAACATTTTCTCAGGAGATTTAAGTATAAGGAGCAAAACTCAGTGCAAGACTCTCTTTAGCTTAGAAGACTTAACTGATGACGGTCTAGATGTGGCAAGCAGAGGAAATGAGGCTCCAGGTTAGCTCACACCCGGTCAAGACATCGCAGGAACTCTCTGAAGGGAAAGTGTTTCAAATTAAAAGGACAATGGTTAAACAAATGAGGGTTTTATTCCGGGGGTCTTCAGAAATAAATTTGCTATGTTGTCTTTTTAATGATTGAAATATTATAACTTATATTAGAATAGAAAAAGTGATGTGTTCTGTTATGAAGTAAATACTAAAAATCTCTCTCTGACCTGTAACCAGAAAGAAAGTTTTTGCAGGTGGGCCTCATCATGTTTAATCAGTTATTAATACACTCACATAACTTGCCTGTGTCTGCGTGTGTCAGAGGTATAGCGTTAACTAAAATAATTAAGGCATGCACTGAGGAAATCAATACACCAATAGTAAAATAATTAGATACTTCTGCTCACATAGATTCATAATGTCCTTCCAGTTATTTTCCCAATGCTTTCACTATGAGGAAACAGAGTATAGAATCATCCTGTCTACAGTAGTCTGTCTACTGAAATCATGTGCAGTGGTTTGGAATGGTCACTTTGTGTTACAGATTACTCCTACTAAAGTCTGATGATTTCCAACCCATCAGGGTTTTAAGACTTCTTGGCATTGTGTTTTCCTAGTAAAAGTTATTTCTTATTCAGTAGAATGATTATTTAAAGTGTTATATAGCTCATGGATTGGCAGGATTAATATTGTAAAAATGACCATCGTGCCGAAAGCAGTCTACAGATTCAGTGCAATCCCCATCAAAATCCCAAGACAGTTCTTCGCAGAGTTAGAAAGAACAATTTGCAAATTCATTTGGAATAACACAAAACCCAGGATAGCCAAAACTATCCTCAACAATAAAAGAATTTCTTGGGGAATCACCATCCCTGACCTCCATCTGTGTTACAGAGCAATAGTGATAAAACCTGTATAGTATTGGTACAGAGACAGGCAGGTAGATCAATGGAATAGAATTGAAGACCCAAAAATGAACCCACACATGTATGGTCACTTGATCTTTGACAAAAGAGCTAACACCATTCAGTGGAAAAAAGACAACATTTTCAACAAATAGTTCAGATAGAGATCAGCATGTAGAAGAATGCAAATCGATCCATTCTTATTGCCCTGTACAAAGTCAAGTCCAAGTGGATCAAGAACCTCCACATAAAACCAGATACAGTAAAACAAATAGAAGAGAAAGTGGGCAAACAGCCTTGAACACATGGGCACAGGGGAAAATTTCCTGAACAGAACACCATTGGCTTATGCTCTAAGATCAAGAATTGACAAATGAGACCTCATAAAAAAAAGTTTCTGTAAGGCAAAGGACACTGTCATTAGGACAAAACAGCAACCAATAGATTGGGACAAGATCTTTACTAATCTTTCATCTGATAGAGGGCTAATATCCAAAATATACAAAGAACTCAAGAAGCTGGACTCCAGAGAGTCAAATAACCCTTTAAAAAAAATAGGCTGCAGAGCTAAACAGAATTCTCAACTGAGGACTATCAATTGGCCACAGAGCACCAAAGAAATGTTCAACATCCTTAGTCATCAGGGAAATGCAAATCAAAACAACCCTGAGATCCCACCTCACACCAGTCAGAATGCCTAAGATCAAAAACTCAAGTGACAGCAGATGCTGGTGAGGATGTGGAGAAAGAGGAACACTCCTCCATTGTTGGTGGGGTTGCAGACTGGTACAACCATTCTGGAAATCAGTCTGGAGGTTCCTCAGAAAATTGCACATTGCACTACCTGAGGACCCAGCTATACCTCTCTTGGGCATATACCCAAAAGATGCCCCAACATATAAAAAAGACACGTGCTCCACTATGTTCATAGCAGCCTTATTTTTAATAGCCAGAAGCTGGAAAGAACCCAGATGCCCTTCAACAGAGGAATGGATACAGAAAATGTGGTACATCTACAGAATGGAGTACTACTCAGCTATCAAAAATAATGACTTCATGAAATTCTTAGGCAAATGGATGGAACTAAAAATATAATCCTGATTGAGGTAACCCAATCACTAAAGAACCCACATGGTATGCACTCACTGTTAAGCAGATATCAGTCTGAATGCTCCAATACCCAAAATTCAATTCACAAACCACATGAAGCTAAAGAAGGAAGACCGAAGTGTGGGTGTTTCAGATCTTTTTAGAAGGGGGATCAAAAATACTCACAGGAGGAAATATGGAGACAAAAGGTGAAGCAAAGACTGGAGGAAAGGTCATCCAGAGACTGCCCCGATGGGGATGCATCCATATACAGCCACCAAACCCAGACAACATTGCAGATGCCAAGAAGTGAATGCTGACAGGAGCCTGATATAGCTGTCCCCTGAATGGCTCTGCCAGAGCCTTACAAATACAGAGGCAGATGTTTGCAGCCAAATTGAACTGAGAACAGGGTCCCCAATGGAGGAGTTAGATAAAGTACTAAAGTAGTTGAAGGGATTTGCAACCCCAGAAGAAGAATGCAATATCAACCAATCAGACCCCTGCCCCCCCCAGAGCTCCCAAGGACTAAACCACCATCCCAAGAGAACACAAGGTTAGACCTATGGCTCCATTCTCATCTGTAGCAGAGGATGACCTTGTTGGGCATCAATGTGAAGAGGAGAGGACCTTGATGCTGTCAAGTCTCGAAGCCCCAGTATAGGGCAATATCAGGGTGGGGAAATTGGAGTGGGTGGGTGGGTGAAGGAGCACCCTCATAGAAGCAGGGTGGGGTGGGACAGCAGATTTCTGGAGGGGAAGCCAGGAAATGGGATAACATTTAGAATTAAAATTAAAAATGCAATTAAAAAATGAAGAATGAGTAAAGTGTTATCTATTTCCCTTAGTGCTGCTCTCTTGCTGTGGTCAGTACAGAACTGTAACCTTTGGGAGGAAATAGCAGGCAAGGAAGAAATTTTTCTCTAATATTATGACTCCTTCTGCAAGAAAATGATGTCCTCCTTCTGTCTACACCCATCTTGCCTATTTTTCATCATTGTTGAGCTTGTCTGTCATCACCTTGTCCTCACATCACCAACAGATTACTGTTCCGTCACTCATATTTTACCTTTTAATAAACAATACTAGCCTGTGATCTGCTTATTGACTTTCTCAATACATTTTTTCTCACTGTATTGCCATGTGATTCCATGGTATTTTCTTCCTATTTTTCCTTTTCTCTTTTGATTCCATAAACTCAGTAGCATTTATTAATCACAATCTCACTCTAATTTATATCTTGGTTTATTGGAGTGTTGCTTGTACCCCTCTCTTATAGAGTGAAACTTTCAATCATCATGCCTTTGTCTAGGATATGCATTCTTTGCTGCCATTTGGTTTTCTTGTCTCACATTGACCCATTGTTGTCTGCATTATGGTTTCATTTTCTGACACACTACTATCGTTTATTACAGCCTCTGTCTCTTTCCTGAGTCTTGGAGACTTGGACATAAAAATCCTTGTGTATCATTTCTCCACACCTGTACGTCCTCAGTTTGCTCATGGTAGCCCTGAGTCCTGCTACAAACGTGCAGCTACACTGCCTTTTTAGCTTCTAATGTGCAGTCCAAACACTCCTCTGCCGATCTCAGCATGGATGTGTCACAGGCATCTTAAACGCAACATCCTAAAAATGACCTCCTCATTTTATTCTCAAATAAATTAGTGTAGATACTGCAGCTAAACTTTTCCCCAGTCTGATCACCAGTCTCTCTACCTCCTGTCACATCTCACTGAGAACTACCACATCGTTCTAGCTTATATACAGTCAGCCTCACATTCTCAAAGTTCTGTATCCATGTATGAATGTATAAAGTTATAGATAAAGAGATTATAAGAAAATCCCTTGACTAGAGAGATGGCTCAGTGGTTAAGAGCACTTGCTGCTCTTCCAGGGGACCTAGGTTCAATTCCCAGTGCCCACATGGCAGCTCACAACTGTCTGTAAGTCCACGTCGAGGGGACCCAACTTGACAGAGACCAGTGTACATAAAATAAAAATAAATTATTTTTTGAAAAGAGAATCACATTTGTATTGAGCATACATAGACATTTCTCATGTCATTATTTCTTTAAAGAGAAAATATACCAACTATTCATATAGTCTTTACACTTTGTTAGATATTTGAGTAATTTAGAGATTATTTGGGGGTACCTAGGAAGATGCGCGTAGATTACATAAAATTATTATTCTGTTTTGCTGAGATTTGGAGATCTTTATAATTTTGTGTCCTCAAGGATTCCTAAAATCAAACCCTTAATAAATACCAAGGGACCATAATACCTTCTTTTTTTGTTCTACCAGTAAATCCATATCTCCGGAGCAATAATACCTTTCCAAGATCTAGATCTAATTAGACCTTTTTCAATGCTCTATGACTCTAATTGGTCCCCCATTGCCTTGGGAGGATGTATAAGCAAAATCATCAAGTGAATGCACATGTAGCCATGAAGTCCAAACACTGCAACAGGATAAGTGCATCACATTCTAGAAACATATTGCTTATTTTTAAAACACATTAAGTCTGTTAAAATAAATCTGTTTATCTTCATATCTCTCAGATAACTGAGACCATCATCAGTTACATATATGCTGCCATATTTGTTTGGAACCTCTTCTTACTTTATATGTCCTGTTCTTGTGTTTTTGTTGGTGGTGGTGGTGGTGATGGTGGTGGTGTCGGTGGTGGTGGTGGTGGTGATAGGGGTGGTGGTGATGATGGTGGTAGTGGTGGTGGTGGCCATGGTTGTTTCAGAACCTGAATTAAATACCAACTCTACTAGGAAACTTTTCTGAGCTCCAAAGATTAGATGGGATATTTACTTACTGTGTTTATAGAACACATAGAACTTATCATTGTTGAAGTTCTTCGTAGACTCTGGTTAGCTATCTACTTGTTTGCTGGTTTCATCGGCTACCTAAATTGTAAAGTCTCAGCCTCCACCCTTGGTCTTTCTCCCATGAACTGCATGCAGATGACTGAGCCATACATTTGATAATCAAACATTTGAAATTATGTGCACTTGTCAAAGCAAAAGCAGTAAGGACAGAGGCAAGAAACGGGTCATAATGGAGACACCAAAGGGAAATGTAAGGTACCAGCAGGAAAGACAGCAGAGTAGTCAGTGAAGTTGTGGAGTGTGTAGAGTTGTGGTAAAAGGCTCAGCAGTCAAGGATAGCGTGACTCGGACAATAGGATTACAGAAGAATGTCTATAGGAGTTTTCTTCTAGGAAATCACTGGTAACCTTTGCGAGAAATGATTTGGTAGATTTTTGGGGACAGAAGACAAAAGAATAATGAACTGAATAAAGTAATGTGAATCTAAACTGAGGGAAATATACACAAAAGCACTCTTTAATAAAGAACAAACTCAGAGGGAAGAAAGGGGTAAACTGTAATGGGGACATATTCTTGGGAAGTTTGCAAAATCAATAAACTCTCTGTGTGCTTGTCTCTGTCTTTTTTTCTCTCTTTGTCTCTTTTTGCCTCTGTGTGTGTGTGTGTGTGTGTGTGTGTGTGTGTGTGCGTGTGCATGTGTGCGTGTGTATCTGGGTTATTCTCTGTCTGTCTCTCTGTCTCTGTCTTTGTGTCTCTGTGTCTGTCTCTGTCTCTTTGTGTCTCTCTGTCTCTCTGTGTGTCTCTGTCTCTTTGTCTCTTGTCTCTCTGTCTCTGTCTCTGTCTCTCTTTGTGTGTGTGTGTGTGTGTGTTTCTCTGTCTCTCCCTTTCTCTCTGCAGTTTCATGGAGACAGAGTTTAATTTTTCAGAAGGCACTGTTCATGACATTGTTGCTTGAGCAAATGTTCTCATTAAAATCCTACATAAAATCCCCTTGGATATAAAGACAAACATTCCTTCTTGTGTTTCTTGTGAAATTAGAGAAGAACAATTAAAGACAAGGGTCACTTGTGAGTTAGTTGAGGAAAGACTGATTAACAGAGTTGAAAGTCAAATGTGTTGTTTTCCCAGTAGAGAATTATGGGATGACAGACAAGTTTGCAGGGATAAGTGTTGTTATCTGAGCTTTAGTAAAACAAAGATTTTGACACTATATTAATCAGTTAAAGGTAGAACATAGGACCTCAGACAACACCAAGACTTTGGAAATTGTATGACTAGAGCTTTTAGGGTGCAAACCTGGACTGTGTATTATTCTAGCAAGCTAAGTTTGCCCCCACATTCTGAATAGGCTAATTAAAGAGATAAATAATGGCAAAAGCTGAGAAATATTCACCCAATGTGGCCACATCGGGACGAGAAACAGAGACTTCCTCTCATGCAGCTTTGACACTCTAACATGAAGATACAGAGTTAATAGAAGATAAGAAATAAGCTTATCCAAGGGTGGTCCTGCCCGTGGCTGACCCAGAGTTGTCATGACTCCAGTCTCTTGTTCAAGTGATGTGTAAGTTTTCAAAACTCTACGACACCTATTTCTGAAGGACACGTTTCATCTCTGACTGGTGTCTAAGTTCATCCTTCCCTGTTTCCCAGCAAGAGATCCTTGGAGAAATTCAAAGTCCTCTGCCTTCCTTGTTTCAATAGTCTGGCAACCCAGGGGAGACAGGTGTCTCTCAGCCTTTTAGTGTGCTTGAGACCATTCTTCTTTCTAGAAACTCTGATGCTGGGAAGGATGCTAAGTTGGTGCTGAACGCTACTGGCATTGTTAATTGTATCCCACTATCAACATTACAAATATCACAAAGGGCATGGCAAATTCAGAGACAGAGTATCCCGGTGAGTAGTACATTACCTAGTGAATCCCTGGCCTCTTCCTGGTATATTGGGCACTCACCAGATTGACAGCAGTTTTCTTTCGTAGTTAGTGATTGTAAACATGAAAATACTGACAGTAAGTTTCTAAATCCCCTACTTAAAGCTTAAATGAATTCCTGACTTGTAATAGATAATTTCTGTTGTGCAGCAGATGGGTGTTTAGACACAACCTTGCCTAATGTATTTAGGCTACTCTTGTACTGTCTGAAAGAGAGGAAATGTCAGTAAAAGAGAAGAAAAGAAACAAAACACCGGTGTGAAATGTTCTCTCCCCCACAATTCCTTTTCCTGCTGATGCATGCAATTTTTATGAAATAAAGGTCAGTGATTTAATTTCCAGTTTGTTTTTTTTTCCAGCCACTGGGTCATTTTGCTCAAGCTATCTTTATTTATATACAATCTCTTACAGATTGTTTTTCCTTACGTTCACCATCATAATCAACAAAGACTGCGTTATTAAAGTAATTAATTAGTTTTATTATCTGAATACAAATTTCTGGGAATAATTGTTGCTTATTCATAGCTTTTGTCTTTTTTATCCCAGTTGCAAAACATCTCCATATTCAAATCCAAACTCTGACAAGTGCTAAGGTAAAATAGATTCTGGCCTCCAGCCCACCTTTGTTCATAGTTGGCCTTGGACTACCATTCCTGTGTTATTGTAATTAAACTGAAGGCCATTAATAATGTTTTATATAAGAAATACAAATCCTTGTGTTTTCCCAGTATAATTGGGTCTCAAGCTGTGCTGCTTTCCAAGTTGTCTTACTTTAGAGATTTATTTCAGTTAGTTTCTTCTAAAATGGGATTTCAGGACATGGGTAGCAAAGATAACTCTGATTCCCATGGTAGACGGCAGCAAAGGTCAAGGTTTGTTATCTGAGAAGGGGTGGGCAAGCCTGAACCTCCCAGTCCTCTCAAATATCATCAGCCTACTGTAGCTTTTTAGTTTCCTTGTCCCTCTCACTTTAGACAATATAGTCATATAGTCATACCATATAGTCATGTCCCTAGCCCTTGGGATTTTGAGACAGACTTCCATGGTGTAACCTAGACAGCACTTGAACTTACAGTCCTTCAGGGACTTCAGGTGTCCATCAACATAACTGAAGGTGTACAGAGATTTCTTTTTAACTGGATTTTGAAAGTTGGTTCGAAGACTTCTGGGTGAAAAATGAATAGATGTCTTATACATTTTCCATTTTGAAAGCATCTAAGGGTGTACTTATAGTGTGAAATACACACTGGTCAGTTGAAAGAAAGTTTGTGCTTATGTTCAATGTTAATGACACACAAATTACAGAAAAGAAGTCCTCAAACCATTACAAAATGGAACTGCCATCCTATTAACTAATCCATATTCCACTAATGAGTATACATTCAAACTATTCTGTTGGTGTGCTAACTGTGGTCTATGGTCATCACAACATCTCAACAGCCAAGACTCAGCCTGCATCATTTGTACATGCTATGCACAAATTCTATTCATCTTCAAAAGATAAGAATGGAAATTATTTAGAATTGCAAAACTTACAAACTTAAATAAGACATAATCTTATTATTGATTATAAACAAAAGTTCATAACATTAACCGAAAATGTTGAGTTAAACCTACCTACCTGAGAGCAATCCACTCATAATTCCTGTGTTTGAGAGCATGCATGCATGTGTCCATGCTCTGTGTGTGTGTGTGAGAGAGAGAGAGAGAGAGAGAGAGAGAGAGAGAGAGAGAGAGAGAGAGAGAGAGAGACAGGCAGGCAGAGAGAGAGACAGAGAGAGAGAGAGAGAGAGAGAGAGAGAGAGAGAGAGAGAGAGAGAGAGAGAGAGAATAAATGAATATAGGAGCCAGAAGGTAACCCAAGGTAGAGTTTTCTTAGTTGCTGTCTACTTTAGTTTTTGTGTAGCAAAGAGGGTCTCTCATCCTGGGATTCTGAAGATTGGTAGCAAGCCCTAGTGATCTGCTGGTCTCTGTACCTTCAGTAGAAAAGTTATAGGAGTTTCACACACTCAGATTTTTAACTTGAGTTCTGGGTTATTGATCATAGGCCTTCATACTTCAGAGCAAGCACTTTAGTGACTGAACTACCACCCTAGACCATACTAGTTTTTTTTTAAGTGTTGAAATTTACTTCATAGTATTTTGTTAAAGATGTCTGTTTTTCATACAATAAGAAAAATAAATGGTATATTTTCCTTTTTCCTAATGTCCTAATCTATCTTTAGTGTTAAAATAATGTTGTTATATTCCTTTTGTAACATTCTGCAAAACACATTATAGAACAATTGGATTTTTTTTAATACTGAAGAGAATTCATCAAAAAAATCATCTAGATCCATCGTTTTCTTTTTGGAGGTTATTAATTGCTGATTCAGGCCCTTTAACCGAAATGGAACTATTGAGTTCTTCATTTTGTCTTAGGTGGGTTTTGAGAGTGTCTTTAAACATACGGTCCATTTTAACCAAGTTATCAAATTTATAGGCATGCTGTTATCACAGTGGTCCTTGGGTACAGCACAGCAGCTATAATTCATCAATGATGACCTCTGTTTTATCTCTGATATTGGCAATTTGGGGGATTTTTCTCTCTCTCATAGTTATCAGGCTAGAAATTTATGAATTTTGTTGATGCTTTGCTAAAAACACGAGTTTGGTTTGGTTGTTTCATTGGTTTGCTGTTTGTTTTGAGTTTATTTTGGCTTGTGTTAGATTTCAAGTTCTCTCTGGCTCAAGGTTCCCAGACTGATCAGATTCATAACTTATTTTCTAATGTATATACCTACTGCTATATATTCCCATATTTGCACTGCTTTTGCTGTAGCCTGTGTTTCAATAGATTGCATTTAATTAGTTCAAAATAATAAAAAAGTTGTTAACAAGTCTGTCTTCTATAGCTGTGTGCTATTAATGATCTACATTGTGTAATTTAGAGGTATTTTTGAAAGTTTTTCATGGTATTTTTGATACTGCTTTCTAGAATAAGCTTGTAATAACTGTTACGCTCCTAAATTTGTTAAGATTTGCTTTATGACGCAAAATGTGCTCTACCTTGGTGAATATTCCCTGTAAAGTTTAGAATACTGCTGTTTGGGGGAAAGGATATTAGAGGAAAGACAATTCTTATCAAGTCATTGGTAGTGAGTTTTAGATCAAGACATTTCAATGCCATTTGTGCCAGCTGATCTGACACTTCCCATCAGAGTAGTGCAGCTTGGGTTGTAAAGTGTGATAAAAGAAAGGAAGAGGGGGATGGAAGAGGAGGAGAAAAGGAAGGAGGAAGAAGAGAAGGAGAAGGGGATAGGAGGGGAGGGAAAAGAAAAGAAGAAAAGAGATCTAAATAGTTTCCTTCTAGTATAGTCCATCTTTGGATGTTGTTTGGAATTTTTGGTGGTCTTTCCTTGAGTCACTGTCTTCAGGCCACTTATATTCAAGGTGATTGTTGATATAAGGAGGTTAATATCTGCAAACATTGCTCGTGTGACTCTCCCTTCTCTTTTCTTGCCCTTTTCTTTTCAGTTCAGTCATTTAAATGATTGCATTTTATCTCCTGCCCACCCATTACATTTATCCTTTGCACATTGCTTGCTTGTTCTGAGATTTCTAGCATAGATCTTATCTAATCTACTTCAATCTTCACATGACGTTATCCCATCAAACTATCTTACTTCTCAAATATTTTACAGACCTCATGCCAGGGTACTCCTAGTTCATTCCTTCCATTTTATTTATTGATATTTTCTAATATCCTAACACATTGGTTCTCAACCTTCCTAATACTGTGACCCTTATTACAGTTCCCCACACTATGCTGACCACCAGCCATAAAATTATTTTCATTGCTATTTCAAATCTATAATTTTGCTAGTTATGAAGCATGTTGTAAATATATGTTTTTTCCAGTGATCTTATGTGATCCTGTGAAAAGAGATGGCAACCCTAAAGTTGAGAACCACTGCCCTTACACAGTTTCAACTGTTAGAACTCTTAACTGTTATACTTTAGATAAGTTAAGAATAACTACATAAATATTGTTTTTAACCTTTACTTTTTTCTTTCCATGATATTTTCCATTTCTCTAAGTATTCATGTTTCTGATCCATAATTCTTATGTTTCTCCCTGTATGACTCATTTTCATAATTTTGAGAAGATAGGCTGTCTTAGTTCATTTTGTGTAGTTATACTACAGAGTTCCATGAACTGAGCAAATGAAAGTTTAATGATTTAAAGTTCTAAGACTCAGTGGCTGGGTATGGACAGAGTCTTTCTGCTACCTTGCCCCATAGAAGGAGGAATAATGACATTAGCTCATTCACACTTGTGGAACCCTTGTGGACTAAATGCCTCCTGAAGATCCAATCTCCCAGTAATGTCTTTGAAGAGTATTTGGACAAAGAGAACAATGAGTTCTCTCCATTGTTCATTGGAAGAAGTATTCCCTTTTCAACTGCTGAAGGGTATTGTCATTGGACATTGAAGATCATTTAGTTTGGGGTATTCTAGGAGCTTTGGTGACATGAGATTTGGTTTACATCATGTATTTTAGGAAGTTCTTAGCAATTTTTATATTTCTTTCTCCAAACCACCTTTTCAGTCTTCCTGATATTTCATCGAGGTATGCTACAAGTTTTGTTACTATCCATAAACCCTTGGGTTCACCATTTTTTTAAGTTTTCCCTTTCATTATTTTTCTCTCCTTGAATTTCAGTATGGAAAGTCTCTGATGACTTGGCTTCAAGCTCCCAAACTCTCTTCTGCTTGTACCATTTACTAATGAGTCCAGTGAGATGCTGGTCGTTTTTTGTTGCAGTGATTTTTATCCAGGCCATTTCATCTTGATTCCTTCTTAGCGTATGTTTTACAGAACCCACTGCTTACTCTATTCCTCTATTTGCATGTATTGCTTTATTCTCACTAGAGATTCTAATTAAAAATCACATGCTTAGGGGTTGGGGATTTAGCTCAGTGGTAGAGCGCTTGCCTAGCAAGCGCAAGGCCCTGGGTTCGGTCCCCAGTTCCGAAAAAAAGAAAAAAAAATCACATGCTTTGTGATTTTTTCACTTACAATTGTCCATCTTGTATCTTGTCTTAGAAGTGAGGCCTTCAACGTGGAGGGTTAGGGTAATCTGCTTCATAATTACCCCATTTTAAATTCTGCTTTAGATAAAGATAGTAGAATTTCCTTAATCCTTAAAAACTCTGCTTTTCATATGTCTGCTTGACTTTGGACTTCTCTAACTACTCAGCTTCAGACAATCTGCGTTTTATATTTTTGATCAATAATCCACTGTAAACCAGAGAAGAGGTGCTGTTATAGAAGTGCTGTGATAGGTGCTGGTTATAAACAGTGTCTGTCCGTGATCTTCCAGTTAAATCTTCCATTGTCCCTGGGCTGTCTCTTAGAGTAGTAATGATCTTGTCTTTCCAGAAGAATTATGCATTGTTTCTCTATCTTAGTCTTCCTATGTTGGCCATACAATATTCCTAAACTGTCTTGCTGTTTGTTTTTCTTTCCCTACTTCCCTGAGACAACAATCCATTAGAGTTTGTAAGCTTATAGCCAATGTGTCTTTCTACTCGTTGAGTAACAAAGATTACAGTATTTTCTCCTGGACTGAAGGCTTTGTTGTGCTGAAGACTGAACATATTTTACAACAATTATGATCTTAACAAAAAGATAAAAGAAAAAAAAGTATTTCAGTCAGGTGTGGTGACATGTACCTTTAATTCTAACACTTGGTGGGCAGAGGGAGACAAATTTCTGTGAGTTTGAGGCCAGCCTGTTCTACATAGAGAGTTCCAAGATATCAAATTCTCCATAGAGAGACCCCATCTTAAATAAACCAAAACCAAAAGCAAACAAACAGGCAAATATTTCTCTTTTCTCATTGCTCCTTCCAGAGTGTTGATTTTCTAGGATTTCGTCCTTGAACATCTGGTGAGAGTCCTGAAAGTACTCCCTATGAAGGTGTGCCCAGCACCCAGACCATGAATTTTCTAGTCTCATACTAAACTATGTGCAGTCTCAAGCTCTTTAGCAGATGACTTCCTGAGTGTTCCTACTGTCACCTGCTGTGATCTCCAGGTTCTGTGTCACAAACAAAAATTAGACACAATAATACTGATAGAAACAAGGACAACTGATTAAAAAAAATAGAAAGGCATTCCTGAATTAGGAATGGGCCAGAGAACAATAAAATTATATTTTAAAGCTGAAAAGCCCTGGGTCATGGGAGTCTTTATCTTTTGTAGGTAATTTGCACATCCCCACATTCTCCAGTGGTTTGACGTCTGATTTCCATCTTTCTCTGCCATTGTTTTCCTCACATATGTCAATAGTGATGCCTCTAAGAACCTTTATCTTCCCTGTGTTCTGCTACATCCCTCCCAGTTTATGGATCCCAAACTTCCTGATCCAAATGACCAGCTCTTGGTAGTGTCTCTGATGAAGCCTCTGTGCGTGTTAGGAGGAATTAGCTCCATAGCCTTAAGTTTCTGATCCATGCAAAGGAATTGATTTGCTGCTTGATTGGGTTTTTCTGGTTACAAAGACGTGGCTGACTGCTCTGAACCTCTCTGATGTCTCAGGTGAAATAAGAAGTCGCCATTTGCTTCCTAAACAAACTGCGTTTCACTGCACTGCAAATCTCTTCTAGGAAAAGGCAGAAAGGACGCCATAATCACTCTTGTCATGAGTCAACATCAAGACCCTAAAGAAGACAGACAGTGAGGTATTTGCTAGATGAAGCAAATGGATGAAAGTAGAGGTGGATAGATGGAGATTTATACTTTAATAAAGCCCAGATGAATCATTACCGAAGCACATAAAAAAAGGATCTGGTGGTGGTTCAGGGATGGGATAAATGCCCAGCATGCCTTAATATTGCAAAAACAAAGAATACCTAAGACACTACGAGATCATTTTCTCAAGATTAGCCTGGGAAAGAAATTAAACACAAAGAGTAAGAATGAAAAGGGGAGAAAGATTTCAGGGCATCAGCTCTTAAAATGTAGGTCATTACCTCATATCGGGTCATGTAACTGAATGGAGAGGTGGTTATAAAAAACATGTCAACCATGAAATATTTTTGAATGGACAGGGACCAAAAATTAACTCTACATCAAGGGCTTCATGCCCCTGGGGTGTTTCTCTGGCAGCATTTACCCAAGTTGCATCACAATGGCTATTTTTTTTTTCATTTTAAAGTAAGCTCTAATTATGGAGACCAGGTTGGCCTTGAACTGTTTACTTGTATTACCTAATTGTTACCCTTTGCCACTATGTGTTTTATGAAGAATTTAAAGTGTGCTCACTGTCCAATCTAAAAATACTCCTAAGGAATAAAGTACTGTGAAACCATCTGAGAAAAATGTTTGCTTCCCATTTAAACATAGGCTAAAAATATTACAAGGTGTAGGCAGGTTAATAATCCAAATTATCTCCAGATCCATCTGAAGAAAGCTGGATGAGGGTCTCCTGTGATGTGCAGTCACAGGAAGACATGTGCAAATGCTGTGTTGCAGGAGGCCTGCAGGGCTATAGTTAGAACCCTGAAGGACGGGAACTTCCTGTTTCAGCCTTTTCAGCCTGAGACACTGAGTGTCTTCCCACTGGATTAGGTCTTCTCAGTCCCCTAGTCAGAAACTGAAGGACAATGACAACCAGGTTCTCAATAGTCTGATATGACTGTCATTGAACCAAACTGAGGTCCTTGTAGGCCACTGGTGGACTGCAAATTTCTCTGCTTTATCCCTTCCACCGATCTACCAACCTTATCTTTCAGACCTTTTTTTCAATGTGGTTTTCCAATATAGCTAATGACTGAATACAAGTATATACAGAACATTCTTGGTAGTAACTAGCATCCTATAGTGTGGATATCATCGTGATGTCATTTTACAGATGAGATCATTGAAGTCAAAGAACTTGGATAAATAAATAAATTTATTATTTAAATCCTGTAAATGGTATAACTGATCTTTGAAAGCAGATAACTCTGACTCTGGGACTAAATTTCCAACAATAATGTTATACACAATTATGACAGCAGTTCTCAACCTGTGGGCCACAACCCATAGGGTCAGTCACATATCAGATATCCTTGCATATCAGATATTTACATTACAATTCATAACAAGAGCAAAATTATAGTGATGAAGTAGCAACAAAATAATTGTATAGTCGGAGGTCACCAAAGCATGAGGAACTGTATGAAAGGGTTAGCCTTAGAAAGATCGAGAAGCTCTGCATTAGCAGCAGGATAGTACCTTGGGCCCTTGACTGGGTGTCTGAGTCTGTATCTCCACTTAAGAGCTGCCACTTACATGAGATGGGGAGGGATATGGTTATTCATCTCCCATGTTGGCCACAGTAATGATTCTGCTGTGAGTAGACTACTGGCTCAGAAGTTTGCTTTGAGCCACATGCTTGAGGCATGAGTCATGACTCTAATGGATATCACCTGATATCTCTTTTAAAAACAAATGCCAGAACAAACGAGCTCTACATACTCTCTCCATAGGAATTTATGTAACGTTTCAACCTCTTCAGGGCTCAGCTGGTATACTCTTTTAATTTCTTCATCCATAGTTTTCTTGCACTTTACTCTGCTCTCCTTGGCTTATTGGTCACGGCAATTACATGGTAAGGTATTTGAGCATTGGGATTCAGACTTCCTCTAGAGAACGAGCTTAAATAGATTTAGAATCAAAATAAATTTCTAGACTAAGCAACTCCCCATCCTCTTCCTCCAAAAGTTTTTCCAGCAAGGACCCAGGAGGTGCTAACTACGTCAACAACTATGAGCTCCACACTGGTCTAGCTGGACTCACGGAAATGGTTTCTTTGACCTGATAGTCACAAAAATATAGACTCTGCAGACTCAAAATTTTGGAGGACACAAACAGCAACTAGGATTCAGAAGTGAAGAGGGGAAAGGGGCAATGGACAGTAAGGGGAGGAAGGAAGAAAAATAGGAGGAAAAAAGGGGGGGAAATTCAGCCATTGCTTGATAACTGTGTGATCTGAAAAATTACACTAAAAAGAAATTCACCAGATACCATTCTATGCAAAGATACTCTCAATGATCTACCTGATAGATGTGACTTTACCAGGAAAAAAAAAAAAAAACCTCTACAATACCAAAAACCCAGGAGTGATCTGATATATAGTTCCTGTGAGAAAAAAAGCAGCATGTGCCAGGTGCTATTTTATGTGCTTTATAATAATCCACTTCAATCTTTACAAATACATGTTGCTTTCTCCATATTGATTTGGAAATTAAAACAAAGTTTTCACATTGTCAGGCCATTGCCAAATAATGATAGCGTAGAGATTTATACACTTGTTTCGAAGTGTTGTAAATTATACTCCAAGTCCACATCCTCGATCACTTTTGTTTTTATCTTCCCTGGACTTCTCTGCTGAAATCATCTCCTTCCACTTCTATTTTGTGACAAAATGCCAGGTTTTAATTTCTTACGCCTTTCTCTGCCAGCGAGACATAAACAATGGCAGTCCTTCAACTTGTACTCTGTGGATTTGACTTATTATTGACTTGCATATTCTCTTCTACTCAAAATATGCTAGACTTGAGGTATATAGCTAACAGACATTTTACACAAAAGCCTACTCCAGAAAAGCCATATCTTCTTAGTTACCTCGTAGATTAAAAATAATTAGTACAGGTGTTCATTAACCGAACCATAGTAATTCCACACAATAGTAATATGAATAAATATCCTTTATATGTATGATAGGAAAAGAGTTGGGTGCACAGTGAAACTTGTGAGAATTTTCTTCACTGTGCCATTATTCAGCAAACATTCATTCACTGAGGATCTTTGATACCTAGAATGATGTGATAAGGATTATTAAGGGAGGAGCATATAAAAAATGTGAGTACCACATCAGGAAAGAAGGGATGGAGAAATATAACCTGTCATTTCTATCTTCAAGGTCCCCGTGTTTTATACAGGGAGTACATGCCTGAGACCACTGGTGAATTGCTTGCCTCACAATGTTTATGTAGCCAAGAAGCTGCTATTGAGCTAAGTGGATCTGTATTCTGAATGACCTTGTGTGTTTCACTGGCTCACTCAGCTCTGAGTCCAGCTTCCCGAAAATTCTGATATATTTGGCTGGAAGCATCTTTGTTACTGAGAGTATTAAGAAAGGTTTATGCCTTCTATATTACTTTAACATTTTAAGTGGTGATATTGATATCTTAATATTAGTGACTCAATATCTTGTCAGCTAAATGGTATAATTCAGCCAATAAAAAGTCCTAATTCATATGAGAATTACAAATCAAAACTTAGACTGAAGTACAATTAAAATAATCGTGATAAATGATGAATTGGAACAGTGCAATAATTCTGAGTTGTATTTAAATATTATCTGGTTCACAGTAAAGAATAATAAAATAAAATCTTGAACCTAAGAGACCCCCAAAAATGTCAAAACAAAACTTATAGAAAAACACTACAAAAATTACAGACCTAGAATGGTATATTTTGAGAAAACTTATATAAATTGAAAGTTTCTGTCTTGAAGAACCAGAGATTAGAAAATAAATAGTCTTTAAAATTGGGAACCCAATTCCTAATTCCCAGAATGAGTGACTTAACATATACAAACACATGGACAGCACTGGGCTCATTTGACCGACATCATAGAGCACTGAGGACTCAGCATTTGCGATCGCTCCAGAAAATTTGTTCCAAGCCTTACTTCTTTTATTCTAAAGCAACTTTGAATTTTATAAGTCTTTTTGAAAGATATTAGCACCTGAGATCATAGACATGACAAAAATCATATACCTGGTAAGGAGAGGGGTCAAGACACAAAGACTCCATGATACCAACATTTAAGATTCCCTTTTTTTTTCCAAATCAGGTTCTTCATGCTCCTATCACACACCCATCACACTTCCAACATGCTCCATTCATGTTAACATCACACTCTACAGATTCAGTGCAATCCCCATCAAAATTCCAACACAATTCTTCAAAGAGAAAAACAAAAAACCCAGTGTAGCGAAAAAAAAAATTCTTTTTTTTTTTTTTTGGCTAATAAGACACACTTTAATTAAAAGGAGAATTTGAATAATTCTTATTCTGAGTATGGTCTGGATATTGTTCTCACGTCCCAGTTCATGTGTGTCCTTTTCTTTTTTTTTTTTTCTCTTTTTCTCTTTTTATTGTTTTCTTCCATTTTTATTAAATTGGGTATTTCTTATTTAAATTTCAAATGTTACTCCCTTTCCCCAGTTTCCAGGCTATCATCCCCCTAACACCTCCCCTTCCCCTTCTATAAGAGTGTTCCCCTCCCCATCCACCCCCCTATTACTGCCACCCCAACAATCCCGTACACGGGGGTCCAGCCTCCTTGGCAGGACCAAGGGCTTCCCCTTCCACTAGTGCCCCTATTAGGCTATTCATTGCTACCTATGAATTTGGAGCCTAGGGTCAGTCCACGTATAGTCTTTGGGTAGTGGCTTAGTCTCTGGAAGTTCTGGTTGGTTGGCATTGTTGTTCTTATGGGGTTGCAAGCCCCTTCAGCTCTTTCAGTCCTTTCTCTGATTACTTCAACGGGGGTCCCATTCTCAGTTCAATGGTTTGCTGCTGGCATTCGCCTATGTATTTGACATATTCTGGCTGTGTCTTTCAGGAGAGATGTAAATCTGGTTCCTGTCGGCCTGCACTTCTTAGCTTCATCCATTTTATCTAGATTGGTAGCTGTATTTGTTTGGGCCACATGTGGGGCAGGCTCTGAATGGGCATTCCTTCAGTCTCTGTTCTAAACTTTGCCTCCTTATCCCCTCCAATTGGTATTTTTGTTCCCCTTTTAAAGAAGGAGTGAAGCATCCGCATTTTGGCCATCCTTCTTGAGTTTCATGTGGTCTGTGCATCTTGGGTAATTTGAGCATTTGGGCTAATATCCACTTATCAATGAGTGCATACCATGTGTGGCAAAAACAATTCTTAACAATGAACTAACTTCTGGGGAAATCACCATTTCTGACCTCAAGGTATACTACAACAGAACAATAGTGATAATAACATCGTGATAGTGGTACAGAGACAGACAGGTTGATCAAGGGAATAGAATTGAAGATCCAGAAATAAAACCACACACTAAGGGACACTTGATCTTTGCTCATGTACACGTCACACTCGCATTGCACCCTCATCATACTCCCATCATGCACCCATCATGCTCCTATCATGCTATCATGGCCCATTACACTACCATCATACTCCCATCAGGCACCTATCACGCACCCATTATGCTTCCAACACTTCTTTCTGTTTGTCTTCATTACCTGCAGTGTACCATTGTCTATCTAGTATATTTGCCCTTTTCAATGTATGAGATAGGCTTTCTATTTACTAAATTATATCGTGATTTCTTCCAGCACACAGACTCTAAGACCAAAGACTAGAAATGTCTGTAAGAAGATAAGTGAATTCTCTTAAATTTCACAACTCAGGACCTGTTACCAAAGGCATTCAAGGACTCTGAACTTGACCAAAGCTGTAGGCTCCAGGTCATTGCTTCTGCCCAGCTGTCCTCAAAAATCCTCTTACATTTTGTATTTGATGGCCAACCCAAAAATAAGGTGGGAGTATAGGAAGGACTGTCACCATGTAGAAGAGCCAGCCTTCCTTAATCAGCCTTGTCAGAGGCAAATCTAGAGAAATAGAGCACCAGGAAAGTACCATGAAAAGTTGTAAAAATTATCCAATGTATGAGCTAAAAAGTATAATGATCCCATATATCCTGTAGCTACTGAGCATGGGTACTGGTCTGACGCTACTGCATAAATTGGTATGTAACTTTCAAATGACGACCCCACAAGGTGTGTTGATTATCTTTATGACAAATGTAGGAAGCACCAAGAATTTATGTAACATGCTATAGTAAAGGTCTCTAATATTTTTGTTTTTTTCTGTGTCCATGTGAGCTCTAGAATTTTAACTAGAACATATAGATATTCAACATACAGATATTCAACAGAAGATCTAACCTTGGAAATGGGAGGTTATATGTACATAACCATACACACACATAGATACACACACAGACATACTCACAGACATATACACAGAGAAAGATTTACACACAGAGACACAGACACAGACATGCACACACAGACATACACACACATACATGTACACAGCTTTTAGAGAAAGGTTACTCTTTAACAGGGACTTGATCGGGAAGATAACAAACATCTGCTACAAGAACGTGCTGAAAGAGAAGCAGACTAATGTTACTCATTTGCAATCAACAACAACGATAAATTCCAGTGAACGTAAGGGGCTTTCAAGTGCTGTTTTCATTTGCTTTCTTGGAACAGTGGAGGCTCTCCATTTGGGAACGCTAATGGCTGCCCATGGCTACTTCTTTCCCATCTCAGATCATGTCCTCACACTCAAGGATGACGGCACCTTCTACCGATTTCAAGTAAGTGGAGACACAAATGTTCTTTCACAGTAAATCAGAATGCCTGAGCTTTGTTCCTATGTGTTTACAGAACTTTAACTATGACATATTTTTCTTAAGCTACTTAGAGAGTAAATAATGTTCGTGTGAAAGCATCAGAATCGATTGTCAGATACCAATGGGAAACTGGAGACTGAATTGTGTAAAGACTGGAGTTATACTCTAACATAGGAAACCTTAAGGAAAATTCGGAAAGTGACTTTCTGGAATCAAGGGGAATAAGGAAGACATCAGTTGTAAATTCCATCTAACAAGTAGAAAGTTGAGAGATCTAACTAAACTTATACTCCCACCTCTGATCCATTACCAACTTCTATCCCAGCAAACTCCCTGACTATGTAATATTACCAATTGGCAAGTCAATTGTCTAGACATGTCTAACTCTTCTTTGTTTAAGAGAAAGTATTTACTATTATAGGATTACAGTTTTATACAGTTCTAATTTTTAGAAAAGTTTTTTCTCATAGAAGCTACAAGTAGACTAACAAATTCTCAAAATTCTGAAGGAATGATTGTTTTATGATTACAAAATAAAAATTATGTTCATCAACATGATAAATAAAAACTCTGATATACAAAACCAAAAAATTTTTCATCATTATCTAATTTAATTTTTTCCCATGAAACAAAAGAGTTCAGACATAGCCTTAGGTTTGTGATAATGTATTGAATTAGCCACAATTTAAAACCCATTTCTCTGTTCTCAATCTTCTCAGAACAAAATTTGTTTGAATGTTTTAATCATGCTCATAAGTCATGAACGAAGGTTACAATGCACCACTGCACATCCAGAGAAGGAAGAGAATTTTAAAGAGTTTTAGGGTCAAGTGAAAGGATGGGAGGAAGGGGCATATTTGTCACATGACTACAAAATTTAGGCAGAGGTTATCAAGTTCAATGTGCTATTAGATGTATCTTATGCAACTCTGTTAAAATTATATTATTAATACATGTTATTATTAATACATGATTACCATGTTTCATATTTTGAAAGTCTATCTACCTTTGAAGTAAGATCTAAATATGACAGGTTATCAAATCTGTTTATTAGTGATTCCTATAACAAGTCTAAAGGAATCAACAACAGTCAGAGGGAACTAAATATCTATGTGTAAAGTCTAGCATGTGTTAGTCACTGAACAGCACTGATAAGAAAAAATACATGAGGGTTCCCAGTGTTTTATCAATTTTTATGTTGGTTCAAAGCAACAGAAATGTCTTGAGTTGAAATTGACTTCCTTTGAAGCAATTTAAAAACAATGGGTTAAGTTCTTAATGCCTCCAGTAGACCATGTAGATTCCAAACATCATTAAGAAAATAAAGAAAATATAGGACATATATTTGAGATAAACAGAACCAGAACCAGAGCTTAATTTTATTGAGCCAATAAATGTTTGTAATAGTCTTAGTACATTTTAAAAATGTGGGATTTATTTCTTAGGTTTACTGTAAACTTTAAATTATGTAGTCACTCTCTCTTTGCTAACTGGAAGTGAGACCTGACATGATTCCCTAGGCCAATCTCACATCTGTCTCATAGAGTTGGTGTACTATGCAGCTGAAGGGTGGTGAGTAATGACCAGGAATTGGAGTTAGTTCTGTAGAAGCAAAGGTGGTTAGCTCTAGAAAAGAGACACACATGCATTAAATTGTCCTAAAGTCTAGAATGACCACAGGCATAGGTAACAGATAACAAACTGTAACGGCTTGTTATTCTCTTATAGTTTCTTATTATAAGTCAAAATTTTTTTCCTGGGAAAAATTTTCCAATATTAATGGAAAATGTTGGTTTTATGGCATTTCCTTGTAATTTCTAGAGATAAAATTCTATTATTATACTTGTAAGATTCTCACTGAATACACAGCAAGAGAATAAAGAGAGTAATTTAAGAGTAGAGACAAGAACAAAAAATGTCTATCTGATCAGATGTCTAGAATAATATAATCTGAAGCCAATTAATCACTAGTCTTATAGATGCACATGTGTGCATGTGGGCACATGCACACACAGACACACAGACACAGACACATACACACACAGAGAAAGGAAGAAAGAAAGAAAGAAAGAAAGAAAGAAAGAAAGAAAGAAAGAAAAAAAAGAAAGAAAGGAAGGAAGGAAGGAAGGAAGGAAGGAAGGAAGGAAGGAAGGAAGAAAGGAAGGAAGCAACACCAAAACGTCAATGCTCCCTTGGAGAGGTTTTGCAAAAGTGAAGACATTCTTGAAAGCAGTCTTTGGCTACTTCATTCTTTACTGGAATCCTGGATCAATTAAATTTCTAAGAAATCAAATCTTCGAAGTTCTCTCTCCCACAGAGTTAAGTGAGATTAGAGAGGATGAAAGTGTTCTATATATGTCTTCCAATCCCTCTTAACCTAGGGGTTCAATCTTTTTTTCTTCCAAATTCCTACTGCGATTTTGTTCCTATGTGCAGAGAACTACTATTAGTAGCCTTCTTTATTAGGCTGAAGTAATTTCAAAGATGTCGAGGGTAAGTCAAGATCCTCTGGCAGTGTCAGACCAGTTGTAAAAGAACCCTCCCTAAAGAATCCAATCAGTTCGGCACAGCATCCCTTTCTATGTCTTTGAGAGTCATTCTGCTAAAGAGTAAAATTATCAGACAATCAGAAATTGCCCAAAATATGCTCATTGCACACAGATGATCAGTATAATCAGTTGATACATATAATCAACCCATCACACGTGCATCTGTAGCCACCGATCTCTGAGTTCTTCCATCATCCCCATTTCAGAGAATGGAGTTGCTGATGCAGATCTATGGTTACCATGAATCTTAGTGTGAAGTCAGCTAGTAGGCTTAGAAAAACCCTTAAAACAGACTATTTTAACTACCTTAGTTTTTTTTATTCCAGATCAGACTTTCTTTTGTATTTCACCCAATGTATTTCCTGAACTTTACAGAATCAGAGTTCTTTCTGGCTATTGTTAATCATATCAAAGATATTATTAGTTTAAAAACTGATCTCTGCTTTATACCTTTTAAAAGTTTACAGTAATAAATGTCTTTATGAAAGAATGCTTTTCTAAGGAAATGTCAAAGATCATCTAGTTGAATAATGTTGAAAATGTATTACATAATTAACAGATCCCTGCAGATAATTTACAAATCCCAGGGAGTGAGTCTGTCAGCTAAACTTTTTGAATTTATGAAAGGCAGTAATGAGATATGATGCATAGGAAGAAGTCATTATATGTAAACACGGTTCATTCCAAACCTGGCTGAACATAATAGTCTGCTCTCAGCCCTCTCTGAGGCTGAAATTAAAGCTTTTGTTTGGATAACGCAATCATATTCTTTAACATGGTGTTCATTAGTGATATACTGGGAAATGAACACCATTTCATATCCTTGATGACATCTGGCAGGTCTGAAGGCTTTGAAATTGGTCAGTACATGTAATGAGAACCGTATAATGCCCCCCTGGGAGCTTTCTCTTGGTTTGAAACATACGTTATCAGATAGCCACTGAAGATAAACACAGACTGCAAACCAGAATGTCTACTAAATATTTATGTGCCTAACCAAGATTCTTCTTTTTCTCTCCCATAGACACCCTATTTTTGGCCGTCAAATTGTTGGGAGCCAGAAAACACAGACTATGGTCAGTGCAATACTCTTTGTTTCCTCCTTAACCACTTATGTGTTTATGTGTCTGCATAACAAGCACTTGAATTCTATTGCTTTTATTAATGAAAGAGGAAACCACAAGCCTAGTTCTGCATCAATGTTGATAGCACTCAATTTATGTATGGGAGCTTCTTCTACAGTAAAATGTTCCCTACATCTATAAACAAGCTCAGATGGTTTGGGTTGCTTTTTCACAGCATCCCCTATAACTAGGAAGAATGACAAATGGTTTCCAGAGAGCCGGAATCATCGTTCTTCTTCAGTTTTTGCTTGCCTTTATTTAGATATCCTGTGATTCTACACCAGAAGGTTATGTTAAACATAGAAAGGCTACTGGCAAGCCAAAAATTGTACCATACCAAAGTTAATCCTAATAAATGAAATTTAGTGAGCTTAGGATAACCAAAGCTCAAACAATGAAGATTTCAATTAAGTTATATAGGGAAAAATTTTATCCGTAGACAGTGTTCATCTTTGTACATCTTCCTATAGGTGACATTTTCCAGAAATAAGATTGTACACATTTTAAATGCTGCGTCTACAAATGCTTATTGAAAACCATTCACATGCTTTGTTTTATCTAAAGCGTTCAGTAGTTCATAGGCTGGACAAGAGAGTAGAATCTTACAAAACAAGTTTTGGTAAATTGTCGTGTTAATAGGAATTTAAGGTGTGCAAAATGATAGGGAAGTTTAAAGGAATAAAAGGTTGACTTTGTGTGGTGATGGTACGTGGTATCCCAGGATGATTTCACAAAAGAACTGGTAACATCTGAGACAGATCGAAGAGAATGAAGAGAAGATTTGTGTGGTGGTGTCTTAGACGCTGTTACATTGCTGCAAATAAATACTATGACCAAGGCAATTTATAATGAAAGGTATTTAAGTAGGTATTTACAGTTTCAGAGAATTAGCTTATAATCATCATGGCAACTGGCATGCTTGGTGCTAGAACAGTAACTAAGAACTTATTCCCTGATCCATAGGTAGCAGGGAGTGAGAGAACAGGATTGAGTCTGGTGGAGGTTTTTGAAACCTCGATGTCCACCCCCAGTAGGAACACCTCCTCCACCAAGGCCACACCTCTGAATCCTTCCCAAACAGTTCTACTGTGAAACAAGGATTCAATCATATGGATCTATGGGGGCCATTCTCATTCAAAGCACTACCTGTGGTGATGAGACAGGAAATGTCTTAGAGTTTCTACTGCTGTGATGAAACATTATGGTCCAAAGCAACTTGGGGAACGTGGACTTGACTTTCCTTATACTTCTGTATCTTGTTTTATCATTCGTGAAAGTCTTCGAAGCAGCTCTAATAGGGCTGGAGGGCCTAGATGCTGGAGATAATATGAAGGCCACAGAGGACCACAATGGGCTGGGCCCTCCCACATCACTCACTAATTAAGATGATGCCCTATAAACTGACCTATGCCCCAGTCTTATGGGCTCAATCGAGATTCCTTCCTCTAAATTGACTCTAGCTGGTGTGGCAAGTTAGCATAAAACTGGTCATCACAGCAAGAGAGAAGAGTATACTACTCAAAAGCAGTGACTTGTAACTTGGCTTTCTTTTGGACTTCCCCGGGAGAAACATCTTCAGGAGATTGTAGGAAAATCCATGGCAAATTGTTGGAATTATCCTTCCTAATGGTCACTATAGAAACCTGAAATTAGTAAGTAAACCTAGAGTGGCCAAGTGGAGCAGAAGGTATTCAAGCATACAAAGAGGAAAAATGCTACTTTGTACAATGCTGTCAGATTAACATAGAAATTAGATCACCCCATGACCTGAGTAGAAATGCCCACTTCTTCAGCTGCCGTTCACCAGTTCTAAAAATTGAAATTCTTACAGAAAGTTGAGAAACAACTGCTGATGTGTTGTTGAGAGCTGGACCTTCCTGTCAAATGTGAGAATATGTCTAGGTGCCTAACCATAGGGCATATGCCATTCTAGTAGAGAAAACACCTTCCAGAGAAAGACCTGGCTCCAATTGTTATGACAGAAAGGATACTGAATACCTTTAAGGAAAGCGTGACACCCTTCTGAGTCTCAAGTAGCTACTTCTCAATGAGGACATTGATCTAGATTTTGGAAAGTTAGTGGAGTAGTTCATACTAATATGCATAAGGAGACTACCATTGTTCCTGCCCCACTCTCGTGAAAATGAACTAGTGATTTTACCCCTCATTATTGGCCATCATATACAAATGGCCATCATATACTCTGTTCCCTGTTGTAAAGAGAATTTATTCCTGGTGTCTCTCTTTTCTGATCTTTGTCTGTTTCATATGACTATCAGAGTGTTCACAGTTGCAGTACATGTCTGAGGAGATTGATATTTCCACGGAGTGCCTGAGGCAAAGCCATGGTCTCCACAGCAAATCACTTACAGAACATGCTTCCCAGCAGTCAATCATCATGTGTCTTTAAGCTCTACACTGACTCTTACTGGTGTCCCCATCAGAGGGGATCATGTCCTGAACTATTTCCTAAATATTTACTAAAACTCAGCTGGCCTCTTTGTAAACTGGCTTTGTTTACAAAAATTGTAAATTATCCTATTTGCTTTTCCCTGATGGTGCATATTCTGATTGATTTTATAATTGGCTTATTCAGATCACCAAAAGGCTGTTCAGTTATCCAGGGCTTATATTCTCAGGTGCAAATAAATTACACCACCAATTTGAATGTTTCAATTTTTTTATTTTTACTGCTAGTTGTTTAAAATACAAAACACTTCTTTAAAAGAATAATCCTGATATGACATCCTTGGGCTGTGAGGTCTAAAGTATAGGGATTACTTAGGCTGTATTTTCTAAGACAACTTCAGGGAACATGAACAAATGAAGTGGTTGCATTATTTTATTTTAACATTACTGGTTTGGATAGAGCCGCTCTAAACAGCCCAAGCTGACTTTAGTCTTATACTCCAGTCCACCTGCCTTAGCCCTGAGTACTGAGAGTAAAAGAAACCATTTGCCTCAGTTAAGTCCTATCGATTGCTCTAAGATGCTTTGAATCCTTTCAGACCTACACAGAGAGATTATACTGGAGGGCGCTAAGTAACTATATGAGTCTAATTTCCACTTTCCAAAACCATGCTAAAGTGACAGAAGAAAAATGGGGAGCTAAGGTATTTTTCTTAGTAATCGGGAACCAGTCAAAACAAAGCATTCCTACTGGCACCTGATGGCCACAATACTTTGCATTAAACAATAAGTTTTCTTTAAGGAACAGGTTTAAAACTGATCAGTTACCATTAGTAAAAAGCTTACTGTGTCTAAACATTTGAGTTTGAGAGAGGGATGACTAGAAACTCATGAACTGATTAAAAGAATCTAAAAACAGGCAGGTAAACAAAATAACATTGATAGTCTATAAGGTCTCCAAACTGTGGATCAAATATTGAATAGATGGCAACAATGCCTGAGATATACCAATATATGAAAACTTCATCATATATAGGATTGAGATGTTGAGAGCTCAAGATGCTGGGGAGAGGGAAATAATTCTACTTTTTTAAAACTGAAAAGTATTTATTCGTGATTCAGCACATTACAATTCTTTCAAATAGATCTATCCAATTAGCAAAAATAATGATTTTTCAATGTGGCACCGGCTGATATTATATAAGAGTTCTCATTTTAGAAGTGCTCTGAGAGATCATCCCCCACTCTATTTTACAGTCCCCTTCCTGAATCCATGAGCATTTATTTGCTTTTAATATCTTTCACTGCTCCAAGTACTTAGAAAATCAGGTGTTAGTAGTTTCCACTACTGTATTCTACTGAGCAGATTTTTACAAATTAATAGACTTCAGTCACCACTGATCCAATGGATTTTAAAAGGATACTAATGGAGTATTATCCTTTTAAGTATGAAGATGCAGAGAGATTAACGGTAAAATAATAGATAAATATATGCCATGTCACTGCAATTGAAATAAATCTACAATAGATATCTTAGTCTGTATTCTATTGCTGTGAAGAGACAACATGACATGGCAACCCATATTAAAGAAACTATTTAACTGGGGACTTTCTTACGGTTTCAGAAGGTTAGTCCATTCTTATCCTGGCCAATAGTATGGCAGCATTCTTCATGCTGGATCAGTAGCTGAGAGTTACATCCAGATCCATAGGCCAAGAGAGAGAACTGGGCCTAACATGAAGTTTTGAAACCTCAAAGCCCACACCCAATGATACATTTCCTCCAACAAGGCCACACCTTCTAATCCTTCTCAAAGAATGCCCCTCTTTCTGATAACTAAGCATTCAAATACTGTAATAGACAAATTAATTCCTGGCAAAGCGGAAAAATAGGTAAAGTACAGAAGATTTTTAGGACAGCAAAACTGTCCTTTGTGAGATTAGAATAGGAGATAAATGCAACTGTGCATTTGTAGATATTCACAGAATGTTAATTCAGAAAATGAACCATTGTGACAACTACAGATTCACAAATTATTAATTAATTAATGGAGAGCAGCTCTAACTTAACCAATGTACCATACTAATACTAATGTGAGATGTAAATTACAGGGCCAGATACAATAGCATTATATAACATGAGCTTCTGCAAATCCTACTCAACTTTTCCATAAACCTTACAGAACTCTGAAACTGGTTTTCTGGAATTAGAATATGTGTAAGTACAGGATTTTGAACATGTACATAGGTTTGACCCCTTTGGTGATCTCCACATTTCCTGGTTCTCTGGTTTCCTGTGTTAGTGTCTAGGGTAGCCATAAACAGATGTCACTGCCTGTGTGGCTTGAGCAACATAACTGGTTATCATAAATAAATGGCAGGCATCCTCTGCAGAGAAATTAAAAACCAAGTTCCTGCAGGGTTGGCTTTTTCTGAATCTTTTTGGTTTTCAGAAATCTGACTTCTTACTATATCTCACCGGGCTGTCTCCCTAAACAGGCACATCTCTGGTGTCTCTGCTCCTCTTACAAAAACACCAGTCATCTTGAATTAGGACCCCACCCTTAGGACACTATTTAACTCTAATTGTTCCTTTAGTGGCCTTATCTCCCCCAAAAAGTCAAGCTGTGAGGTGACTGTGAGTTAGAGGATCACTACATGTATTTGGGAGGGGAAATCCACTTCAGCTAAGCAAGTCTATCATTGATTTCAGAAAATATTTAATCTTTACTTTAAAGTAATTTTCTGTTTGTTTCTTTCTTCCCTTTATGTCACGGCTCAAATTCAGATTGTTGATAATTTTAGTCATTTGGATTTGTTTCAACTTGGTGGAAGCTTCATTTGTTGTTTAAAAGTTTACTCATCTCTCTAGTCTACTAATAAGCCTAATTTTTTTTAATTTAAAAAATTTAAAATTTTTACTAGTCTTTTTACAAAGTAAGTTTTTAGCATTGTGTATACTCCTGCTCCTCTCTCTCCTGACTCCAACTCTTCCTGTTTTCACTCCTTAAGGTACGATCTCATATTTATTATTATGTGTAGATACACAGATTTGTTTGTTTGCTTGTTTGTTTGTTTATGCTGATGGCAATGTCAGATTTCCCCTGTCCCCATTGGCATATTAACTGATAACAGTATGCTGGTCCCAAATTTCTCCATTTTTCTTTTGAGTTGTTGTTATTGTTAGAACTTTCATCTCCCTAAATGCAGGTCTCACCTGTTCTTGTACACTACTTGCTTTTTCTATGAAAACATTTGTATTTTAATCATAGTCCTTTTTAGTATTACGTCTTAAGGGTATCAGCACTTCAGCATTTGAATAACATCCACACACAGCCATTCAACCCATTTCGTCCTTCAGCATGCCTTGGATTTGCTATTGAAAACAGAGCACGCTGTGCTAACTAGCAGAAATGACGAATCAACACATCTTCAGTGTTTCTTCAGTGTTCTCTCTTAGCAATTACTTTTCTATTTTCTACAGCTGTGAGTTTTGTAGACAAGACCCTTGACCCTTGTTTTGACCATCTCTCCTTTTGCTTTCTTGGGTTTCATCTTCCTTTTTCTCCTCCTCCTCTTTGTCCTCGTCTTCCTCTTCCTTTTCCATTAATTTATTTATTCTTTCACTTTACATCCAGATCGGAGCCTCCTATCCTCCCAGTACCTCCTTACAGAGCCCCCAACACCTCCCTTACTCCTCTGAGAAGGGAGAAACTCCCCTGGGCACCAGCCTAACTTAGCATATCAAGTCACTCTAGGACTGGGTACATCCTCTCCCAGACAAGGAAGACCAATTAGGGGGAAAAGAGCCACAGACGGGCAACAGAGTCAGGGACAGCCTCCTACTCCATTTGTTGGGGGACCCACATGAAGACCAAGCTGCATAAATGCTAGAAATGTATGAGAGTTGGGGTGCAGTAGGTCCAGTTCATGTATGTTCTTTAGTTGGTAGTTTAGTCTCTCAGAATCCCCAAGGGTCTGTGTTAGTTGACTCTGTTGGTCTTGCTTTGGAATTTCTATTCCCTCTAGGTCCCTCAGTCCTTCCAACTGTTCCATAAGATTCCCCAAGCTAGGTCTAATATTTGGCTGTGGGTCTCTGCATCTGTTTCTGTCAGCCGCTGGGTGGAGCTTCTCAGATGACAGTTATGTCTGCATAACTGAGTATCATTAATAGTGTCAGGGATTAGTTCTTGCCCATGGGATGGGTCTCAAGTTGGGCAGCTCATTGGTTGGCTATTCCTTCAGTATCTACTCCATCTTTCTCCTTTAACTTCTTACAGACAGGGCAAATTTGGGGTTGAAGGTTTTGTTGGTGTGCTGTGTCCTTACACCTCCACTGGGAGACCTGAATATCTACAGAAGATGTTTGCGCATCAGGCCCCATATTCCCCACTGCTAGAAGTCCCAGAGTAGCCAACTGTCAGAGTGTTAGGGAGGGGTGAGGAAAGGCATCTCTAGGACTTGCCAAAGACCTGGGGGACTCCAGAAAGTCTATGAGGTTTTTCTTCTTAAACAAAGTCTTAGATGTGTTGTTCTTTCAGTCATGCTCCCATGTTGTTATGTAACAGACCTATTGCCACCTGGTGAAGTATAGGGTTTAAAACTAGACTATCATCTTACTATTAGGACTCAAACTTATAGTGATGCTGGCAAGTGATTGTCACAATTGTGATTTAGACTTTTTGAAATTTCTTTACATTTAAATATACTAAGAAGACTGTAGTCCAGCCCAGAAGGGTTTGACATCTCCTCTTGAAACCCCAGGCTTTTAAGTCAGACCTAGTTAAAGGCAAAATGATAGTTCCCCACCCCCCTCTTTGTTAACAGTATGAGGGGATTTCCCCCCCTTTCTTCCTCAATCACAGAACCTGATAGAATTCTTGGGGGTAAATTTAGAAAGGTATTATTAGTTCTCTTAAGATTTCTCCCTGACCTCAAATGAAGCATGAGGCTCTGATTTGTCCACAGTGGGCCTCGGGCTATTAGAGTTCAACTTAAATATTCCTGACTCCTAACTACTGTCCCCAGGCTGCTATTTTAAGTCACAATTCTCTGGATAGACCTGTCTGTTTCTCCAGAAGCTGGGCTGATGGATTGTCTTCTGACACCAGTCTTTGAGCGAGGTAAAAGCTTTGTTCATCCTTTTTATTCTGTGAGGATAGAAGGGAGTGAGGACGTCTAAGTTCCCCACCTGCCATACCCAATGTTTGACTTCAGAATTTTATAGAGAAAAGACAGAGTATGACTAAGCATTCTGTGCTTTTTAAATTTTGCCCTTTTTGTAATTTCTGTCTTTTCCTTTCATCATGAGGTTGCTCCCTAATATTTGAGAGGAAAGAAATTTGGTTGTTTATTTTATCTGCATTTTACTTTCCTACCACGGTTAGAAATTTTCTGAAACTTAACCATTACCGTCAAGAAGACTATCATTGCTACTAAAACCATGCATAGAAGTGGATCTTTTCAGGGAGAAAATTCCAAGGGACAAATGCTGAAAAGGAAATTTAAAGCTTTATTCTTTGACCAAAGTGATTAATTGGGTTCTCAGCTCTTGAAGTTGAAGGGATAGAGTCATGACACAGGAGAAATGAGAGCAGGCAACAGCTTCTGAAAGAGGACTGATATCTGTGCCTGTGCTGAGACAACATAGGGATCTTCCAGGGCTTTCCTTCTGCTCCTTCCATGGTCCACTGTTTCCCTTTATGGTAGCTGACAAATGTCCTGAACTTAGCAGAGAGACTTCTCTAGTCTAGATCAAGTAACTATTTTGCAATTCTAGAGCATTCCTCAGTGGGCTACAGGTCCACAGTCAATGCAGATTAATAAGAAAGACACTTTGTGAAGACCGAAGAGCCATGCCTTCTCACAGCATGCAGAGGAGCCATGATTTCTATGTCAGTTCATTGTCAGACATCACAACCCAAATGGAGGGTCAGTATTTGCAATAAAAATGGCTTTCAAGTAACCTAGGCAACTTTAAATATCCCTAATTTTGAGAAAAATGTAGTAGGATAATCTTCTAATTTGTGGAAAAGATGAGCAGTCTTATATCTCTCTTCATATGAAATAAAACCTTTAATTATTGCATTCTTTTAAGGTAATATTAACATATAAAATAGATATTCATCATGAGCTTATAAACTATATTCAAGTATGAAAAATATAACAAGCTACATCCTCAAAAAGAAAATGCAGTGTATTATTATAATATAATGGTAAAAGTTTATTCATTATCAGACTATTTATTAAGAAGAAATGAAATATTTATGCCACCTGAAGCATGTAAATGATGCTTACAAATTCTTCTTAAGAGAAGCTTTTGACATTTCATAAAACCTTTTGATGAAATTTCAGTTGCAAAATAGTCCGTTTATCTTTTACAGTTTCATTTTGTAAATATTTAATCACATGGTTCACTGTCTTATTTAAATACCTTATTCAACAACATAAACATTTAAATCCCATCATGTTCGGAATGCGCCCCTAGTTCATAATTCGATCTCTAGAGATGCATTCGAGTCTATTGAAAGCTTAGGGACATCTAGCTGTTTGTTTTTCTGTATAAGAAACCATACTTTCTTGGGCAGGATAATAGATTATGACCTATCTAATTGAGCTCCTTCCTTACTTTCTTCATGAGTATTCTGTTTTACTTCAAAATATCCGCAAAGCTATGAAAAAGAAAGAAACACATTTTCTATTTTATGTAATATACATTCAGTTCTTAAATATCTAACTAGTATCTATGATTACTTTTGTCTTTTCATCATTATTTATTTATATATTAAGCAAGAAAATAGTATTCCATCATTGGAGCCATAAATATTCATATATAAATAAATGTGCGCATGTTTGGGAATTAACTATTGTCTGAATGTAGCTCTGATTTTCCCATATCAATAGGAGTGATTTTAAATATAAACTCATGGTATTTTTATCAACAAGTAGAGCCTGGGACTCTAACTTATGATACTAGTTATAAATAAACTCCTCAAGATGTACATTAAAGGTGGAAGACCAGTAACTATTTGAATTCGTGGAAATAAATTAGTGTAATTTCCTATTTCTCATGGCTTTTTATTTTATGTGATTTTCTGAATGGTTACTTTTGATTTTCTAGCTACTTTTTTAACTAATAGCATAGCAGGAGCATGAATATTTCTGAGCAACTTTCGCTGGACATTTATAAACATTATCTAAGATTTATCCATTACAGATAATCTGTAAAATGTTACTAACCATGCTGTACAGATAAAGAACTAAGAGTCATATGTGTCGATCTCTTCCACTGATGATAATAAAAAGGAGAGTACCAGACTTCCAGAACTGAGTTTCTGCTGATATCACTCCATCAGACATGCCTTTTACTCATGCTTCATTGGGCCAGAATATTTCTCAGCTAGATTGCACACCCATGTAGAGTGGATAAGAAATTCAGGGAGATGGAATTTTGGAGGAGTTGCATGAAAAAGGAACAAGGCAATGATGAACTTGAACTAATTTCCCAATATTTGTCAACAAAATAAAAAAAACAGAAAAGGAAGAAGAAGAAAAGAATAAATAAGTGGTCAATGGATTTTAAGGGGAGGGGATTAATTCCTAAAAGATGGCACTAAGTCCCATATGAAGATAGAGAAACACTCAGTAAATAATCTTCTCTGAGTTGAGATGTACAGAGAGCAGGATAGCTATCCACTTAGCACACATGTTTAGCTTCTTGCTCAGGATTAGGGAGGGATGAGCGAAAAGATTCCTAAGTGGCGGTCGGTTCAGATGCTATTTTTCTATTCAAAACTTCATTTAGAACTAAATTTCAAACTCTTCTGAATATGATATGTTTGTGTCAACCAAAATACTATTTAGTTCATGATCTTACCATTGAAATTTCGATAGAAAAGGAAATGACCATAACAAAAACATGTGGGTGTTTACAGGAACATATACAAGATGAATCTGCTTCACAATGAGAGTGTGGGGACACACATTTGAATTCTAACATGGTCCTGTTCATTTGTGAGCTTGCTAGAAGTTTACAGTTCTGCAATTCTATTTATACAGACATGTCTCATTGTATTCTGTGGGATCAATCAATTAATTTATAACAAACTTAATTTATATGAAATGAACATTGCTTTTCAATTTAAATCCACTATCATTATTCTATGAAAATCATGACTATGTCAGGATGATGCTTCCAACCAAAATATCCTCTTGAAAGACTGATGTTACCCCACTAATTTGCAACCAAATGATATGGTACTTAATTGTGATAGCCAGCTAGCCTTTCTTTGTGTGTTCCAATCACTGAGTGACCCATTTGCTTTACCTTCTCTCATGCAACCTGGAAGAAGCCATTGCAATATGAGGACATTTTATAATCCAGAGTAGTAACTTCTCCATAGGTCTTCTTTGTGAATCATGGATTCCAACGTTGTGTGGATTTAACAAACTGCCCAAAGCCCAGTTCTTTGGATGAGCCAAGTATACCACCATTTTCTTATGAAAATTTTAACTAAAATACCAGGGGAGCCTTTTCAAGCATCAGTACAATGGAAATAATTCTGGTTAATTCATGGCGAAAATCCTAGCTTGAATGAAAATATTTTGGTTTGGGTAGCACTTTTACCTCACAAAGAAAAGATGGGAAGGGCATCAGAGATTTAGAAAAGGCGATGTACAAACAAAATTCATTATAATACTATACGCTCTCAAAGAATGATGAAAAACAGAGACCATGCATTTACTTCTACAAGCTGATAACTATAGGGAGCATTCTCATCTCCATTAAGGTTTTACTAAAGGAAAATTACTATTCATTGTCGCCACAGTAAAAATCAATGACAGTTCTCATGTATTACAGAGACATTTGAATACACATTTTGTAGAAGCGATTTGCAAGAAAAGCTAATCTTTAGTTAAAAGACCACTCACATGTCCATATTCAACTTTTGCTGGAGCAAACAGGGTGGAGAAAGTATTATTTTGTGTCTACATTGTTTTGAATGAAAGAAAACTTAAAACTATTTTATTTCAGACTAATAAGGAGAAACAATGTGAGATACTATTGTAGTAATTTATGAATCCCAATCTAGGATTTCTACCCTGCCTTTGACCATTTAGTTCTCAGATAAAAGATACATACAACCTTTATATTTATAACTAGTCTTAATTAGCACTAGAACTGGGCAGATACCTACTCTCTATATTATTAAAATCTATTTCCTATTGCTAACCCTGAGTTATTACTTACTATGTTTCATCTGGGCTGCTCTTAACTCCAATTGGCCAGCCCTCGGGGCTATGCTCTCTTGACTTCTAACCGTGTGTCCTGCTCCTCATAGTCTCCTCCAATCTCCAGGCCAGGAGTACCAAGCTCCACCTACCTCAATTCTGCCCAGCTATAGGCTGTAGATATCTTTATTTGCCAATCAGAAATAACTTGGAAGCAAGGTCACATAGCAGCACTTGGGTTTAAGTGCAGACTCTCTCATCTCTGTTGCAACCAGGTCTTGGGGACCCACACTTAGCATTAAAATACATTACAAAAGAGAAAACCTCAACAAGACGCCCGGTAAAGTTTTGCATAAGAAGCCCTTCTTACCCCTGCCCCTCCCATAGGCTCATATATTTTCATGCTTGGTATCCAGTTGGTAGAACAGTTTAGAAAGGATTAAGAGGTGTGGCCTTGCTGGAGGAGGTGTGTCACTGGGCCATGCTTTGACAGTTAAAAGTTCCTGTCATCTGCTGTGTCTCCATTTCCACTTCTGCCTTTGCTTGTGGGCCAGATGCAAGTTCTCAGCTCCTCCCCCAGTGCCATGACTGCCTTTCTGCTACCATGTCCAATATCTGTGTCAGTGAGAGAATCTGTCTTCCCCTGTTCCTAAGAGTCAGAGCTGCAGGACACCTGAGAAGTCATCCCATCTGGCCATCTCACTGAGGCATCCTGATGAAGTTCAGAGAGCTCTAGGAAGGGCCGCCAGGCCAAGGCCACACTTCTCATTTGGGACATTAAGAAGACACTGGAAAAAGAGACAACTAGAAAGAATCCTGAATCTGTACTTTGCTTGACACACAATAAAGATTTCCTAAAACTTACTAAATAACTAAAATTGCTCTCAGGATATTAAGTGGACCATTGTGTTTGTAGCATTTGTTGATACTAAAAACTCTCTGTTAAACCGCTTGTTAGGTAAATGACTCAGGTTACATAATTTTTGTTACTTTTGCAGTGTCAATCACTTGTCAAAGAGCTTTCTCTTTGAGTGAGACATGTTTTTCTAAGGCATCCCAGTGTTCTGCTGCTGCTCTTTACTTCTTTTGACTGAGTTGCTTGAGGCAACTCAGGCTGTTAGAATACAGGAAGCTGATAATACATTGTTCCCTGGGGTCACTGTGCTGTTCTCGAAACTACAGTGCAGGGCCCCCAGCTAGATTCCTTGGAGGATGAAGCAAGAGTAAGGCCGCCAAAGACTTCCAAGGCATGCCTCTAATTTAGGTGTATTTTCCAGCTGAGGAAGGATAGTCTCCCTGCTTAGACGGACCTGAGGTTCCTCATTAGCTGTCATGTTCAGATTAGACCTTAGGTAGAATACGTGCATGTTCTAAAATAATGATTACTGCTATTTAATCCCTTTGGAAAAAGGTATTGAAAGAAAGGAAGATAAGAAAAAAGAGAGAATAAGATGACATCACTTATTTCAACTAAAATGCTTAAAATTGTAACTGTGCATAGATTGACTCCAAAATTATACAGAAAATTAAATTACCTAATCTTTACTTCTCATACTGTGTGTGTGTGTGTGTGTGTGTGTGTGTGTGTGTGTGTGTTACATTGGAATTATAGGGATAATAGAAAAGGCTACACTAAAGCATGCTTGGAGAAATATCATATCTGAGGTTTAAGCAGAGACTCTATAGACAAGGTTAATGCATGGGGATTGGAAATTCAAGGTTATCTTTAGCTACCCAGGGAGTTCAAGACCTGCCCTTGGAAATATGAGACTACATTATTATGCAAAGAAATATGATAATGCATAGACTGGAAAATGACAAATTAAAAATAGTAGCCAGACAGAATACATTTTCTAGTTCAAATTGAGAGTCTCTCTAAATTTAGCCAAGTTTCTATAGCATGTACTTATATGAATTAACAGAATGGAATGGTCCATATCTGTAATTTTCCATAGTTTAAACAAAAACCACCACAGGTCATTTAGGATTTAAAGGGAAAAGGGGACATTGACCATTACATTTGAAAGTACTAGGGATGCTGGTTAAATTTATGATATTTTAATTTCTTTGTTTTAAAATTAACATGGGGGGGCTACAAATGCCTTGTGCTGCATGGAGGTTGGAGGACAAGTTGTAAGAGATGGTTCTTTCCCCCCTCCATGTGGAGCCCGGGGATGGGACTCAGACTTTGTGGGTTGGCCGTCATTGCCTTTACCCACTGAGCCATCCCACCAGCTTCTTTATGAATTTTTTAAGTGTAATGAATAACTATGTCACACAAAGAAAGAGATGTGAGAGGGGAGAGGGAGACCAATGCAAACAAAGGAAAGAATCTGTTGTTGTTTTGTTAGCTTTGGTTGCTTAAATAGAGACTGTCTCCTGATGTCTCTGAAACTGGTCTTACACTCACAGGCATACAGAACTGATGTTTTTGTGCATAAGTTTTTGTGAGTGAGTGTGTGTGTGTGTGTGTGTGTGTGTGTGTGTGTGTGTGTGTGTGTGTGTGTGCGTGCTGTATATGCAGAGTGCATACAGACTAGAGTGCTGGTGCGTGTTTGCCCTGGGTATGCACGTGGATGCTAGAGTGCTGTGCTGAGAGTTTTCCTCTATATCTCTGTGTCATATTGTCTTGAGACAGGGTTTCTCGCTGAAACAGAAAGGCTGTTCGATGTCAGCCATCTGGCCAGCGAGCTCCTGGGATCCTATCTCCACCCACAGTGCTGGTATTACAAGCACACTAAAGACATAACCCCCTTTTGTGAGTAACTGGGGCCAGATCTGCATGTTTGAGCTTATGATTTTATCCATTGAACAGCTCTACAAAAGCTCCAGGGGAATTCTGTTTCTTAAAAAAATGGAGCAATGTCCTTATTTACAATTAAAATAATAATTCCCATATATATTTTTTAAACTCTCAAATCACTGAGGCTTAACCTACATGTCCATTAAACACAGACTGTATTTGAATGTCAGAACAGATATAAGAAGGAATGACAGACTTTACTTCCCAGGAAGTTCTTTAAAATCACTCCTTTCTTTCTATGCAGAGACTGAAAAGAGTAAAGGTGAAGCTGGCAGTGAACAGACAGGAACACAGAAAGAAGTAAAAGACACACACACACACACACACACTACAGAGTACCTCTCATTTGAGTGGAATCAATGGAGCTTAGAGCTAGGAAATGACCCTACGGATATAACTAAAGTTTCTTTTCTCAAGAAATTTGGCAGCTTCAGAGCACTGGATGTAGTCCAAGTAACCACATTAAAGATTCCCCGTATATGCATGAGGGCTCAAAGCAAAGTGAGCTCTAGGAGAACAGAGAGAGCCTGCTTCTCTCTCAAGGTTTCTTGTGACTTCAGTGGTGCACTGTAGTAGAAGGTCTCATCCCTATTCTGACCTCAATTTTCCACATGTCATGGACCCCCAATTGTTCAGCAGCAGGATGGACAGCCAGTGGAAAAATTGGAGGAAAGCTATGGATGTATGCTTGAGGGGTTGAGTCCAGTTCCCTGTCACCTGTGTGGTCATCTCACCCAGACAAATGGACAGGGAGAGCTTCGAAAAGACAGATTTCTGTTGAATATCCTAAGACAACAGCATCTCTACCTTCCATCCAGCTTCCAAAATAATTGAATCAAAATCTTTTAAACAAAACATGAGCACCACAGTTTATTTCAAAAATGCTAATTAACAGTACATAATAGATTTTGTTTGTTAAGATATTAGAAGACTAAAGAATGAAGATAAACCAGTTCTTCATCCTCATTGGCAGATTATATTAGTCACCGCTTAATTTCTGGGTCATAGTTTAAGGAAGTAAATAGGTGAGCCTTTATTTGAGATTTGAGGAGGTAAGGTTGAATGATAGCAAGTTTTATTGCTTATAAAATACTGTTGTGGGTGTTAAAGAAAACTCACGCATGAAGCAAATAGTAGAAACTAGGGGAGACAGAGGAGGGAAGGAAGGCAGAGGGGTGTGTGAGGAAAGGAATACTGAATTTAACTAAAAGGATGGATAAAAGGGGCTGCAGCGATGGCCCAGTGCCTAAGAGCACTGGCTGCTCTACCAGAGGACCTGTGTTTGAGTTCCCACGCCCATACAGAGGTTCAGCTCTCTCTAACTCTAGTTCTAGTTCTAGGAACCTGATGCCCTCCTCTGACAGCTGGTATGCATGAAGTGCACAGACAAAATACCCATTCCCATAAAATACAATTAAGAATAAAAATATTTAAATTTGTCTACCAAAAGAACCAAAAGTATCTTAGTTGTTTTCTAAGTAAAACGAAGTAAGTCAGTATAAACAAGTGGGGTGAGCTAAGTATGGTAGCACACACACTTAATCCTAGCTCTTCAGAGGCAGAGGCAGGCAGATCTCTGTGAGTCTGAAGTCAGCCTGGTATTCATAGAGAGTTTAAGGCCAGGCTGGGTGACCTTTCTCAAAAACTGATCAAATGAAAGATAGTAAATGTGAAGTCATTAAAGTAGAGAAGATAACAATCCATAGAAATATTTTGTAGTAAAAATCTATAATATTAAAATTGTTGGAAATGAAATAAAATACTTATAGAAAGATAATACAAGCTCTGGGCTTTAACACATCTCTCCCAGGCCAGACTAGCAAAACCCAAAGGAGGGAAAATTCCATCACTCTTTGAGAAAAGAGTTTTATGTATGAAAATGTGGCAATATTGTAAAATTCAAACTGTGCTGTTTACCACAGAGTAGGAATATAGTCAAACACGCATCTGTCTCTGTCTCTCTCTGTCTCTGTCTCTCTCTCTCTGTCTCTCTCTCTCTCTGTTTCTCTCTCTCTTTCTCTGTCCATTCATAGAACAGGCTACAGTGGCTATAGAAAACCAGCTGTATCTATATAAAACAACATAGTAAATTTTAATTGTTATGTTTAATATAGAAAAGCAAATTGTAATGCATGTACAACTGGTGCATATTATCTGTTATGTGCATGTTCACACATAATCTATAATTAATATGCTAGATATCTTATTTATTGTTAATTAACCTTCTCCATAGAAGCCTAGGGGGAAAATGGACTTATTGCATCTGTAACAAGTGTACATTTTTATCTCTAGCATACAAATGGGTGTTAAACCTAATGGGAAAAAGTCACATTCCCTAATATAAAAATCAGCCGAATCATCACTAGAAGAACCACCAAACAAGAGAAGCAGGCAAACAAATGGAACCTCGAAAGGTCAATAAATCATGATGCTTCCACTCAGCAGATAGATGTCGAAGATGTTGAACATCTCCTCTGTGGCAGGTTTTTCTAAGCATGAGGGCCTATCAATAATTGTGACAGTGACAGGGTAGGGAGCACTTTCCAAAATCCACAGAAGCAACATGAATTAAATATGTGCTTCAAACCTCCATCAAGTCCAGAGAGTAGCTCAATCGGCCCAGTTGTGTCAGGTAAGAAAGAAAGCAAATAACTCAGTTAAATAAAGAGCAAGTGCCTGCACAAATATTTCTGGGGAGAGACAAGAAATTGACCAGCAGGCCTATCTATGGAGAGGGGCTTAGCATCATTAATCATAGGCAAATGCAGCTATGCAATGGGAAGGAATAAGATCTGGAAAGATTTCTATTGTATAGCATGTAACAATAGTTACTGTGTACATTTGAAGGTCACTGCTGGATGGAAGCGGATTTGAGGTATTCTAATCTGACAGCATGTGTGAGGGGCGGTGAGAATGAGAATGAGGAGGTGATGGGGATGAACAATGAGTATGTCTTAGCAATTTCACATCGTAAATGTATATCAAAGCATCAAGCTGTTCAGCACAAATACACAGGATTAAGTAAGAACGAGGTTGGCAAGAGGGTGGCTCAGCAGATAAAGGTGCATGCTGTCCCACCTACAATGTGAGTTCAGTCCCCAGAACCTATGTGGTAGAAAGAGACTTGTCACATACAAGTTGTGCTTTGACCATCACACACACACACACGTACACACACATACACACACACATACACACACATAAACACACACACAATGACATGTGTGCCTGCAAGCACGTACACACATATAATAAATGTAATGAAAATTAGTATTAAGTAAGTCTGGTGAAACACACGTGTGTTTAAAGTTATCTACTCCTTTTTGCCTATTGTTTTGAATAAAATTCAGATTATGCAGTGGGTTAAATAAAGACGCGTGACCTTGGAAATTCATTCTACCTTTTCTTCCTTCTCTTTCTCTCCTATTTTACATCTCCAGAAAGATGAGAACAGTGGTTCTTAAACTCCATAATGCTGCAATCTTTGAAAACAGTTCCTCATGTCATGGTGACCCCTGCCCAACCATAACCATTATTTCATGCTACTTTATAAGCTTAATTTGTACTACTGCTGTGAATTGTAATATTAATGTCTGATACGAAGGATATTTGATATGTGACCTGCAAAGGAATTACACCCACAGGTTGAGAACTATTGGATTAGAGGCTGTGTCTATATGGTTACCAGGGTCAGAGAGGAAGATATTCTAGAGAAAGTCCCATATACTCCTTTTATGCACAAACTAGGGTCTTGAAGATGACTTAAACTTTAAACCAGTCTTGGTGTCTTGCTTGGAGTTTGTAACTGGAGATAGAAAGTGTCAATAACTTGTTACTCCCTGTGCTACCCAAGCTTAAGAAGGAAGGCTATAGGAACTATCTGATTCTTTTTTAATTCAAGAATAGAAGACTTAGCCCACAAAATAAACATTCAAAGCTCATTCTAAAAGAAACAGAGCTGCCCTTGACGGTCCGTATGTTTCACTTACATTATTTGGCTTATGTTTTGCACATTTTCCAAGTATGTATTTGGCCTTTGCATTTCTAGTTGTTGTGAAGTAAACATTCTTGTCTTCATCTTTAGCTAGAGGGGTCATAACAATTGATATTCCTGCCGCCTGTGGGGTATGACTGAATACTTTTGTCACAGACATCAGTGTTTGTACAAGAGACTGCTTCACCTTGTAGAGAATTCCAGAAGGAAGAGAAACAATCTCCTTTGGCATTCCCTTTCTACCATGGCCTCACTCAGGAACCTGCTTCAGCAACGTGCGCTTCCCAACCCACATGGTCAAGATGGATTTGGATCAAATCCGATTCTTTGCTTTTCTGCTACCACTTGAATGGCAGAGCCTTTTGTCAACAGCTTGTTGATTTTATGCCATGACATCATCAAGATTGTCTCACAGGATTTTCAAGGAAGTTACTTCAGAACAGTATATTGCATTGTGAGGGCTGGGATATTGCTCAGTGGTAGAACACTTTCCTGGCACACACAAAGCCTGTGTTTTAATTCCCAGGAACACGTATGCATACACACACACACACACACACACACACACACACACATACACACAGACACACATATGCATACTTGAGTTATATGTTATACTTTTTCCATGTACAAATTTAGCTTTTGCATTTCTAGTTCTCATGAACTCCACGTTATTGTCAACTATTCTTAGCTAATAAGCTCATGGTGATTGATAGCAGCTGTTTTTCCTTATCTCAAACCAAGGCAAATACAGCTCGATGCGAAGATCATATTCAGAAGACATCTCCACAGGGGTAGCCTTATGAAAAGGAATATTCAATGAGTCTCACCCAGTGATCTCATTCAACGTGTAGACCGATAGAATTAATTAGTCTCGGGTTTCATGGAATCCACATTTCACATTTAATAAAAAGATAAGACAGAAGATACTCTGGGAATTAGGACTCTACCTACAGACTTGTTGTGTTGACATGCTCATGAGAGCTATCAGGATTTGCACTGTTGCCACCCTAGCCTCTCCTACCCTTCTCACAGTTCTATAACCCTGCTGCCATGGCCAACTTGCATGGTGGCCAAGCAGACCAAGGAAAATACCAGAGACAGGAAGCACACTTTACATAAGTGGCTCTGCTCTCCTAGCACAGAGCAACTGACCAACAAGTGACTCTTGTGAAATTAAGCAAGAAAGATGCTAAGATCCCTTGAGTTTACATGATAACATCCTAGCAGTTGACAACACTACCTAGAAAGAATTCAAAATGGCCAAGTCAGATACATTTTCACACAATTACCATTTACAAAATGATTTTTTATCTATCTAGATTTTAAACTGATTTAATGTCTTTGAAAAATTTTACTTTTCCTTATTATTTGTTGATAGTAAGATTTTGGCAACCATTTAATACCAATAAATGATTACCATCTCTTAACATTCTTCCTGTTTGTGACTTTACAATGCCAGTATTTAAATATTAAACCTTGTGCTTTTATCATTATTTATTTCTGTCTGAAAGGGCTAACAATAGAAGATTAAGCTTGAGAATCAGCGACAAGTATCTTGACACTTAGTGTGATTTCTATATTTAGCGTTTCAGTGTGAATGAGCAGCCAAGAAATGATGGTGTTTTTCCTTTCAGCTGTTTACCTCTGCAAGAGAACAATGCAAAACAAGGCAAGGCTAGAGCTAGCAGACTACGAAGCCGTAAGTACCAAGGATGCTCATTCAGTGGTCTAAAATGAGCAGGAATCAGGCCTTTGGCCATGTCTGAGTTCTCTATTCCTTTCAGCCTTGATGAATAACAAGGGCCAGGCTTCCTTGAATCCGATAGCCTAGTAGTTTAGCAAACCCCTCTTTGTCTGACTCCTCCTTCTCCACACATTAAGGAGAGTAGAATTTTAAACATACAAACTCAATGTATAAGGAGAAGCACATATCATTATTTTAAACTAACTTGACTGTAAAGGTTTCAGATAAATACTGTATTGATAACATGCAAACCCTGAGGATTGAAATCCTTCTTCTACACTGGGGACCAATTTAGCACAACCATCAGATTGATCATCGCCGTGAGATGGGGCAATCTAGTTTAATTTATTCAAGCAATTGCTGTGTCGAGATAACGAATTTGGAGGATCGTTTAGTAGCAGATTACTGAGATTACTGGGTTACCTAGAACTGAGAGCTATTTTCAGGACCTGAACAAACCAGTTGGATCAGCGGTGGGAAGACATTGCTTTCTTGTCTCTCTGTAAAGTGGGCACAGAAAGATCCAGGGAATTTGTCTTCAGTACTTTGCTCGAACAAAGTAACAGTCAGTGCTTATACTGTGTTTCCTGTAACAAAAGTGATGTTGGTCAGTGCCTTGGGCTGTAGCTTGCTTAGCATGCACAAGGTTCTATTTTCTATCCCTAGCACTGTATGAACTGGGCATGTTGGCAGCTATCAACGATGCCCTCACTGGGAAGGCAGGGATGAGAGGATGGAAAGCTCAAGATCATCTCAGCTACAGTGAATTAGAGGTTAGCCAGGGCCCGTGAGGCCCACGATTAGTGGAGTTCAGAGAGCACAGCTGATTCAGATTCAGGGTATATTGGGAAACTTTGGAAACTCTAAAAGGAACATTAGAATGCCCTCAGCTGTTCCATGTTTTTCAGGAGAGCCTGGCCAGGCTGCAGAGGGCATTTGCCCGGAAGTGGGAGTTCATTTTTATGCAAGCAGAAGCACAAGCTAAGTGAGTCCTTGTGAGTCTTTGGGAAGCTTTGTTCCAATGCGGCCTTCTGTACAGAGGCGGTACACGTAACCCTTCTAACTCTCCATCGTTACCATCTTGACAGAGTGGACAAGAAGCGGGACAAAATCGAAAGGAAGATCCTCGATAGTCAGGAGAGAGCATTCTGGGATGTCCACAGGCCTGTGGTAAGTAAGCTCGTAGGTGTATTTCCATGAACTCACGTCTCAGGTTTAGAAAAAAAGAGTGCCCTAGAAAAGACCCTGCTCCCTTCATAGTATGTCCTGGTGTCTGGGTGATATGTTAAGGAAAGATTGCTACCTCTATGTAAGATGAGACTTAATGCCATGTGTATTTATAAAAAGGATGCTTTTCCCTTGTGTGGCTAGCCAGCTCTCTCTGGATATCTGCACTGCCTGATTCTGCCATTAACACTTAAAAGGGAAAAAACCCAACACTGCAAACATGACATCATTTTTCTGCGTATGTCTCATTCTTTGGCATTGGAGACAAAGTTAGAATTAAGATGTTATTGTTTGCTTTCTTCTTAGAATTTATTAATGCCTAATGTGTCTTTTGAAAGTTAGAATGTTATCACATTTAAATCAGTTCATACTTGGCTTTTGTCTTTACATTTGCTTATTTATTTTCTGTATGAGGGATGGGGCATGTGAGGAGGTCAAAGAACAACTCATGGGAGTCCTTTCTCTTTTTGTGGACTCCTGGGATTGAACTCATATCAAGCTTGTGGTAAAGGCCTTTCTACTCTGAGCTTCTCACCAGCCTGCCAATTCGTTCTTTTAATGATACAACTTTGAGTCTATGTGAGAACTTAGCTCTTCTCTCTGTCAAACTGTGTGTCTCAGTGTAACAAATACTGAATGTCCTTAATACCAGAAAACTTTATGGAAGATATTTAAGCATGATTATAAGTCTCCCAAAGATAGCGTATCTACTGCTCATGGTACCACAGCATAGAATTCTAGTACTCTGGAGGTTGAGGGAGGAAGATTGAGTTCAAGGCCTGCTTAGGATACGTAAGCTGTCCTCTAAAGAAAAACAAACAAACAAACAAAGAGCTTTAGGCATGGTTCAGTGCTTATGAGCCTGTACTACTCGTTTACAGAGAACCTGAGTTCAGTTACTCATGGTGGGTGATTCACAGCTGCCTACAGTTCCCATTCTCAGGCATCCAACATCCTCTTCTGGCCTCTGGTCTCTGTAGAAACTATGTCTCATGTGTGTGTGTGTGTGTGTGTGTGTGTGTGTGTGTGCATGAGTTTATATAGTATATATATACTATATATATACTATATATATACATGTTTAGTATATACTAGTAGTATATATGTTTGCATGTCTAACCTCATTTTTGTTTTAAAAGATATCTTTCTCTTCTATTGATTTCTTTTAATACAGACAGGACAACAGAGAGTACTTATATTGGTGTTAATAGAATAAATAATAGGTTCACAGCAAGAGAAAGAAATCGTGGCAAATGACTTATAGATGCCTCAAAGATTTCCTTTCAACTACCTTCTGAGTCAGACCAAAATAGAAGAAATCCAGGGACCTATTTCATATACGCATTTCAACTCAGACACTCACGCAGTTGTCAAGTCTTACTCTGAATTTGTTGCCATTTGAATTCTCCAGAGAAAAGAATTGTGTTCCCTGGCTTTTCTATTCAAAATAGAATAGATATTTGGAGTTTCATTACCTGTAGTGAAGAAGGAATTGTGAGATCGTGCTTGAAAACTCCATGAGGATACAAAGCAGAATTTCTCTTTCCTTAAAGCAGCCTCAGGAAGCTGGAGATGCCTTGTGGATTTAGCTGTCTTCCAAACTGAGTCCACATTTCCACAGAGCAGATAAGGGAGCAGGGAGTCATGGTTTCAAAGGATTCATTCCATCACGGTGAAGAAGACAGGGGACAAAAGCTTGAGTCACTTAGTGGTGGGCCAGGAAACATACGCAGAAAAGAAGGGACCAGGAATAATACTCCATTAAGATCCTTCTCCTGGTCACCGACTTCTCCTCCTATGGTTTCCACAACTTCCCAAAACAGCACCACCTGCTGGAAACAAAGTAAAATCCTGAGCCTGCAGAGGCTGTTTCTTTTAATTAGCCTCCGCATAATGGAACATAATCTCATATTTATTACGCTTCTCTGGCTCGCCTTATCTATGCCATCCTGAGGCCATCGGCTCCACCCCTCAACAGAGACAAATCTTTGGTGTACGTTTACTAAAGAAAGCTGGACTTGGATTGTCCTCGTGCTTCGGAGAGTGGTAGTCACCTAAATCAACTCTTTTCAATTATTTACCATCCCCATGTTTCAGGTCTATACATAATTGTAGGCATGTCCAATTTTTAGACATGCCAATACCATAATGTTATCATCTACAAAGTTGATGAATGAGGACCATGTTATCAAGTTACAAATTATGGGATGCTTTAAGTGCACTTTTGATTTTGTTGTTGCTGGGTATGATTTAGTGTTTAGGCAGACTCGTAGCCATCCATATCTGGTGGCTGCCTGAGAGGTGATTAGGTGCTAGCATTTAAAGTTTTTTTTCCACTTATGTTTATTAGGTTTATACATGTTGTAGCATAAATCAATATTTTGATTTTACAGTTGAATAGCATTATACCTCGGGGATGTGGTACATCTTATCTATCCACCCATCAGCTGACAAACATTTTTTCATTTTGATCATCATGCATTGCAACGTTTGTGTGAAAGCCGTGTTAGGCTCTGATTTGATTGTGTACATGGGACCCAACCTTGCTCATTCTCTACGTCCTTGTGAAAGAAAGAAAAGTAGTTTTCTGCCCCCAAATAAATACTTTTATTGGTTGAGTTTCCTGTTTTATGATTGTTTTCCCTGGTATATGAACACACTTTATTTCTAAGGGATCCTGTAGAGATACTTGGGAAAAAAAACATGTTTTAGTTGCAGAGAGGTAAATTAATAAAGCAAACCAAAGTAAGTTATGTTCAAATGCTAGAAAGTAGTTGTTTATGGACTCTCAGGTTAAGATTTATCTATTATTTATCATTTATTATTTTTCAGTGCTGAGAATCAAGCCTAGAGCTTTGTCCACTCTGGGTTCTTGGCTAGCACGCTACCAATGAACTTATTACCCTCAGGTCTTTTGCTTTTAGACTTCTGATCTGATACAGTTGAGATGGCTGTTTTTGCCTCTCAGACTTCAAATTCTTGGATGCTTACTACTGTGGTTCATTCGTTCATTCTTTCTTTCTTTCTTTCTTTTTTAAACTTAATTACTTGTTTAAGTTTTGCTTAATCACTTTTCATCCCATTCACTGCCCACCCTCCAGTTCACTTCCTCCCACATTCCTCATGGCCTTTTCCCTTGAGTGGGTGGGGCCCCCTTGGGTATTTATCCCCAACTGTAAGCCTCTAGGCACATCCTCTCCCGCTGACACTAGACAAGGCAGTCCAGCTAGAAGAACATATCCTGTGTTTAGGCAACAGTTTTTGGGATAACCCCTCACTTCAGTTGTTTGGGACCCACAAGAAGACAAAGCTGCACATCTGCTACATACATGTGCGGGAGGCCTAGGTCCAGCACTTTTATATTCTTTGGTTGGTGGTTTTGTCTCTGACTCTGAAAGCTCCAAGGGTCCAGGTTAGTTGTTGGTCTTCCTGAAAAGTTCCTATCTCCATTGGGTTCCCACAAACCTTCCTCTTATTCTTCCTTAAGGGTCCCCAAGCTCCTTCCACTCTTCAGATGTGGGTATCTGCATCTGTCTGAGCAGCTGCTGTGTGGAGCTTCTCAGAGGACAGCCATAGGCTCCTGTCTGCAAGCATAACAGAGTATCATTAATAGAGTCAAGGATTGATACTTGCTCTTGAGATGAATCTCAAGTCAGGTTGGTTAATGGTTGTCCATTCTCGTACTCTCTGCTCCATTCCTCATTCATTCCTATATTTCTTGTAGATACTATAAATTTTGGGTCAAAATGTTGTGGGTGGAGTGTTGTTTCTATGACTACACCAGGGTTCCTGTCTGGCTGTAGAAGATGGTCCCCTAAGGTTCCATATCCCCAGTGCTGAGAGTCACAAATAGTTGACCCCATTGATACTTGAACTCCTCCCTTATACCAGGTCTCTGTCTTGTCCTGGAAATTCCTCCTACATTCCCACCTCCCCAACCCTGTCAGTTGCAGATTTTCGTTCATTCTCATAACTATCTGACCATCTCTTCTTTCCCTGCTCACACCTGCTCTGGAACCCCCCACATTCCTCTTCCCGTTCCCTTCCCCAGATTCCTCCCTCCATCTGCCTCTTATGACTATTTTATTCTCCCTTCTAAGTGAAATTCACATATTCTCACTTGTGCCTTTCTTCTTGTTTAGCTTCCTTGGGTCTATGGAATGTAGCATGGGTATTCTGTATTTTTAGGGCTAATATCCACTGAACAGTGAGTACATATCATGCATGTCCTTTTGAGATTGGGTTACCTCAGTTAGGATGATATTCTCAAGTTCCATCCATTTGCCTGCCAAACTCATGATGTCTTTGTTTTTCATAGCTGAATAGTATTCCATTATGTAGATGTACCACATTTTCTTTATCCATACTTCAGTTGAGGGATGTCTGGGGTTTTTTTTGTTTGTTTATTTGTTTTTGTTTTTGTTTTTGTTTTTTAGTTTCTGGCTATTACATATAAAGCTGCTATGAAAAGAGCTGAGCAAGTGTGTTTGTGGCATGATGGAGCATCTTTTGAGTATATGACCAGGAGTCGTATAGCTGGGTCTTGGGGTAGAATTATTCCCAGATTTCTGAGAAACCACCAAATTGATTTCCAAAAGGGTTGTACAAGTTTGTACTTTCACCAGCAATGGAAGAGTGTTTCCCTTGTGCCACATCCTCACCAGAATGTTCTGTCTCTTAAGATTTTGATCTTAGCCATTCTGATGGGTGTCAGATGGAGCCTCAGAGATGTTTTGATTTGTGTCCCCTGATGACTAAGGACTTTGAATAGTTCTTTAAGTGCTTTTCAACCATTAGAAGTTCCTCTGTTAAGACTCCTCTGGTTAGTTCTGTATCTCATTTTTTTTTAATTATGTTATTTAGGTTGTTGGTGTCTAACTTCTTAAATTTTTTTTTATAAATTTTGGATATTAGCCCTCTATCAGATGTGAGGTTGGTGAAGATTCTTTCCCAATCTGTAGGCTGTCCTTTTGTCTTATTGACAGTGTCATTTGCCTTACAAAAGCTTTTCAGTTTCATTCGCTCTCATTTATCAATTGTTGATCATAGAGCCTGAGCCAATGGTGTTCTGTCAGGAAACGGTCTCCTGCACCAATGCTCTGGAGGGTATTTCCCACGTTCTCTTCTATGAGATTTAGCATATCCAGTTTTTGTTGAGGTCCTTGGTCCACTTGGACTTGAAGTTTATGAAAGATGATAAATATGGATCTATTTTCATTCTTCTAAATGGAGACATTCACTTAACCCAGCACCATTTGTTGAAGATGATTTCTTTTTTTCCACTGTATGGTTTTGGCTTCTTTATCAAAAATCAAGTATCCATAGTTGTGTGGGTTTGTTTCTGGATCTTCAATTTGATTCCATTGATCAACACATCTGCTTCTGTACCAGAATCATACAGTTTTTATCACTATTGCTCTGTGTTATAGCTTGAAGTCAGGAATGATGATTCCTCCCAAAGTTCTTTTATTGGTCAGGATTGTTTTGGCGATCCTGGGTTTTCTGTTTTTCCATATGAAGTTTAGAATTGCTCTTTCAATGTCTCCAAAAAATGTGCTGGCATTTTGATTAGGATGGCATTGAACCTGTAGGTTGCTTTTGTAAGATGGCCATTTTCACTATAGTAATCCTACCTATCCATGAGCATGGGAGATCATTCCCTTTTCTGATATCTTCCATTTCTATCTTCAGGGAGTTGAAGTTCTTGTCATACAGATGCCTCACTTGCTTGGTTAGAGTTATTCCAAGATATTTTATATTGTTCATGGTTATTTATTATAAAGGGTGGTATTTCCCTAATTTCTTTCTCAACTCATTTATCATTTGCATAATGGGGAGCTACTGATTTGTTTGAGTTATTTTGTATCCAACCATTTTGTAGAAGGTGTTTATCAGCTGTGTAGTTGTCTGGTAGAATTTTGGGGGTCACTTAAGTATTTTATTATATCATCTCCAAACACTGATGCTTTGACTTCTTCCTTTTCTATTAGTATCCCCTTGATCTCCTTCAGTTGTCTTATTGCTCCAGCTAAAACTGCAAGTACAGTATTGAACAGAAGGGGGAGATTTAGCAGCCTTGTCCCTGATATTTGGAATTGCTTTAAATTCCTCTTCATTCAATTTGATGTTGACTATTGGCTTGTTGTCTGTTGCTCTGATTATATTTAGGTAGTGCCTTGTATCCTTGATCTCTCTAATACTTTTAACAAGAAGGGGTATGGAATTTGTCAAAGGTATTCTTCTGCATCTAATGAAGCTTTCTCATAGTCTGAGATGATCATGAAATGTTTTTCTTTTAGCTTCTTTATATGATGGATTACATTGTTGGACTTTCATATATTAAACAATCCTTGGGATGAAGCTTATTTGATTGAGTGATGTTTTTCATGTATTGGTCTGAAGTTCTCTTTATTTGTTGAATCTTTGTGTGGTTTAGGTATCATGGTTCATAGAATGAGTTTAGCAGTGATCCGTCTGTTTGTATTTTATGGAATAGTTTGAGGAGTATATTGATATTAGCTATTCTTTGAAAGTCTGGTAGAATACTACTATAAAACCATCTACCCTGAACATTTTTTGGTTGGAGGGTTTTAAAGACTGTTTCTCTTCTTTGGGGATTGTAGGGATGTTTAAATAGTTTACCTGATCTTGATATAACATTGGTAAGTGGTATCTGTCTACAATATTGTTCATTTTGTTAAGATTTTTTATTTTGTGGAATAAAGGCTTTTCAAGTAAGATTGAATGATTTCTTAAATTTCCTCAGTGTCAGTTGTTATATCTTCCTTTCCATTTCTGATTTTCTTTATTTGTATACTGTCTCTCTGTCTTTTGGTTAGACTAAGGGTTTATCTATCCTGTTGATTTTCTCAAGGAATCAGCTCTTGGTTTTATTAATTCTTTGTATTGACTTTTTGCTTCTACCTAATTCATTTGAGCCCTGATTTTGATTATTTCCAGCCTTTTATACCTTGTTGGTGTGCTTTCTTCTTTTTCTAGAGCTTTCAAGTGTACTTTTAAATTTCTGGTATGAGAACTTTCTAATTTCTTCATGGAGGCACTTAGTGTTATGAACTTTCCTCTTAGCACTGCTTTCATTGTGTCCCACAAATTTGGGTATGTTGTGCCTTCATTTTCATTGAATTCTAGAAAGTCCTTAATTTTTTTCTTTATTTCTTTCCTGACCGAGAGTTCATTGAGTAGGAAGTTGTTTAATTCCCATGACTATGTGGGCTTTCTGGTGTTTCTGTTTTTGTTCAAGTCTAGCTTTACTCTATGGTGTTCTGATAAGATACAAGACATTATTTCAATTTTCTTGTATTTGCTGAGGCTTGTTTATGACCAACTATATGATCAGTTTTGCAGAAGGATCCACAAGGTGCTGAGAAGTTATATTCTTTTGTGTTTGGGTTAAATGTTCTATAGATGTCTGTTAGGTCCATTTGATTCATAATGTGTGTTAGTTTCATTATTTCTGTTTAGTTTTTGTCTGGATTACCTGTCAATGAGAAAGAGTTGGGTATTGAAGTCTTCCACTCTTACTGTGAGGGGATTGATGTGTGATTTAAGCTTTAGCAATGTTTCTTTTACAAATATGGGTGCCCTTGCATTTGGGGCATAGATGTTCAGAATTGAGGTAACTTCTTGGTAGACTTTTCCTTTGGTAAGGACAAAATGTCCGTCCCTGTTCCTTTTAATTAATTTTGGTTGAAAATCTGTTTTGCTAGATATTAGAATGACTACCCCAGCTTTCTTCTTGGGTCTGTTTATCAGTCCTATAATATGAGATAATGTCTATTTTTATTGCTGAGGTGTGTTTCTCGTATGCAGCAGACTGATAGATCCTGTTTTCGCATCCATTCAGTTAGCCTGTGGTTTTGTTTTGGTTTGGTTTTTGTTTGTTTGTTTGTTTGTTTTAAATTGGGGGATTTTTATTTCCTGTTTTTTGATGTTATTAGGTGTGTGTGTGTTGTGTGTGTGTGTGTGTGTGTGTGTATGTGTATGTGTGTGTGTGTGTGTGTGTGTTTTCCCTTGTTTTTGTTGGTATGGAATTACTTATTCTCCTTGGATCAGAGTTTTCCTTCTAGTATTTTTTGTAGGGCTGGATTTGTGTATAGATATTGTTTGAATTTGGATTTGTCTTAAAATATCTTATCTTCTCTATATATGATGATTGAGAGTTTTGCTGGGTATAGTAGTCTAGGTTGCATCTGTGGTTTTCTGGATATCTGTCCAGACCCTTCTAGATTTTAGAGTCTCTATTGAGAACTTGGGTATAATTCTGATAGGTCTGCCTTAATGTGTTACCTTTTTCCCTTGCTGTTTTTAATGTTCTTTCTTTGTTCTATAGATTTTGTGTTTTGATTATTATATTATGAGAGTATTTTATTTTCCGGTCTAATCTAACTCATATTCTATGAGTTTTTGTATGTTTTAGCCATTTCTTTCTTTAGATTGGAAAATTTTTCTTCTATGATTTTATTGAAAATATTTTCTGAGCCTTGGAACTGTGAATCTTCACATTCTTCTATTCCTATTAACCATAGGTTAGGTCTTTTCAAGGTATCCTAGATTTCCTGGATGTTTTCTGTCAGGCAGCTTTTAGTTTGAAAATTTTCTTTGATTGATGTATTAATTTCTTCTATTGTATCTTTTACACCTGAAATTCTCTCTCCCATCTTCTGTATTCTGTTGGTGATACTTATATCTGTTCCTGTTCTCTTCCTTAGATTTTTCCATCTCCAAGAATCCCTCAGTTTCTATTTTCTTTATTGCTTATATTTCCACTTTCAGGTCATACACAGTTTTATTTATTTTCTTCACTTGTTTGATTGTATTTTCTATACATCTTTAAGGGACTTGTTTGTTCCTCTTTTAAAGACCTCTATCTGCTTGATTGTATGTTCCTGTATTTCTTTAAAGAATTTATTCGTTTCCTATTTAAAGGCCTCTACCACAATTAGAAGATTGGATTTAAGGTCATTTTCTTGTTCTTTGGTTGTGATAGGATAGGCAGGGCTTGCTGTAGTAGGATAGCTATGCTCTGAAGGTTTCCTATTGCCCTGGCTTTTGTTGATTGTATTTTTTCTAGGTCCTTTATCCATCTGGATAGCTTTGGTCACTGGATGTTCCAATTATAAACGGTATTTGGAGGGGGGGTTCACCTCAATGATCCTGGTGTGGCAGACCTCTCATGGGTATCCTTGGGCTGTATAGTTCAGGATCTGCAGGTCTGTATGGTTCAGAAGCCACAGATCTGATGAAGGTGAGTACAGAGGCTATGGGAGGATGGCGATCTGGCTGAGCTAGCAGGCTGCTCAGGGCACATTGGGTTCCCCAGAAAACTGAGCAATCAGGGAAGATGGTTAGAAGAAGGGAAGCTAGCCTGTATGTTTCAGAAGCTGGAGATCTGACAAAGGTGAAGAAAAAGGTGTGAGGAAAATAGAGGTCCAGAGGGGATAGATAGCAGACTTCTCAGTGTAGCTTGACTTGCTCAGAGGACTGAGTGAGCAGGGAAGATGGGTTCAGGAAGGGAAGCTTACCTGTATGGTTCACGCTATGCAGTTCTGATGAAGTTGTGTGGAGAGCTGGTGGGAGAATACATTTAAAGTTTTTAAACATTTTCAAATGGTCCCAAACTTCTATAATTGTAAGCTTTGTCTGACAGCCCTGCTTGTCACTTGGTAGGTATTATAGCTATTTAGATTTCTGAGTCCTTACTGAGTTATTACTAGAAAGATGATGAAAGCAGGGTCCCTGGCATCAAAGGTAACCACTTGAGCCAGTGCAAAACTGTCTCTCTATTCACTGTCTGCAGCAGTAACTGGGCAAGGAAGATAGGTTTCTTTTCTTTGTTGTTGTTTGCTTGTTTATATTTATTTATATTTATTTAATGTGTATGATCTGCCTGCATGTATATTTGGGTAGTGTACACATGTTTGACTAGCATCCAAGGTGATTATTAACGGGGTGTCAGATACCCTGTAATTGGTGTTACAGATGGGTACTAGGAATCATAACCTAAGATTTCTGGAAGAGCAGCTTCTGATCATAACTGCTCAGTCACCTCTACAGGCCCTAAAAGGGCTTTCTAACATAATCTTCCCTCTAAATAAAATGTCACAGAGAATAGAAAGGTGTCCTGGAATGAATGAACAAATTGATGGAGCTAGACTGGACAGGAGGAAAAGGAGAAGAAGGGAGAGAGTTGTCTTAGATAGTATTCTGGTTGGGGTTTCTAAAATACACAAGAAAGCTATGGTTCTTAATGATTATATTCTAGCAGATAGAGAGACACTGGTAAATCACTGAGGTGTAGGTGCTACACCTGCATAAATATTATGGGATATTTCTGTTTGCTTTCCTGAGCTACCCTCTGAATCACTTTATGGTGGAAACATGACAGTTTTTGCTGTCCACATGCCAAATGAAATGCAAGTTGCCCCTACACGTCTAATTTCATTAATTGTTCACTCCACCAAGGCATTTTATAAATGAGGCACTTACATGTCTAAAGGCATGTCTTCAATCAAGGGATGTCTAACATATACATCATCTGTCTCCAAAGTATTCCAGTTATTCTGCTTGTGGAAGGGGCACTGTGGCCACTGAAATATCCATTTGGCATCAAGCCTGGGATACAGAGTTCTGTCTCAACATACTAACTTGATTTTGTTTGCAACAGACATGACACTCAATTCTAGGGATGGGCACAGCATTTTAACCCTTCTCAGAAGTTTATGTTGTGGGATGGATATGGGTTTTTATAATTACAAAAAGAATTAAAAGAAGGACCTTCAAAGCAGTGAATAAATAACACAATGGGACTCATTTGACTTCTATCATCTGGAACCTTGCTGTCTCCCTATGCATCTCTCCTTTTGAAAGGATGAACACACAGAGCTAGGATGACCTTTCATATAAGCCAGGTTGGCCTTAAACCCACAGAGATCCATCCATCTTCTTCTGCTATAGACTGCTGGGATTAAAAGTATATGCCACCTTGCCCACCCTAATTATAGCTTTTTGAAAAGCTAACTGAAAACCATGGCATAGACTATAAATGTAGTTCTCTCTGGACAGTGCTTGCCTGGCAAACCATTGGTTGTATCACAGGACTGAAAAGCCATTCCTGGCAGTACAGGTCTGCAATCTCAAGATTAGGGAAGTGGAGAACCAAATACACAAGGCCATCCACTATTACACAGTGATTCCTGGCTACATGAGATTCTGTTTCAAAAATGAAAATTTTTAAAAAAGGAAGATAAAACAAGGAGGATGATAAAAATAAACATCTATGATACAATCACTAGATCACTAGGTCTTCAAAAGCATAGAGATAATATGCATTACTATTACATTAAATGGTCCTATACTCATTACTTCACAGTAGCAAGACACAATAAATATACTAAATAAAATCAATAATACTATGATAATAATAAATATAATATTTTAAATAAAAATAACTTTTAATTATAAGTTGTTCAATTATATTTTCTGGAATGATTAACGTTTATAAGTATCTAAAGTGTCTTTATTTTTAATAACTAAGATTTGAGTTAGCTTAACAATGTTGTTTGTTGATATTTTAACTAAAATATACCCCTAGCGTCAATCCGTAGAAAGCTGTTTTGTCCCCAGAAGCAGGAATTTGTTGCGTTAGTTGTACCTGTCTGATCTTGTTTTGATGGGGTTCCATTTGCTTAATCAAGAATACAGTGAGCAAACAGCCACTGCAGCAGCTCGGCATCTCCACAGGCTTAAAGCAGCTTAATGTGAAGTAATGATATAGCACGTGAATTAAAAGATAGAGACACAGGAAAGACATCTAATATGATTTAAATATGAGTTTTAAAACTATGATGTCATCTCTAAGTCAGATTAGAAAACATAACCTGCCTCTTACACTTAGTTTCTGTATGTAATAAAGTTAGCTTATCTAAGTATGTCAGTGTTTATTCTGGAAAAAGCAAATCGAGGTCTAATCGAGGAGATGAACTCTTCACTTGCCAAGGATACCAGACAATTCCTAGAAACAGCTCGAGAGCACAGTGGAAGCATTAGATTTGATTGTGTTAGATTCAAGATAATGTGCAATTTGGCTTCCCCCCCCCCTGTATAGTTAATAATACATGGAGCTTTATTTTATTTTATGTTATTTATCTACCTACTTATTTATTTATTTATTTGGCGGTGCTGGGCATAAACCCAGGGTCTTGCCATGCGAGGCATGCTTCTTATTACTAAGCTATATTCCCAGGCCATCCAGGCAACAATGTGTTGAAAATCACTATTCATAAGTTAGTATATAGTACACACACACACACATACCACACACACAGCTCCAAGTACACACACACACACACACACACACACACACACACACACACAGAGCTCCAAGCCCAGCCAGGATCTTGATGCTGTGATTTGGGTTTATTATTTTTCTTCAAGGTGGATTCCATATGACCAATGTGGAAGCTACTGAAGAATAAAACTCCCCCAGTACTCAGAGCTCTAGGAAGTGAGAAGAATGTATTAGCAATGCCTGGTCAGGAATGCAGTGGAAGAAAGCATTCAGTGACTCCTGAATACGCTTAGCCATTTTGAGAGTTCCTTCTAGCACTGACTTTGTCTGAATTAGTTGATGGGCCTAGTAGTTAACTAGTCTATAGTTGATTGCCTGCTAGATAGTCAGCAAAGACTCTGTAAGCAAGAGTGCTAAGAAGCAGAAATATATGTCAGTTGAACAGTCAAAATGAAAACATGCATTGAGTACTTCCTGAATTCAAGTCATACAAATTCTAGCTACCAAGCAGTGATGAAAGTCTATTGCCTAACATTTTGCGGGTCTAATGCTTGTTAAGTCACGTGTGCTTTCCATGCTGGCCTCTAGACATTCTGCATGGCACTTATTTTAAAAACTCCATCAGACTAAATTCACCACTTGTACGACCAAGTTAGTGCAAATTTTGAGTTTGAGTAATTAAGAAAAATGATGAAAATGCACAACTGGCAAAGGGCTGTGCCAAGGGCTGGGCAGTGAATTCACTTTGGACTGACTGGGTTTGAGGCTGTGGCAATTAGGTATAAAGACCAGAGACCTTGTCAGTAATTGTAGCAGTAGGGCCTGAGTTGGAAGCCTGTTTGGTGGGCACAATTGATTTTGAAACTCATTACAATAAAAGTGTGAAATTTTGGGAAGGATAAGAAAGCCTGAAGGTAGGTGAGAAATGTTTTCCATTTGGATGGTCACAGATTTTTCTCCTATTTTCCTACAACCCCAGAAACTCCAAACGGAAGTATTCAAATTCCTCTTTGTCATTTTTCTTCATATTGACTTAGGGTTTAGATACGCTTATCTGTACTTATTATTGGAATCGGTATCCACAGTTTTACTATAAAATATGGCAGTACTGGATTTTGGACAGCAGTCAGTCAGCGATGAGCTCAGAACTTGGGAGGCTGAGGCAGGAGGATGTCTGTGCTACATAGTAAGGCTCTGACTAAAACCTCTCTTCCAAAATTGAGGATAACGAGTTTGGAAAGGAAAGAGGAAACAAAGAGGAGGAAGAATAGAAAGGGAGGGAGGGTGGAGAAAAGGAATAAAGGAGGAAAGGAAAAGAATAACCTTAAAGAGAATTTATTTTATTTCCTAATATAGAGAAGATGGGGAAGGAGAAAGCAACATTTTCTCATGAGCTAAATGCTCAGATCATGCATTGCAGAAAACTTCTCACTTCTCTTCCCACCCCTCCCACAGTGCGAGCATTCCGCATGGTATCTCATCTTCATTTCTGCTTTTCCTCTCTCTCAAATACTGAAACTGGGAGAGAACAAGTGCCACCGTGACTGTTTTTAAAAGGACACTGTTCTGTATGTGCAACCGTAGCAAAAAAGGTTTGGCTCAATTATCAACTCCCTCCTTTAGAGAAATTCTGCTAAAAACTTCTAAGTCTCACCGTTTGACATATAGGAAATATAGACAATAACTGCTTCCTAGGACACTGAGAGCATAAAGCAGTGACCGTTTGATATTTACTTGGCACAGTCACTGTGCTGTAAGTAGAAGCTAATGTTGTCTTAGCTGTAATTCTTTTAGGTTTTTCAGTGTGTGTGTGTGTGTGTGTGTGTGAGAGAGAGAGAGAGAGAGAGAGAGAGAGAGAGAGATGCATTTATGCATGCACATCTATGTGTGCCAGGATGCTCTCCCATGCAGCTAGAGGTCAGCACTGGATGCCTTCCTGTATTGCCCTCTGCCTTGTATATTTTGAGAAAGGTTTTCCTGGGGGAACTTCCTATTTGCTTTTTTTTTTTTTTTTTTTTTTTTTTTGGATAAAGTAAATATCCAATGAGCCTCTAGGATCTGCCTGTTTCTACCCCTAACACTGGATTATAGACATGTGCCCCCCCCCCCCAGCTTTCATGTAAGTGCAGTAACCCAAACTTGGGTCCTAAAAGTTGGGCTGAAAGTGCTTTCCCCACTGTGCTGACCAGTGTTGACTTTCAGCTTGACAGGATATGAAATCACCTAGGGAACGTGCCTCTAGGCCCTCCTGCGAGGAGAAGTCATTTAGATAAGGTTCATTCCTGGGAATGCCTGTGAGGGACTGTCCTGATTAACTGAGAGGGTGGAGGCAGAGCTAGTGAAGATGTGAGAGGCACCACGCCACAAGACTTGAGCAGTGCGTCACTTCCCTGTTCCTGAATGCCGAGGCCACGTGACCAGTGCCTTTCAGTTCCTGCTGCACAGACTTCCTCACCGTGAAGAGCTACATCCCCTGACTGCAGGATAAAATAAACGTCTCATTCTTTAAATTGCTTTTATTGAGGCTTTTATCTGAGCAACAAGAAAAGTTACCAAGATACACGCTGAGCCGTCCCCCCATCAGTATTAATGCTTTTTAGAAAAGATGAGAAAATAGGAGGTTGAGTGGTATAGAAAAGTTCTCAAATGTAAAAGTTCTCAGACAGTGACTTCAGGGAAGGGCTTTGGAAATCAAAAGAGCTGGGGTCAACATTTGGAGCTTGAGTAAGTATGTCATCTACTGCTACTTAAAAAAAAAAATCACCCCGAAATGCAGTAGCATGTAAGGGCAAACACGACTTAGTTGTTACTTTATGCAGCTTCTGGGAATCGGCAGGATTTCAGAAGTGGTTTCTTAGATTGTTCTGGTTCAAGACCTCTCAGGACCCTTCCTTCTAGTCACCTGAAGTGACGTAGTCACCAGAAATAATAGTTTTGAATTGGTGATTGCAGGAAGATGATCACAGAGGCCCTTCATCCATGAAGGTCCCAGATACTCCACATCTTCCCCAATAACCCCATGTGTGACACATCACTTGACTAAAGCTAATCTCAGAGAGAGAAAGGTGAGACGTCTTCCTTGGTCTCTGCACAATATTGAGTAATGCAAGTGCAATGTGGGTGCCAGTAGGATGAAGCCATTAAGGACCAGAACTGTTCCCAGAATATTTTGGATAATTTTGATAACTTTTTAATTTTTTAATTTCCTTTTTTTTTTTTTTTTTTTTTTTTTCATTATTTGCTCTGCTGGGTGCTAACCCAGGGCATAGCATACATTAGGCAAGTATTATACCACTGAACTATACCCCAGGAAACGATGGAGGAATTCAGTAGGAAAGAAAATTCTAGTTTTCTGTGAACAGAATCTTTTTGCACTACTCCTTATCTATGCAAATGCCGATACTGGGGTCTTCCGCCTTCCTCAGCAGGAGGGGGAGTTTGTGGAGGTGGAGGTGGGGGTTGTGAGCTTGTCACAGCTGTGCGTGGCGGTGGCGAGCTCTCTGCCAATCCTCAGAAGGATGTGGAGGAGTTCTTCTCTTGCCACTGCCCACTTTAACGCTGAGACAGTTGTTTATGTCTTCTAGGTGTTAATCAGGATGACTTCAGAGCAGAGCTAGCCGTTCCTCTCATAAAGTGGGGAAAAACCAAACTCACAAAAAAAACCACTCACAAGGGGACCACAAGGGCACTCAATATAAATGATCTTTTCTTGGGCCATTGAGATGATGGACACTGGGTGGTGACTGTCCCTTAGAGGACAGACTGCCTCACTGGTCCTTATTCAGGCCCTGACTACTGTAGGCACACTCATGGGGCATGTGTACTGAGGGAGTTTCAACAGCACACACAGTGGCTAGTAAGATGGCTCAGTGGGTAAAGTATGCGCTACAGAGCCTGATGACCTGAGCTCAATATTCTTACAAGGGCTTACATAGAATAGACAACTGATTCTTCCACATTGTCCTCTGACCTCCACACTTTCGCCAGGGCATACACATGCCCCTATACAAACAAACAAACAAACAAACAAATAAATAAATTATAGCAAAAAGCACATATCTATACTTGTCACATGCCCTCATTTTTTTAGCCAACCCAGATTTTAGTGGCCAGTTAAGAGTCAACAAGCTCTCCTAAAAGTGGTGGATTTCTGACACAAATCAGCTGGTCAGAACATTTTCTAGTCCATTGCATGCCATTCAACTGAACCAGGCGTAAGATGCGTGCATGTGTCCTGAGTTTTCTCTTTGCAAAAATCCATAAGACCAACTGTGCATCCAGGTGTCCAGCCTTGTCTATAATGTACATTGGACCCTGTCAGCAGTCTCTAGCAATAAGAGCTTTATATATCAGTTATGTCATCCATTCTTTGCTGTGTCCATGTTGGGTGACAGTTGTCCTTCATTCTAACAAGAGAAAACAAGACTCGTGGGCTGACTGTTTGTTGTAGAGTTAAGAGCAAACCTTAACCCTAAGTAAAACGTTGACCTTTGCTCCCCAATGCACGCAACCTCTATTAAAATGCTTCTGTCTCTCACCAGGCTGCCTCTGTGCACATCTAGCTTTATGTTGTATAAGTACAATGGACCGAAGTCATTAGTTGAGGTTTGTAACCCTTACATGGTCCCTGTATCTTGGAAGTCAACTTTCTCCCTGATGGAGGGCCATACCTACTGACCGCCATGTCTCTGAGAGGCTGAAAATATCACCAGCCATTCTAGGCTATTGGGACCTAGTCTGTAATGTGACATGTGCCAGTGACTGGTATAAATATTTCCTGAAAACTTCCACGACCACTCCTGGACTTGAATTGGCAGACACAATACTCCATAGATCTCAAGTTTCTTTTATTCCTATGTGTTAGGTACAATTTAGACACACAGCTTCAAATGATGGTTCGAAACTTACTGGCACAACGTTGGTGTCTCCATACAATTTGCTCTGCAGCTTTCCCATTATAATCTCTGCTTTGTCCATTTTGCAGTATCCATGGGAGACAGAAATGATGAGGTGCTCCATCCTTAATGGCCAAATTGGCCCAGGGGGGCTTTTCTATCCCTGGTCCACCCTCTGATTCTTAATATCTTCAGCTGTTAGAGAAAAACCTAAAGATTTGTTAATCCAAACTTTAATCTTTCTTTTGTGCCGTGGAAAAAGAACAGCCCTTCTATTATTCACATCTGTTCTTTTGGATTGAAAAAATATTTTGACAGCATGGCTATCATGAGCCTTTATGAGTGAAATTGTTCTCCTTTTTATTTTCTCTCTCCCCAGCTACATCTTTTATCTTGTGTGCTTGTTCTATCCCTGAATAGATTTCAAGATACGGTGTCCTATTATTATGTAATATCTGATGCTATTTATGTGAGCCATGGGTAGAGTAAGAATAAAAACCACTTCCCTGTTATTAAGTTGTGTCTCTCTAGCCTGCAGATTGGCAACTTTTCAAGACAATATGCCCAGATTTCTAGCCTGTTCCTTCTAAAAGGGGTGAGAATTCAAATAGTGACTGGGGCTATGCTGATAGAAGACCCTGGGGGTTAACAGCTAACTCCCCGGAAGGGTGGTAGAGGGAAACACTGGCCTTAAGTATCAGTGTTCTCCTACCATGCCTGGGGGTCTGCGCAATTGGGAGGAATGGCCTCTTAGCTATAATATACTCTTTGGAAGTCAGCTTTCTGGGCCAGTTGTACTATATATAACCACAATAAGATCTGTTTGCTAGCAAAAAATGGGTTCATAGATAGTCTCTTTAATATAGACAAAAAGAGTACATAGGTTCTTGAACACGAAAAACTCAAGAATCGGAATGAAAAAGGCCATGAGACTCCATTGAACTACATTGCAACTATTTCTGAAATCATATCAAAGATTTTAAAAAGTACGTGCACCCAGCTAAGGAACACAGTCTTCTCAAAGAAGGTTGAGCACACACAGCGGCGCTCTGTGTTGATAGCCTGACAGAACCAATGTGACTCTGATTTCATGGGGAGCAGTTAGTATTGGGGCCTGGATTTTTTTCTCCAGTTCATTTACACCAGCCTTTCCATGTACAGATTGTATTTTCTTTTAAAGGAGGAAAGAAAAGAATGACAGCCTGTGCTCCCTTAATCCTGACAGTAGGCATCATCAAATGAGTGTTGTTTTCTTCAGGAAAGCAAATAAAAATTTCAAGCCGTGTAAATAAGTAAAACTGTTCTCCCCACTAAACCAGACATTCCCCCAATTTCTCCTTGGTTCTGCTTTTTCCCTCTCAAAACTTTCATGCACCTACTCACAATAACTGGCCTTTCTAACACAAATTATATTTTAGCAACAGAAAGTCCAACACTCACACCTTTGCCATTAATTATGTGCTTTCACCAGTTATTAGAACAGGCAGCACCTTGGGAAAGGAAATGTGGGAAATGCTAGGAGGAAGAAGAGAAGGAGGAGAAAGAGGAGAAGGAGGAGAAGGAGGAGGAGGAGGAGAAGGAGGAGAAGGAGGAGGAAGAGGAGGAAGAGGAGGAAATATAAACACTGAGTGTGGGGTGTGTGGCTTGGTGATGGAGTAACTGTCTTACATATAAAAGGACCCGAGTTAAATTTTCACCATGGCAACAACAGAAAAAAAGGAAAACTTGAGTGTTCACTGTGTAACGCTGCACATCTGAGTTACAGTGAAGAGCATTAATGTGAATTGAGCTTTGCATCTGGTTCCTTTCTCACCTCAGGCTTCTACTCAACTTGTTGACTCTTTAAACCTCATAGATCATGAAGGGCGAGGAGGGAGTAGAGCTTGGGAAGGGGAATGGGGGAAACTGCTGTTTGTCAGAAACTGTGCTGACCATACTTAGCTCATCACCTCATATAGGAAGTATGATGCTGTTACCACTCCTGTGCTTAGACCAGACACTGTCTCTTTCAAGTATTGCTGCTATTTTGTAGTCATGATTGTGTGTGTGTGTGTGTGTGTGTGTGCTTCATGTATGATTACAGACATTGTTCTAGTTTCAATTCTATAGCTATGATAAAATATCCTAACTGAAAGCAAATTAAGAGATAGAAGTTTATTTTAGCTTTTGATTGCTGGTTCCAGCCTATTAGTGGAGGGAAGCTAAGGTTGTAGGAACTCAGCTGGTCACTTCACATTCAGTCGGGATCAGGGAGGAGAAGTGGATAATGCTCTTTTTTTTTATTTGCTTGCTTGCTGGTAGCTCTGTTTCTCCAGTCTTGCACACTGCAGAAACCTCTGCCTAAGGAATGGTGCTCCCCATACTGGTTGGTTTTCTCACTCGTTGATAGACATGCCTATAGGCCAGCTCGATGCAGACAGTCCCTCACTGAGACTTTCTTCCCAGGTGACTCTAGACTATGTCAAGCTGGCCATTAAAATTACCCTGACACACATCTTAAAAAGTCACACAGTCAATTTGAAAAGTGACTTGTTCAACAGTTCCCTATATCCTTAACTATGTGACAGATAGAGCAATTTTAAGGGAAAGTTTATAGCAAGCATTTGGGTCCTGGTTAGATGAATCACATTACGGCAGTTATCAAAAGAAATCATAACTAGAAACTAAGGCTGAGCAACCATTATCTCCCTTCAAATTCGATGTGTGAATACTTTATATCACGCTTCAGGGAAGTTCGATTTGTATGCTTGGCTTGTGTGCTTAACAGAATGCTTATGAAAATCAAATTGAACAATAGAATGCTTAGAGGATGTGTTAGTTAGGGTTACCATTTCTGTGATGAGTGCCCTGACCAAAAGCAATTTTGCAAGGAAAGGATCTATTTACCTTACACTTCCACACTACTGTTCATCACCACAGAAAGTCAGGACAGGAATTAAAAAAGGACAGGAACCTAGAGGCAGGAGTTGATGCAGAGGCTGTGGAGGGGTGTTACTTACTGGCTTCCTTCCCCTGCCTTACTCAGCCTGCTTTCTTATAGAACCCAGAACCCCCAGCCCAGGGATGGCACCACCCACAGTGGACTGGGCCCTCTCACATCAATCACTAATTAAGAAATTGCCCTACAGCCAGACTTATGGAGGAATTTTCATAATTAAGATTCCTTTCGCTCAGAAGCCTTTAACTTATGTTAAGTTGGCATAAAACTCTGGCAGCACAGAGGATATCACAATGCTCCCTGCAGTATGAGTACTATTTATATTTATTTGCATTGTTTTCCATTTATAATCATACTGTCGTAGGAGGTTTAATCTTCAGTCTACGATATGGCCAATAGGCGAATGACATCCTGAGGGAGTGGTGTGTGTGGGAATCGAAGGACATGGAGTCTACTAAACAACATCTGAAGAAAGATATAACAGATCATACAAGGCAAAGAACCAGGCTCTAACAATGAGCAGAGACGGCTTTAGGAAGACTGGAGCACGAAAAGAAAGTGGGAGTGTAGGGATGGAGAGAGACAGAGGCCTGCCCGTGAGTCACAAGGTCTCATATTCCTGGGGTCCCATCCTAAACATGACAATGTGTGGATCTGCCTTCTCCTTGGCATCATTGGCCATCAGTCTATAAGATGGATTCAAGACAACAGAGTGGACCACCAGAGTTTTGGATGACCTGTGGGTACTAACAGAAATGACCCATTCCAGGAAGATAGATCAACTTTACTAGGAGTGAATCAAGGGTTACATGGTTTGGGGAATGGGGCATAGGGATATCCAGGGTAGGCAAAGGTCATCACCTGAAAGCTAAGGTGCTGAGATACCTCATTAGCATGGGGAGCATTCCAGGGAGCATCAGGTGCTTGCTGAAAGGGTCTATAACCTAACCAAGGCTACATGACATTCCACAGATATATTGTGTGTGTTTTGGGAGGGGGTATTGAACTCCCTAGACAAAGTCAAAGAAGGAGATGCCCTGCCACTAAAGGAAGTCCACCATTTTGTGCAGAGCTCAGAAGGCTTTCCAGACAATGGGAGCCTCTACCTTATTAGCAGGCAACAATAGTACAAAGACTCAAAATGACCCACTTTGGTTGTGGTTTTAAAAACAGGCAGTCTCCCCATGCTTCAGGGAATGTAAATGGTCCCAACTCTAAAATGTTATACTGCCTTCTGTTGTAATTTCTGATGCAGATTTGAGAGTATCTAGCTCATCACGTCTATGTTCCAGCAGATTAAAAGATATTATGAAAACTCATCCACATCCTACTGCTGAAGTCCTCTTATTTCCTACCTCAAACATAGAAAATCTAATTCTGTTCAAAATTAGTGAGAAGTAAGCTTGGAAAGTCTTGATCAAAGCAATTGTTAAGACTCCGACTTGGTAACATGGACATAGTGACTCATTTACCTACCAAAATATGAGACCTGTGTTAGCATAGACATTCTGTTTCTTGACCTGTATCAGAGGCCAAGTGACAAATGGTGAAGGATGATAGGAAGTGCAGGCCAGGCCAGGAAGATGAGCAGAAGCTGACAAATGACTGAGAGAAGACAAAGGCACTAAGAATAGCATAAAATGAAACAACTCAGAAATATTAAGAATTGTGGCCAGTCTGTTGGGCATTGTTGCCTCAGGGATCAAGACAGCAAAAATGATGACCTTGAATCAGAGGTAAAATTACATTGCTTGGATGTGATTGTATAGGTTTGCAGAGATATGTTGAGGATTATTTTAGATTTTGCCCCAATTGTGAAAAAAGAAACACACACACACACACACACACACACACAACTTTGGGGCTTAGTAATAAGTGTGTGAACTTTATACCTAGTACCCACCTTCAGACATTGCTAATAAATATGAAAATAACCATTCCCACTTTAGGAAATCAACATTGATGCAAAAGAATTGGTCTTCAAAATGTGTCAAGTTCTACAAAGATCTTTCTTGCTAACCACAAGTATTCATTAGACTTTGTACATATGTCCTGTAACAGCTTAAACATTTGTATGGCCCATTCCAAAAATCATCTGTTGAAATCCTAAGCTGTAATCTGACTATACTAAGGAGTAAGGTCATTTGGAACTGGTTAGATCACGTGGACACTGTCCACATTAGTTGATCCCTTCCTCTCATAGTGGTATGTTAGAACTCAGGGACATGTTACCCTCAGCAGGACGTGGTGGTATAGCACTAGGGTAGAAGAGGCAAGAGGTTCTTGAGTTTAAGGACACAGAAGACATCCTCTATGATCCACTCTGTGAAGCACAAAGCAAGTGCTTGAGCAGGTCCTGAGCTAATTAATACTTTGAGTCTCTCTGGTCTGCCCAACCATGTACTCCTGGCCTTTATAAGTAACCCAGCTTGTGACATGTTGTTATAGCAGTCTGTGCAGGCCCAGACAGGGAGGTATATATCTCTTCCCATTTGGAAGCTCCTAAAATCCCCTGTAATTGCAGATCATTCATTCCAAGGCTGTTTAAAAATTTAAGGTTATATTCAACATATGATGGTGCTCACACTTACAAATTTTTATCTGTCCGATGGTTATTCATTATCACATCATTTTAGTCCTTGTGAATGGACTGAGAGCAACTGAAAGAAAGTGTGTTTGTTTCTATTCCTCCTCTACAGCATACAATTTAAATTGCCAAAACAAACAACAGTAGCTACAAAATTAAAAATTATTTTCATCTGTTTTGTAACTGAGACATTTTCCTTCTCCATAGAACCCATGTTTTATACTGGGTTCTATGTTTGTTTCCTCAAAGAGATCATTCATATTTCACTTTAATTCTTACATTCACCAAATAAGAAAAAAGTCAAAAAGGCTTAGGGTGTTCAATGTCCTAAATACCTATGAACCAAATTTTTTAAATTCTATGTGGCTGCTCCCCATGTTGTAACTAATACAGTGAACCAGATAAAGTAAATCAAGTCACAATTCAATAGTGTCTGAGAGTTCAGATGCCATGCCAGGATACAGAGTAAGTGAGACACATTTGAAGTCTCTAAAATAAAAAAGACCATTTGCTTCATTCAGTTGAAAACCTATGATATTTTATGACAAAAAGCTAGTCTTTTATATTAAAGGAAATGAAAAGAAAAGAAACAAAGAAATGGAAATGTTTGGAAAACCAATGTCAGAGGCTGAGATTGAATTCTCAGTCCTCCTTCCCAAATTCCAGACAGGTACAACCATTCCAAGCTATGTGTTCTCTTAATTAATTTTTGTTGTTATAATGCAAAGTTAGTTTTTAGAAGAGTTTTAGGTTCACAGCAAAATTCAAAAGAAAATACAAAGAGTTTCTATGTCACTCCTGTGTCTATCACACCCCACATTATCACATGTCTCACCAGAGAGGTACTAGATCCAATGGACACATGCCGATAAATCATCTCCAATGATCTACAGTTTAAATCCAAGCTCCTCTTATAGATGTATCTTCCATGAGCTTTGACAAACACATAATGGCATGCATTCACCATTTGATATCAAGCAAAGAATTTCCACTGTCCTAAATATCTTCTATACTGGCCATCCATCCTTTCACCGTTGCCCCCTTCCAAACCACTGATCCACTCAAGGTTCATTTGGAACACTGTCTGCTCGTTGTACAACAGCCCCCGGAAGGGAAGGGAAGAGAGCTATTTTCCCATCCCTGCCTTTCCCTGTCAATCACCAACCGGGCTGTCCTGAGTTCTCCTGAAACACTGTAGTTTAGCATAGCTAACAAGACTTTATCATGCACACTGCAGATCTAGCTCCATGGTGGAGCATTTCTTTAGCCAGGGCGAGGTTCTGGGTTCCATTCCTAGCACCACAATAAATAAACAAATAACTAAATAAATGTAGTGTGCCAAGGAAGGAACTAAGGAAATAAATGGGGTTTAGAGTCTCTTAAATAAAATATCAATAATGGAGCCAAGAATTGCTCTTCCTATTTTGCATCTCATGGGAAACATACCTACTGCAGAGGGTGGCATTTCTTGGAGATATCATTTGCAGCTTGGGGATGGGTTCCGAAGAATTCATTTCTACCTTCTAATAAGTAACATTACAGTAATAGTACAACACAGCTGAATTCTTTTAAAGGTAAATGTACTCTTTCATCGTTGATTTAGGCTATTGTGCAAGGCCAATGTAAATAGCACATTATTACTCCTCACATCCCAACACGCTATTCATTTAATTGTTTCAAGCAAATGATACATAATCAAACACTTTGATAATACATCCATTTAGCAATAACAATATTATTCCGATCTTAATGGGAAAATAATACAGCTCTGTAGAAGAACAATTTATGGATAATATATCATATGGACCTGCTGCCTGCTCCTGGCACCTATTAAAAATAAGCTTCAAAAATTTTAGTTGCAGGGCCTTTTCTATTTATGTGTTTTTCTTGTTGTTTTCTATTTGTGGGTTTCTATTTACGGGTGTGGTATGCTAGTCTGTGGCAAGTGTACACCTGTGGGTGTATTTGCAGAAACTTGAAGAGAGCATCTGTTGTCCTGCTCTGTCATTCTCTGCCTTATCTTTTGGAGATGGGGCCTCTTACAGGACCTGGAGTTAGTCTGGCATCAGCAACCCCAGTGGTCCTTCTGTTTTTGCATTTCTCAACACTGGAGTTACAGGTGTACATGATCAGGCCCTGATTTTCAGTGTGCACTGAGATCTAACTAAGCTCATCATGTATGCACAGTAAGCACTCTCCCCCACTGAATCATCTCTCTGGTCTAGATTTTTCTTTTTTAATATCAGGAACAATGATCTTGTTGGTGTAAACAAAACTGCTTAGCTCCCCGCCCCTCCTCTCTGTTTGTATATGTTTGTGTGTGTGTGTGTGTGTGTGTGTGTGTGTGTGTGTATGTGTGTGTGTGTGTGTGTGTATGCCTCGCATGCCTGCATGTGTATGTATTCTATTAGGATGACCCAACCAAAAGGGCAAGAGAATGAACACGATATATATTCTGTTGTATCATGTACTGTGTGCATTACAGTTCTGTGTGGTGATAATTCCATGTCTTTCAGATCTGTGAGGAACTTATTGGAAAATTGATCATGCTCCTATTTCTGTGTCTCATGATTTATAGTCACAGTCTGATCCATAATTAGATGCGGAAAAAATTAGTCCCCGAGTAAATGAAAGAATGGTGAAAGTTCTTTGCAATGTTTCATTTACTCCAGTGCCTGACTTCTGAAAGTAACTCCTCAGAGGTACCCAGAGGTGTCCAGTCAGGGCCTTAGGGATTCTGAGGCATCCTTGACAACTTTCCAAGGATCCCTTTCACCTTCAGCTGCCCAAAAAGAGATGGGGACATTAGAAATGCCAGGAGCTTGCAGAGCTTGTGGACATCCTAGGTCTTTCTTGCCAATGTATCATGATTACTATGTAGCTGTTAATGATGAATTTTGAGTAGACAGATTTCACGTTCTTTAGATGAGAGCTAGGTTATAAAACACACATCCATGCCAGGAGTTGGCCTCTAATAACGTTTGATTTTACAATCAGTGTTTTCTTACTAGTCTGTTAGTGTTTTAACAGCCAGCTCAAGCAGGACTTTTGGATGTCTGTCAGTGGTTCATTAATCAAACTCAAGAGATCATAATCTTTGAAACCCGAGGAGGTACATTTTAATTCTCATTTGTTCTGCCAGACAGATCTGAGCCTGTGGGAAGACGGGCTTTCCACTCCGTGCCTTCATTGGCTGACACAATTTCTGAGGCCATTTGTTAATTATCCCACTTGATATGAAGTCAAATTGACTTAGAATCCTGGCTTTCAATGGAAGGAATTGTATCGTTCAATTAATTCAGACTGGGCACATGTTTAAAATAAGCATCTCTCTCTCCCTCTCTCTCTCTCTCAAAGGCCCTTTTGATAGATAGGTTAGACATGTAGCCTGCACTCTGCCATATTTAACACGCGGGTGTGGCTATCTTGCCTGTTTTGAGAGAGAATCAGTTTCTGTTCTTCTGCCTTCTCCTGCTGCTATCCACGTTGGTTTTAAGGGGAGGTTAAGGTCAGAGGTTTTCTCCGTGTGATCTCACACAGGCAGAATGAGGTCAAGCAGCAGCAGGAAACTTCTAGAACCTGATTGATTCCTGCTTGGGACAGAATGTCAGACCAAGCAGGGTCCAGATCATCACCTGGTCCTCAGGGATGGAGTTTGTCCTCCGGACCTTTGCTCTGAGTACACAACCCATGTATACTGCCTCTTTGCTTCAAGTTCAGTTTCTTGTCCACCTGCCAGTCTCAGCATCTCCATACTTTTTATTGTGAAGACCTGTTGCATATGAGCTCAAGAAAACACTGCCTTAGACTCCTTTTCCTGTTTTTTTTTAATTTATTTTATTTTTATTATGTGTATATGTGGGGTGTGGTGGCAGGTGTGTACATGTGAGTGCATGTGCCTCTGGAGGAGAATAGAGCATCAGATCTCCCTAGAGCCAGAGCCATGGGGAGTTGTGAGCCACCCGACATAGGTGCTGAGAACAGAACTCTACTCTCTGTAAGATTAGTGTATGCTCTTAACCGCTTAGCCATCTCTCCAGCCTCAGCTCCCGTTTTCTTGCTAATGCTCATATGATGCAAACATCCATGTGGAATGTGTTCCTTATAAGGTTCCTTATAAGACTGCTGGGGTCATGGGACAAACTCCTTCATGGAAACCCTACTGGTTGGGGTATGTCTATACTTCCTTACACCCTTTGTAGATTCCTTTCCCATAGAAGAGAAACACTAGCATGTGTTGTTATTCCCAGCACATAACCTGAAGAAAATGTCTATGATCTCCTTGAAATGCTTGTTTAATCAATATCAGTATATCAGTAGAAGGTTAATGCTTTTCTGTTCCTTCTCCAATGACTCATCTTGGGGAAGAATGTCCATGACACATTAGAAACTGAATGGGAAATGAAAACACAGTGCTTTGATATTTCTAAGCATCTTGGTTATGAGTAGATCAATGGTTGTGAATGCTACCTATATTAAAATTGTTAAAATCCAAGGGCCCTTTGGTTTTTAAGAGGTTAATGTTTACATACCAAGGAAGGAATAAATAAAAATACTAGATACTGGTTAGTCTGGTGCTGGAATTGTTAAAGTGAATTTCTAAGTGTCTATACATTAGTCTCATACAGTCAGTACCAATGCTCTTTCTTTTTCCTAGGCTATTGATTGATTGATTGATTGACTGATTAATGGATTGATGGATGGATGAATTGATAGACTCTCTCTCCTCTCTCCTCTCTCTCTCTCTCTCTCTCTCTCTCTCTCTTTCTCTCTGTGTGTGTGTGTTTGTGTGTTCATGCACACTTGCATATCTACTTATGCCAGTGCATATATGTGGAGGTGAGAGAACAATTTGCAAGAAGTCAGATCTCTCCTTCCAACATGTGAGTTGTAAGGAATCGAACTCGTGGCATCATCCTTGGCAGCATGCATATTTACCATCGAGGCACCTTACTCACAGCTCCTTCACAATTTTAATTTTTATTTTAAAGTAAATATCCTTGAAAAAGTGTATTTCATTTAGTATTTGTAGTGTTATATGTGGATATGTTTGTCCTTAGATTAATGTAAGCTTTCTGAAAAAGTACAAAATATTTTCTTCTTTAACTTCCTTATGCTTTTCTGCATTGTGTGGCTTTGGTCACAATGTCTAAGCTGTTGGGTACTTCCTTAGAATGGCTCCTGTCCCTACTTATTCAGAGTGAATCCTCCTGCTCAGCTGGGTAATAGGCAGCAACTTTCTGCTCGCCCCATCTAAACTCCCTGCATCCCTCGGGGTACAATCACAAACATTTAAAGTTTGTGATAGAATAAAAAACTGAAAAATTGGCCAAAGATATACAACTTGATGTTTTTTAAATTAATCACAGATCTTCCTAAATACGGTTCCTCAGACTCCAAGGGATAGAAACATAACCCACATAAAGAAACAACTTCTTGCCCATGACTAAGATTCTCTGCATTTCTGAAACTCCTTTCTTCTGTGCTTCCTGCTCCTCCCCCTGTGCCTGAGACTGCCTGGGGTTGTTTTGGGAAAGCATTCCTGATTCATATTCTGTCTGTTCCTCTTTCTGTTCTCTCTTCTCTTCTTCCCTCCCACGTCCCCTCTCATCCTCCAAACACAAAAGAAGTTCATATCTATTTGTTTCTGATCAACTGGACAATAAGTCTGCAAAATAAGACTTTGGGGCTATCAGGAAACCAGCAGCAGACAGCCCCCACTTCTTTCAACTTCCTATTTTGAAGGAATTTACACACCTGAGGGAAAGGAAAAGGAAAGTGAGAAACTTATAGGAAAAGTACAGCATGTGGGTTCCTGTTTCCTTCCTTTCCTTCTCCACGGGGGCCATGATGTCTATGTACCTTCTGTCTGTGGAAAGCCAATATTCCCAGGTACCAGATTCCTTAATCACTGTAAAAATGATTCAGTCTGGGTTTTGTGCTGGCTCAACTGAACATCATGGTGGTTGTGTACCTTGGAAAAAGTGAGTACCATGTAAAAGCAGCATATATAAGGTATGTATGCCCAGTGAGAAGCTCTGTGTAGACATCAGCATCACCCCATTCTTTCTGGAATGCATGTTTGGACTATTGAGTTTGAGCCATTGCAGGTACCTGCTTCCCATACCAAACCCTAGTCCTTTTTCCATGCTGTCTCTGGAAATTTGAGGCTTCAGTGTTATTATACCAGAAGGAGGAATTGCAGTGGACTTTATTACTGGTCGCTGCTGGAATAAGCCCGGTCATCTTGGAAGCTGCCGGGTTGCTCAAGCTCTGTGGAGCAATTCATTAGTGATGACACTGCTAGAATGGGCACACCTAAGATTTCTTTTCTCTTTTTCTTCTCCCAGCCTGGGTGTGTAAATACTACAGAAGTGGACATCAAGAAATCATCCCGGATGAGAAACCCACACAAAACACGCAAGGTAAATGGATGCGTGTCCCTTGGTCTTGCTGAAATGTCTGCTTTCAGGACATCAGTCTCTGGTATTACAAACATACTCCACTCTGGGGTTCTGTCCTGAGAATTCCTTCTCTGGAGTGAAGTAGAGCAATATCTACCTCTCCTCAGAAGAACCCAAGGACAAGCCAAAGTGCATGCCACTAACATTTGCCCTGGGAAGCCAATGCACCATTTGGGCTTCTTTACAGAACCTGGGTGAGAAGCTATTCACAGAATAATAAGGAACCCCCAAAAGTCCTCCACACAATGTGGACATAAGCTTTTCCATGGCTATACAAACGGAGCTTCCTTTCAATTAGTTCTCCCATGCGCTCTCTAGTACCTTCCAAGCCCCTGAGTTCAAATGCAGTTAGGGAAGAATTGCTTACAGTGTACAATTGCTAAGAAGTTCAGGAGGTAACCTCAGATGAGGGTCCAGATACCCTTCTTCCTCTGAGGAAACTCAATAGTCAATAGGCCCATGGTCATGGTCTCTCACAAGCAGCCACCCACTGAGCTGATGGAAATGGTCTCTGGTTTTTTCGAGGACCTTGTTTCTACAACATGTTCAGAGTAAAAGGGGTGACACCACGGGACTGTGATGGAAGGTAGAAAGAGAGCTGGGATACTTCATTTTTATCACAGGATGTGTCCTCTTGGAGTCCTGGAGACAGGAACAGGGGATGAAGGTGTCTGAGGAAAGGTGACATCAAGGCAAGATACAGTATTCATGGGGGAAAGTCTGAGGGGAAAGTGAGGTTAAAAATATGATTTCTTGGGGTTGGGGATTTGGCTCAGTGATAGAGCGCTTGCCTAGGAAGCGCAAGGTCCTGGGTTCGGTCCCCAGCCCCGAAAAAAAAAGAAAAAAAAAAGAAAAAAAAATATGATTTCTTACAGAAAAAAAATAGGAAGACCTTCTCTTAACATCAGCATTTTTGTGACACAGCCATAAGTATAGAACTTCACTCCTCTCTCTTCTCCCTCCCTCCCTCTCCTACCACCCTCTCTTCCTTCCTGTCTTTATTTCTCATTTATTTTTGTAAACTATGGGCCATTTTAAGAGATGCTGCTTTTTTTTTACATTTTAAATGTATTGTTTGAGGGTTTCTTAAATACATATATGTGCATAATATGTTTAGATCAAATCTACCCCAGACTCTTTCCTCTTCAACTCCTTGCAGTAGATAGGGATTGATTCAGAGACTCACTCTTTGGACATGGTATAGACAGTAAAAGAGTGTAGAATGATCAGCCCTAAATACAATGGATATTTAACTCTTAGTGCTACCAAGGCTCAAGACTTATCATGGAAGAGGGAACAGAAAGATTGTAAGAGCCAGAGGTTGTGAAAGATTGCTATGAAACAGTTTTCCTGACAGGAGAGAGGCATCACACATGGGAATTCACAGTGGTTGTGACAGCACGCACAGGGCCTGTACAAGATCAAGCCAGCCACAGTCCTAGCACAGATAGGGAAAGACTCACAAAGTCACACCTAGCTGAGGGCCTATTGGTAGTTGAAAGTTACTGGGGGATGAATGTCTGCTTTTGTTTGCTGCTGTGAGATAGGGTCTTGAGTGTCTCAGGTCTGCTGTGAACTCCCTATCTAGCAGAGCATGGCCTTGAACTTCTGATCCTTCTTCCTCTACTTTCTGAGTGTTAAGATCACAGACATGGGCCACCATATCCAGTTTTCTACAGTGAAGTCAGATGCTAAGCAACCACTCTACCACTGAACAACATTCCAAGCCCCAATGAAGAAGGAATTCTCAACCTCATGTAACCCTAGCATTCTTCTAATGTGAATGTTCTTACATGAAGATGAACTAAAACTAAGATGTTTGCAGGTTCACAAACCTTATTATATGTTGTATATTTCTTTGTTCAAATATCCCCATATGATTCGAGGTTTTTTATTATTATTATTATTATTTAGTTTTTTGTTTTGTTTTGGCGGTTTTTTGTATTTTGTTTTTGTTTTGTTTTGTTTTTAAGGAAGTTCCCCATAATATTAGGATGAGAATGTCATTGAAGGAGTTACAAAACCCATTTAGTAGATGGGATGAGCCAACATCTTGCTTCTAGGGATTCTCTGAGCCCAAGAGCACAGGCAGCCCACAGAAAGCCTGGGTTTCTAGACGCTCCTTTCTTCTGCTTCCAGCGTACCCTCAGCTCACCCACCAGTGGAGCCAAATAGAATCCAAAAGTCTGTCAGCTCTCCAAACTATGCAGTGTGCCCTCTTCCAACCCGAACTATTCAAAATCCCTTTGACTGACTGACATGTGCTCAAACTGGGAGAAGAAAACACAGGAGTAACAAGGGGTGAAACGGGTGTGCTGGAGTGATCACAAACCATCTTCTCACTAGACTCGGTGTTGATATCTGAGCTGGGGCTTCTGAGGGCTTTCTCCCAGAAATCCCAAGAGAGCTTTTGTGAACAGGAGAGCTCTTCACACTCTATCATCCTCACACTATCTGCTCTCCACACACCATCAATTGTAGCAAAAGCCTGAGGTGGCATGCCGTGAAGTACTGTAAAAAGAATCAATGTGTGTGTCAGCTCAGTTTATCTGGTGCAGAGTTGGAAGCGGCAGACATTATTACCCCAAGTAGTATAACTTCACAGTGTGTGTGTGTGTGTGTGTGTGTGTGTGTGTGTGTGTGTGTGTGTGTGTGTGTGTGTGAGAGAGAGAGAGAGAGAGAGACAGAGAGACAGAGACAGAGACAGAGAGACAGAGACAGAGAGACAGAGAGACAAAGAGAGAGACAGAGAGAGGGAGAGAGAGAGAAAGAGACAGAGACAAAGACAGAGACAGAAACAGAGAGAGACAGAGACGAAGACAGACAGAGACAGAGAGGGAAGGAGGGAGGGAGAGAAAGAGACAGAGAGATGTAATGATTCCTTATGTAATTTTCAAGCATCCTTGGTAATATTTATCCCTTCTCCCTTCCTCTTCTTTATACTGCCTCCCTGCCCCTTAGATTTGGATAAGAAACACCATCAAATGAACTTTGAGATTGTTCACTAAACATATGATAGCATTTGTTTTTTCAGAACATCTATGGGTACAAGAAATATTTTGTCCTGACACTTTTCTCATTTTAATACAGTCTGTCTATGGTTTACAAAATGACATCCGAAGTCACAGTCCCACCCACACACCCACACCAGAAACCAAGCCTCCAACAGAAGATGAGTTGCACCGACAGGTGGGTCTTTCTGTGAAATGACCAGCCAGGGCACATGGGGCAACAGCAGAGAAGAGATTGAACATTCATACGGGTGTGTTAGAAGGTTATTTGTATAGTCAACTGCTTCAAACAGATTTACAATGAAAAGGTAATGAAAGTCAGGCATAGTAGCACAGACCTGTAATTGCAACTCTCAGCGGCTGAAGGCAGAAGGATCAAAGGTTCTTGGAGAGTTGGGTTTGAGCACAGACTATCTCAGAAACAAAACTAAATTTTAACCAAAGAGGTAGAAGTATATCTCAGTTGGTAGTATGTTTTCTTGGCCTATAGAAGACCTTGGGGGTTAATTTACAGTAGTACTACATGTGTGCACATGTGTGCATATGTGTTCCCTGGTGTGATTCTAAGACATGACTCAAAATATTTAATACATGGAATGCTTTTCAAAACTCCTCATTAATTTATCCCCTCTTTGCCTCCAGACAATTTTTGGAAACCAACACCTGACTTAGAGGTGTCTTGGTCATACAGAGCTATTTTGAATTCCTAATCCTTGTCTTAAAGAAGAGAGCAGGTTGGAGGCAGAGTTGAATTTCCCACGTGTCCATAGACAAGGTCACCACAGCAGAGGGGAGGTTTCTGTAGCACTGATTTCTCTAACCTTTTAAAGTTTGTCATTATCAACACTGGTGTGTTACCATGACCTGCATTGCCCTTTTAAAAGTAAGTTTGTCTCCAAGAAGTATTTCCAAGCAAACACCAAAGTCTCACGACTGTCTCTCTTGGTGGCTGAATCAGAGGGATGCCTCTCCCCTCATTGGTTTTCACTAATATTTCACTGCACTGTGATTTGTCCATAAATCAATGTTCACTTACATATGATACTTATAATTTCCTTGTAATTTATAAGAAGAATATTTTTCAGGGCTTCTTTTCTAAACTAGTTTGTTCGTATGTTTATAGAAACATGTGCCATGAGTTAATGAGGTTACTTTTAAAATATATAACATTAAATCTTTCTTGGGATAGTAAAAAGATGTAAAATTTACTTTAAAAATCATCATAACCCATAAAGGTACATCTGTTTTATGAGTTAAATATTTATGGAGTAATGGGATTTTGAATGTACTTATATCATGAATGTTTAAAATTGCCATAGCACTTTTCAAATAAAGTTATGTTTTCTTGAAGCAAGCATTGTATTCAAACGTATTATTGTGCTAAAGTTATACCAGTTATATTTACATTCAGATGGATCACACCTTTTTTTTAATCCTTTTTTATAGCTCTCTTCTTTAATTTTTTTCTAGCTTTAGCTGCTTTTCCTAGAATGTACTCAGCAAGCATTAAAACTTAAAGAACTAAGATACCATTGTTTACGTAACTAAGTCGTCAATTCTCTTTCAGATAAAATACTGGCAAATACAGTTAGATAGACATCGGTTAAAAATGTCAAAAGTTGCTGATAGGTAAGTATTTCGAGGTATCAACATATATTTTTTATTTTTAAAGATGTATTTATTTTTGTTTTGTGTGCATTGGTGTTTTTTTCTGCGTGTATATCTATGCTTGTATTGGTGCCCCTGCGGTTTAGAAGAGGCCATTGTGGTCCCCTGGGAACTAGAATTATGGATATCTGGGAGCCACCATACAGGTGCTGGAAATCAAACCCAGGCATCTGGTACTCTTAACCACTGAGCCATCCTCACAGCCCCATGCTATAAATTGTAAGTGTCATATGACAACTGTGTTAAAGATGGAAAGTCAATGATTGGAGGAGAATGAAATAAATTGTTGAAACATTGGCTAGAGCGTGTTGTCTTGATTTTGCCCATGAACACACTTCTACAGAAAAATTGAAAGACAGCAGAATAATGATTGTCTTACACTGCAGGAGTCCAATCCTTGTAGAATCAGGTTCACGGGAGTGGTATCTTCTCACTCCTGGTGGAAGAAAGGAATCTCTTAACATAGCTGGCTCCTATTCGGCAACCTAGTGACTCCGTAAATTCATTTTTAACATTCATAGTCTACTCTCTTTTTAAGTCCTAAGATTTGGAATTAAAGTCAGATTTCAGATTTGTATTTTCTTAATTAAAAAATTTGTTCATGAAAATAAAACATCAAATTTCAGGGAATTTTAAAACTTCCAATGGCATCTTTCTTTCCAACGTGGACTCTGCTAACAAATTAAGCAAAACATGGATATTAAGAACATCCTTAGGTTCCTTATCTTTCCATAGAAGAAGTGACTTAGAAAAGAAAAGTCTATTCTTAATAAAAATGTGTGCTGTTTGCTAAAAGGGTCTACCAAGCTTTTCCTCTCCAGGGTTATCCCTCTCTTCTTTCCTTTTTTGATATCAAAAAAAATTTCAGCCAGTGATTTTTTTATCTGTATTTGAGACAAAAAAAAGTCTTCCAATCCTTTCTCTAACCTGGCTATGAATGTCTGGCTGACCAGGACTGGAGTGGCTCTGTGTACTCCCTGCTCAGTCAGAGTGGACCACATAGTCTTACAGGAGTTCACTCACTTCCATGCTCTGGCTGGGAGCTGGAATCCTGGTCTGCCTACCAGAACCATGGAGACTTCTTGTGAGTAAGTTGTGGAAACACAGGAATTACCTTTGGATTCCTTCCCAAGAGAGTGTGATTCTCCAACCTTCCACTTCCATTTTAATTCCCTCGCTTTGAACCAGAAATAACTTCAGAGTAAAAAATGAAGCTCGGGATGTCTTTATTTTTGTTTTTCCTTCTCTGTTTTCTCCTTAGTCTACTAAGTTATACGGAACAGTATGTAGAGTATGACCCATTTCTTGTGCCGCCTGACCCTTCCAACCCATGGCTCTCAGATGATACGACGTTCTGGGAACTTGAAGCAAGGTAAAGATTATAGGGACTTCTTTCTGACTACGTCAGCTATCTAAGAATGTGCATGAAATAAATAGCAGAATCCAGAGCTGACTCCTTGGGAAGATGATAGTCCTCTGCTCTATATTTCCCATGACTTAGCATTGTTAATCAAAAAGATTTTAAGTGCAGGCGCCCATGCTTAGATTTGCCCTGTTGCTAGAGTGCTTGCTGCCCTGCTATCAGAAAGGGTGGGATCCAGTCGTGCAAACATTGATTGAGCCGTAAATCACTATGCTAAGTAAAATAAGTGGGACATTGAAAGAAGAGAACCACATGTTCTTACAAAATATAAAAATAATTAAACGGAGAGTAAATGGTGGTCCTCAGAGGCTGAGAAAAATAAGGAGAATGAGGCATAAGGAGAGGTTGCTCAATGGGCATTAACTAACAGTTCCATGGGATCTGGAAGTTCTGGTGAGCTGTGAGATAGTAATACAAGGACTGTACAGCTGTACATCCTGATGTACTGTGTATGTGAAAAATTTACATATTATATATAATCAAATTCAAACATAAATATGTATGAATTTTTAGAGGTTTCAAAACACGAATTTAATTTTAGAAACAAATTTGCATTGCTGAATGAACTAGCCCAAAATTAGGGGTGATATTTTAAATGCGGGTCAGTCAAAATCAGATCTTCAATTTTTAAAACAGCTCCTTGCTATTAAATCATTTGAAAATCCATATAGTCACTTGGGCCCATGTTCATAGTCAAAATAGATAGTGAGTCCACACTTCTTTAAGCCCAGCGCAAACATGCCTATATAAATTCCATTCTAAGACTAAATGAACTCAGCATAAGCACAGGGAAACTGACTTTTAAAAATACAAACACAAGGTAGAACTCCAGGCTTCTTTGGTGAGCTGTGCGGGCCATTGTGGTATCAGTCTTGAAGCTCATTTGAGGATGATTACATGTCTCTATACAGAGACAGTGTTAGAATTCCACAGCACTCCTCTTTTGTCTCATCTTAGGCAGAGTCTCCTGGAGCCCATGTTGGCCTTCAACTCATTAGGTAGCAAAGGATGATGTCCAGCTCCTTATCCTTCTACCTCTACTTCCTAGACACTGGGATAACATACATGAGATACCACACATGGATCCAGGTTACGTTTCTGGGCCATTTCTCTTGTAGCCAGTCATGGATCAATTCTGAAGTCTTCAGTCACAGGTTTTATACATACATTCATAAACACACACATACAAACACATACACACATATATATCCACATACATAATATGTGTATAGACATGTATGTATGAGAAAGATAGAACCTCCAAATCTATAAGTAAATATGGTTCATATTTAATTGCAGTAGAATCATATGTAGTAATGAGGCCCTCAAGGCACCAATGCATCATTCTAAGAATGACCTACACCACGGACTGGACTGTACAGTGGTTGAAGTGGGGCTCTTGGTAGCAGTGGCTAGATTTTTGCCCCTCACTCCTTGTATGACATGGCACCAAGTTATAACTCTTTATTCACTATCTTTGTCTATAAAATGAGAGAAAGGCTAGCAGTCTCGCAAAGTTGCTAAGACTCCATCCAGACTCTTGGTGACAGAGGATCCCTCAGGGTTAGGTTGTGTTATTAATCTCATACCTCATTGTGATTTCATGAAGAATAGTCAGTTGGTGATATATTATTATTATTATTATTATTATTATTATTATTATTATTATTGAAGATAAGTTAAGGATAGACATTCTTCTAGGGTATATATGATAAAGAAAATAGGAATTGGTCCAGGCATGGTGACACGTGTCTTTACTTCTAGCACATGGGATCTGTGGATCTTTGTGAGTTTAAGACCATCGTGCACTTCACAGTGAGTTCCAAGCAAGCCAGGGCCACATCTCAAAAAACTGCCCTGCCATCACCACCCCCAACAAAATGGCAATTATTATAAAAGGAATATATTTAGCCTTATTTTCTCTTTCACAGCAAAGAACCAAGTCAACAGAGGGTAAAACGATGGGGTTTTGGCATGGATGAGGCATTGAAAGACCCAGTTGGGAGAGAGCAGTTCCTTAAGTTTCTAGAATCAGAATTCAGCTCAGAGAACTTAAGGTAAGTCACATTTTGTTGTTGTGAGCCAAAGAGACACTGTTGTGCCTTGTTCTTTTAGATGGAAGGGACCTGTCACTCTCATAGTATCACAATGATGTAAACAAATTTCATCTCCGCCACTTAAAAGATGGAAGAAAGACTAGCAAGACAAAGGCTATCCGGCGTTATCATCTCCTTTTCATTGTTTATTTCTGTACTGCCTCTGAATTTGTTGGCTATATAAATTTAGAACTTTAAAACTTGACTCCATAATTTAGAACTCCCAAACTGATATTTTGATAGAATAGAAAATGTCTGTATTAGTCAGTGCTCATGCCATAATGCCTAGCAGAAACAAAGGAGGAAAGGCTTATTTCGACTCACAATTTCGGGATATTTTAGTCCTTCATGTCGGAAAAGCATGACAGAGCAATTCAGGTCATGGCAATGGGCAGGGGAAGATTGTTCATATCATGCAGGTCTTGGAAGTAGAGAGCATTCACACACAGATATTAGATATGTTTTACATATATACATATATATATATGATTATATATATATATTTCTTTTCTACGTATGCCTATCACGTTTCTTTATCAAATGAAACAACTCCCACAGCCTTCCAACATAGTACCACATGTACTATAGTGCATACACACCAAGGCAAAAAAGACATGGGCCCGTGAGGAAAGTTGAATCACAAAAACAGGCAATGATATTTGTACAGTTAGTTTGAACATCAGCAACTACTTATCAATATAAACTTCTAATCTCACTTCTTCAGTAAGAAAAAGCATGCATAACTCAGTTATAGATCTTAGACCAAAAGTCTAAAGACAACTTTTTTTTTCATTGTATGCATTTAAATGCAGTTGAGCAATTGATCACTTCTCAGCCTTTTAGCTAAGATCAAGTACATGCTGTAGAGTCCAGTGATACCTGGAGAAGAGAAAAGACGTGGAAAGTTCTTTGTTCCATTGATCCTAGACACCATTCTGATTTGTTGTAATATTTTCTACCTCAAGGGGTACCTAGGAAAAGCTTCCTATGATATGACACATTGCAGTGGATGTTCACAGCTCTGCTTAAGAGGATGGAAACAATGTTTTCACTTCGTGAAACTTTAGTATTACTTTTTTACTGTGAGAGTCTATAATTCATTGTTCTTTTGAATCCTGATGTATCCTGTTTCTACTTTATCATGTCTTACTAGGCCATGTGAAATTCATTTATAGAAAGATATTAGCATTTATTTCTTTTCATGGGAACTAAGCTAGACAAAGGACTGTTGCATTTCTTTAGGAGATAATCAGAAATGGGCATAAAGTTTGCATCTGTCTCCCCGACAGGTGGACCACAGCCTGTAGTTGAATCCTTTCATTTTCTCTGGGTCTCTCTTAGGTTCTTGTGTGTGCCTTCTCATTGTTTTATGAAGTTTAGAGAGACCTAGGGATTTGGGAGGGGTGGCTACTAATTAATTTTTCCTAACTAAACCTACATCATCAATGAAGTACAAGAATACATTATTAATAACTCAAAGAAATGATATTTTGAACATTTCAGTACACATGTGTATGGCAGGGTGAGTATTCCTTTTCTTTTCTTCCTGTCTCTCCTCCTCCTCTTCCTCCTCCTCCTTCCCCTCCTCCTCCTTCTTCTCCTTCTTCATCCATGTTTTCATCTTCTGTTTGCTTTTTTTTAAAATTACCAGTAGCATCTAACCAAATAAAAAAGCTCCTGTTCTTGTAATTACAATTCAGTGGTATTTGCAAATAAGAACACAAGTAGCTCCATGGATGGGGTGCTGATGCTGACTCCTTGGAGCAGATAATCAAGAGGGATATGTAACACAGAGTAACTGCAGACACCTTAGCAGAAATGGCTCACAGGCTGAGTGGTTGATGGGAAGAGCAAAGATGCCAGGAAGCAAAGTAGTCTGTGAATACCTGGCTTCAGAGAGGAACCAGGTCACTGCCATGTCTTTAATTTCTGTTACACCTTCGCTATTTTTTATGTTAAATGTATGCCATACTAATATTCCTGTGGGGAGATTGTGCATACATCTATCAGGGCTGAGGCTATGACTTGGTCAGTGAATTGCTTCCTCTGCAAGCATTAGGATCTAAGTTTGATTCCCAGAACCCATGTTAAACAATCTGAGTGTGGTGGTTCATATTTTAATCATAGGGCTTATGTAGCATGGGTGAGACCCTAGGTTTAATCTCTAGTATTTGGATTGGATTGCTGATATAATTCAAAAGGTAAGAATGCTTCTTTTGTAAGCCTGGCAGCCTCAGTTTAATCCCTGATACTCACAGAGAAAAGAAAGGACCATTGCTCACAATACATTCATATTATCACACACACACACACACACACACACACACACACACAATACATACAGATACAACACAACACACACATACATACACCACACAGACACAATATCACACTTATACAAAAACACGCCATACAATCCATACGAACACACAATACACACACATACACACACACATACCACACACACACCACATATACCACACACACTCACATACACACACTGATAACAAAGAATATAACAATAAAGTGTATAGCGTATACAGAAACATGCACACATAAATATTAAACATGCCTTACATATGTATATACATATGCACATTTATTTGTTGAGTTGTCTATTATATGCCTATCTTGTTATTTATTAAATGTAGATAAATGATAGAAAGACACAGCTGTGGAAAGCATTTTGAATTCCCAAAGTATACTATGTTTTATGTATACTTTTCTGAATATACTATAGTATTTGGCCTTCCTTATTTCTGATAGATAGGAATCTAATAATGAAAATATACATTTTAAATATCTGTACTTTATTTCATAATCAGGACATGGCTGAATCTGGTCAACATTTTGTGCAAGGTCACAGTGCACAAAATGGCATTCATGTTTCTTACAAAATAGTATAAACCTACTGTCTGTTGGGAAATCAAGTCTAAACCATACGCTGGCCTCCATGCAAATATCTGTTTCCACAATAAAGACGCAGTGATTCAGACAGCAAGCAGGGCTGTAAGTTGCAGTTCAACAGCTCTCAGGACATCTTTATCCAAGCAGCAGCAGTCTGTAGACTTCGAGGTCTAGGGTGTCTGCTATTGAGGGACTAACTATGTCACTCTATCAGGATGGGAGAAGTGAAGAGATATTGCTTATCCACCTCTGCTTTCTCTTCAAACACTCCCTCTGTCTTTTGTAGCCAACGTTTTGTGAAATCAATGTGGGAATAGCATTGATTTATCCTTAAGCACATAAAGTTGTGTCGGGCACTTGGAGATGTTCTTTAATAACCTACATCGCTGAGCTAGTCACTAGTTCCACTAGGAACTAGGATCTGGGCCTTTTCATGCCACTATACTGATGAGGAAATCAAGATATGGGGATGTCAGGGCACTTTAAGAATACAGCTGCTGTGAAGGGAAGAGTGGTAATAAAATGGGCACCCTCTCCATTTTACTAAGGTAAGCCAATGATGAGAATGCAGAAGGTGATGTTGTTGTTAGGGAAGCAGTGTGAAGGAGGGGTTCTGAGGATGCCAACTCCTCTAGACCGCCCAGGGCCAGCCTTCAATAAATCATCTCATCTTTACATCTTCAGTTCCCTGTTCTCTAAAGTGGGGGAGCACTTCGCATGATGGAGATTATGGCAATCACAATTCTTAGAATATAGCATCTGCACCCATATATGCCTTTCCATGCTCACATTATCAGGTCAGCAACTGGCCCCTTTACCCTTCCTGATTTCCAGGTCCATTTAATTTCCCCTGGACCTCATGTTTCCGTCTGCATACCTCAGTATCAGGGCTCTTCTTGTCTCAGCATTCTCAAACTGCCTAGTGAACACTTCCTACAGAAACCCCAGTGGACTTCCTAGCATTGTAGCTGTTTCAGTGTGGATGGTTTTCTTTGTTAATGCTCTGCTTGAAGAGAAAGTCCTTCCTGTGTGGCTTCGATGAAATTGAGACTATATACGATCAGGGCTCTGGCACATCTGGTTTTAATTAAAGCCAGTGAATATTAGCAATTTTCAATTATTCCTACTAAAGGGGTTTTGAATTCTGGGGAAGAAGAAGCATGAAAATCAAGAGTTCAAGGTCATCTCTAGCAACATAAGAAGTTCAAGACCAGCCTGGACTACATGAAACCCTACCTTAATATAGTAAACAATAAAACAAGCGAAAAAGAACTTTTATGCCTTTAAATATGGTAACTGAGAAAAAGGAAACGTAGCAGGGACCTAATATTGGAGTCCCTGGAGAAAGTGAGCTTGCCAGTGTAGCAAGCGAATGTTATAAGAATGTCCAGGGGCAACTTCAGAGCACTCAGGCGCTGTGATGCTTTGCAGGTTCTGGTTGGCAGTGGAGGACCTGAAGAAAAGGCCTATCCGAGAGGTCCCCTCTCGAGTACAGGAAATATGGCAAGAATTTCTGGCTCCGGGGGCCCCCAGTGCCATTAACTTGGATTCGAAGAGTTATGACAAGACCACACAGAACGTGAAGGAACCAGGACGATACACATTCGAAGATGCTCAGGTCAGTACGTGGTCTAAGCTCTCAGCGCCACCACGGGGCCAACCGTGCTCTGCAGTGTTGAAAGCTCATGTCATGAAATAAGTCTCACTGATTGAGAAGAGAACAGAGACATTTCAAAGTAAGTCATCTTTTAAACCCTGGGATTGTTTTAAAATATAAAGTTAGTGTTTGCGTGTGAGCATGACATGGACCATTTAGGTTACTCTCACATCTTGAGGTACTGAACAACTACCTGATGTTTCACTAGACTTAGAAGACAGTGGAATATGTAAGTTACCCTAAATCGCTGGAGCAGAAACTGCCAGGGTTAGATTGAGTCTGAGTTAAATGAGCTTGTTCTTTTCTTGGCTTGATTTCTTTGTCCATCAGCAACCATCAGTAAAAGACAGGAGAGGCTAGGGACTAGAGTAGGCATGGAAGATAAATTATCATGGAATTGTCCCAAGGGCAAGATCTGACTGGGCTTGTTGCAGTTTTTAAAAAAAATAAAATAAAATAAAATGTGTGGCGCAACTGATTCCTGCGTGTACAGCTCCGTACAGCTCCTCGATTCTCTCCCAGGCTCTCTGACCCGGGTGCTTGCTCTCTCCCTTGTCCAGACTCTATCGAGCCATAGGAGCTGGCACTAATTTACCTCAGCAGCCCCATGCTGGCCGCTAAGGTACTCTCTAACCCGGGCGGTCCTCGAGCCGCTCCAGTGCGGCACCTTGCCACACTGGTCTCTAGACGTAGTTCCAGCACCCGCGGGTCCAAATGAAACTAACCATAATCTATCTCTAGTTAGTATCCCTCCCAGTGGCTCTCTGCCAGCCACGGGAACTCTCTGGCTCCAGCTACCCGGTAAAATCAGGGTTCTGGAAGTCCGGCATGCACTGGCCTATCGCTGCTCCCTGACACGGATTCTGTTCACACTTCCACAACCCGGTGAAATCAAGACTCAACAAACTGTAACCCAACAATCCCATTTATATGTTAAATTCTCAATCCACAATACATCCACACAATGAACTCACAACCCATTGATAAATATATAAATTGCCCACCTAGAGAAGATAACTTTGCCTACAGAAATCCATTTCAACTACCTTGGCAATTCAAGACCACCCGGATCTGGGTCGTCCTTCTCCGTCTCGATCTTGCTTCTCCTTCCCCTTCTCTCCCGCCTTATAAAAAGCTTTGCTCCTGCTTTAGTTTTTTACTGTCTAATCATGGCCTTGACCTAATTGTGCCAGCCCTCACCTGCATACGGACATCAACCTACATGGGCTGCCTGGTTCTCCCACCAGATGTAGGTGCATAGATCCTCTACAGCGACTATGCGGACCCAATGTCACATTATCCACTTTGAACTTGGAACCATTTATTTTTTCAAGAATTCAGGCTTGTTTCTATTCTCAAATGTTCCACTTAAACTGTCACACTGATTTGAAGCCATTTCAAATGTCCCTTTGACAAAATCCCATTTCTTAAAGGACCACATATTTTTTTTTCCTCCTCAACAGCTCCCAGCCCAATGTAAATGTTGCTCTGGGAAAGAAATGGTGGACTGAAAGATCCCAATGTCCTGTGCACATCAGTGCTCTTCTCAGCACCACAGTGGCTATTTTTAGCTACTTCTGCATTTGTTCTTTAGCTAAACGAGTGTTGTCATCATAGGGTTTCATTCTTCCCTCCGACTGATAGAGGAGCCCCTCACCCATTCTCTCTTTTCAGGAGCACATTTACAAGCTGATGAAGAGTGACTCATACCCCCGCTTTATAAGATCTAGTGCCTACCAGGAACTTCTACAGGCAAAGAGAAAGGTATTGGTTCTTTGTGACCTCTCTTGACCTCAATTCCTAGTTATAACTAACCAGACTAGATACCTCTCCTGGGCCAGGGTTTCAGTTGAGTGGTAAGTATGCATTCTCTGAGATTTCTTCCCCAAACCCATCCTTTTCAAGGGGCCATTTATGTTGGTTTGGTTTCTGTTTGTGTTTTGCTCCATGGATTATTTTTTTCAGTGGTTTTTGCAGTTGTCCATGTTTCACAAAGGCTATTAGAAGCTGTTCTCGTGTTTAATGCTCCTCCTGAGTATTTCTACTTAAAGGAAATGAAAAACTCCGGTAAAAAAAGAAGAGACCGCTGACACTTGAAGCCAGCTTCATTTACTTACAAACCTAACATGGGTGCTTATAGCTAAACGTAAAATTGCTTTTTTGGGGATCGCAGATGAGGTTGCAATAATATTGGCAGATGAATATTTTCGCTTGACTTATATCCACTTTATTTATTTTCTTGATGACCTGTTTCAAACAAAGATGGTAGGTGAACAAATTTGGGAAGAGTTGCAGTAGACATCATTAATGGATTAATCTTACAATCAGTGTCACGGTCCATAAATCTCTTATGTGACCAATGTAATAGCAAATAGAAAATCTGTAGAGAAAATCAACCTCATTCATTATTTTTTTAATGTTAACACAACATGGATTCTTAAAATTCTGAGATCAAGCTGTACTTTACTATCATTAGAGTAATGAGCATTTTTTCCCATAGTCCACTGCGTTTACAAATTAAAATGGCCCAAGTGACTTTACTGCTCAGAGTGGAAGCCAAAAGTCAAGGGCTCACTCACCACCCCTACAGGCTTTAACAAGAGATAGAATCAAGTGAGATTTCTGTCCTTTGAGCAAGGTCTAACCTGCAGCAACTCTTTATCAAATCGATGATATTAGAGAAAATTAGGAATCAACTCTCCAGGAACCCTGCTAGATTTTCAGCTACTTAGGCTTTGCAAATGTCAGCAGGAAAGCTTGCCGCATTTACAACATTTCTGCTTCACTTGATTTTGCTTTACATTACCATTTTGTTTGCTCAAGTAACTTTATTTTTTTGGTTGTTTTTAATGATAAAAATCACTCATGAACAAAGAACTTGGATCCCGTGATGAGACACATTCCTTGGCCATCCCTTGCCATGTGGGCATGGGTTTCATATGTGGGCTTACCATTCTGTCTTTTTCCATTCTGTTTTTCTCGCATTCTTTATTTGAAATCTCCTTTGTCTTCCTTCACCCTACTCCTTTCACTTATCCCATACTTTTAAGTCTGGAAACTCAATGGACCGCAGAACATCTCTTGAGAAATTTGCACAGAATGTGGTAAGTTTTACTTTTTTTTTTTTTTTTGAGGAATTACAAGTTGTTTTTTTCAATGAAAATGTCCCCGATTTTTAGTCCCATTGCCCCACCTTTGTATTCCTTGACACCAAAAGTATTGTTTCTATTTAAACCCATAATCCTGCTTCCTACTTACCTTTCTCCCCAACCCTTTATAGAGTAGAAACAAAGCTGCCATGCAGGATCAACCGCATGCGCTGAACTAAGGTTTGGAAAGAAGTGTATAGCATGGTGTAGACAATGAAGGATAAGTTCCTCTTCGTGTCTGTGTTCCATGTTTCCTTTTCCTTATTAACAATAGTTGCATGCAATTTTTTTGCCCTTACCCTCAACTCTTTCTTATGTTTAAAAGATTAAGATAATGAAAGTTCTGTGCTTTTCAACCTTTGAAAGGAGAAAATAATCAAATGAGCATTTTAAAGCCAAGTGGTTATGGCAGCAAGCGAGGCTCCACTGGCATAAGCTCTTGTTCTTTATTTTCCTCAAAGGTGTCGGAAATTGTCACATTAATCTCAGAACACAGTAACTTTCCTCCCAGGATGTTTGTAGCCTCTCGCCATGTGTTTTGGTGATATATATTTGTTTGTTGGATTCTCTCGTTATTTTTATTTTATTTATTTTGATTTTTTTTTGTGCTGTGTCAGCACCTTTGGGACTTTCTGACATTGTGTAAGCTCAAACTAAAGACTTCAACACATTTATTTTTATAGGGCAGAAACATCCCTATTTTCCCATGCCATAAAAACTGTACACCAACACTGAGGGCCAGCACTAACCTGTTATGAAAAGAGGTAGAAGAATCTTGGTTTCTACTCAAGTTTGTCTGCATCATCTGTGGAGTCGTGTGGTTAGCTCCATGCTGCTCTTTGTGTGTGTATGTGGGTGTGCCGTGGCTTTTGTTGTGGTGGTCAACTTAAGTGGAGTTATGTGTGCTGAGATATAAGCAACCTGAGTTCAACAAACTTGACGTTTGTTTTCAGTTTCTTTCAAGGCTTCACCACGCAGTGGGAAATACGAATCCACTGTATAGCTGTTCTGACTGTCCCGAGTATTTGAAAGACTTTAAACAGCTATGTAGATTTTGAACAGTCAATGTGATTGCATCAATTAAAAGGATAGAGAATGAAAGATTCCAAGAATCTACTCACAGTAAAAACTTGACAAACTTGTGTCTGGTTCTGTTGGAATCTCTGTCCTTTAATGTAGAGTTTCCTTTTAAAATATCACATAAGTCACAATGGAGAAAGAAAATGTCAAAATATTTCTCTAAGATTTTTATTGGGAAAAGAAGCCACAATATATCATAAGGTACTCTCTATACTGCTGAAGAACTATTTCAAATTAAACCTTTTATAATGTGGAAAGAATATTGTTTTTTAAAGTTACAATGGAAACTTCTGTTTTCAAATTTAAAATAATAACATGACTTGGAGTAGGCAGAAGGGAGAAGTAAAACATTTTCTCTCCAACTGCAACCCATATCTGACCCACTTCCACTCTTATGAAATAGTACTACATGGTCCACACTGGGCACCTTAAGACCAAAAACAATAAGGAGAAATAAAAAGCTGGTCTTGCTTCATTTTCTCTCCCTTCCACCAAAAAATATACAGTTACTGGCTACGATGGAAATAGTACTTCATCTCGGGAACCAGTGGAAGGACTAGAGTTTGGTTCAAAGGTGCCTAGTGGTTAAACAAGATGTCAGCATGTAAAAGGAAAGATGAGCTTCTTAGTGCTGAGGAGAGAGGTGATATCATATGTAATTGGAAGACTCTCAGAAGGAATGATATTAACTGTTGGAGGACTTCCCTGATCAAGAAGTGCCAAACCCTCTATAAAAGAGAAGGAGAGGGAGGCCAGAAAGGCTGAAGACAAAAATTAAACTCTTATCTATCTACCTATCTATCTATCTATCTATCTATCTATCTATCTCTCACACATGCACACACACACACACACACACACACACACACACACACACACTTAAACCATACTAATTACTTTTAGATACCCCTCAGATAGCATCAAACACCTTCCATCAAAGAAAATAAAACATGGCATTTTCATTGAATATTGTTTTGGGACAACTGTGAAGAAATTATTAAAGAAATCTGAAAAGCTCCCTCAACACACAGAGTGAGTTCAGGCTCAGCAGTTGTACTGGGAATCATAAGTTACATAACATAATAAGTTTTATAGGAGACCATTATAGGATCAATTAAATAATTTTCAACCACAAGTAAAAGTATAAGAGATGTGATTTTAACATAGAATCATACTAGCGGAAGGGTAGAATTTGCATAAACATTTATATGGGTTCCTAGGTGCAGGTGGCTACATGGTAGATAGTATCTAAGGCGGAAATAGAACAGAGAAATCACTCAACAACAGATCTCACTGTGAACCTGGGGGAAATGAGATGCCAACAGCCATTATTGAATACCTGCCATGCAACAGGTCATGTACTGGGCACATTATATTCTATAAACTAACCTGACCCTGCAGAGTGGGAGTTATTATACATATGTATTTACCCATCTTATAGGTAAGAAAAATAACGGGGAGGTGCATCTTCACAGAATAGGATTTTCCCAAAATCATACCGTGAAGGAGCTGACCAAAAACTTATTTTCTATTTGCCACCTAGCCCCAGCCTCCTTTCCAACTCAGGTTCATTACTGGTCAATGCTGATCTTAGGGAGTTTAACTTAGCTTAGTTAAGTGTTTCCATATAGCACATTTACAACCTGGATGATAAGAACAGTATCACTCTTTTTTTTTCTCATCTCAGAATCAATGTTTTTGTAGCCAGTATTTCCCCCAAACTAAGGGAAACATCATTAATGTCTGAACTCTCTTTGTGCCCCACTAGAGGACCACCCTGATAGCAGTGGCTAGACTTTCATTATAGCTTCAGTGTTCCTAGGACATCTCTTCCCCCTCATATGCTCAACAATCCCAGGGTGCCTCTGTGTAGATGTTATCTTGCTTTCGCAGTAAGACCTCTTCCCTGACAACACTCACTCATTGCTGAGTTTGGAGCCAGGATTGGAAGCAGAATTTGCTTACTTTTTACCTATTATTCTCAATGAATTCCCTTTGTCTTCTCCACTAATCCCCTAACAAGTAAATAAGTGTACCTCACATTTCTGCGTTGCCTTCACACTGGATTGTTGTCTCAAAGGAAGAAGAAGAAAGCACCTAACTTCTTGTAGCAGGCTCTTCGTTTCTGTATTTACTTATCATTAGAGAAATCCCTTCAGGTCTGTCTTTCAAAGGTCAGTGTGTCCTTGCCTGTCCTCCAGTGTCATTCATACTAAGTCGGCGTCATTCTCCTCTCCTACGGAGCATGTGTTTTACTGAGTGTGAGGTGGTTGCCTTCCCTATCCCCATCAAGTCCATCACCGTTTCTCCATCTGTTAAGCTGCCATAATGTCTATTTACAACAGAAGCCTCTGAGAAGAACAGGGAGAACATAAGGGGGGAAAGAATACATGAGGGTTGATCAGCAAGGCCATCTGTCAAGGTTCATAAATCAAACACCCATGATTCATCTCTCCATTGCTTGCGTGAGGAGGAAAGTGAATCAGCTTGGCTTTGAGTTAGAAAAGTAGGGACTTAGAAGTGACTACTAGGGTATGGTAGTGATGAGCTCCCAGGAACTTGCTAAGATAACCTCCTTTTGGAAATAGTTTTGTTCCATCCCAATGAGGATGGTTATCTTTAGAGGCTTTTAAAGAATCAGGAGAAAAACTGCAAAGGTCTTCTGAGTCACACCGTGCCCTCTGCTCTGGCCCTCTTGTGCTAAATCGAAGCACCAAACTTTGTCATTACCTTCCGGTGATGATAATGCACTGTCAGGAGCAGGGATGGATTTGTATTTTGTGGTTCTGGGGTTAGGGAACCAGCCCTGAGCCTCACACATACTGGCTAATGATATATCACTGAGATTACCACCCCAGTTCGCACTTGGAGACAGCTTTCCCCAGAGGGCTAGATTCACTGGGAAAGAAGTTGATCTTTCTGGATTAAGTCTTCATTAATGGTGTAGCTCAGTAGTTTAAACAGTGACAGGATAAAATATAAATATGAGGCATTAAACAATGACAAAGATTCAAAACTTAGTTATTCGTGAATGTTCTTTTTAGTAAAGGGAATAAATTTGTTTTCTCTGTCAGATTTTGAAAGAGGATTTCCCTACATAGCTCCAGCTTGTCTTGAACTCTATACTCTCCAACCCTTAGCTCTTGAGTGACAGGATTTTTGGGCTTCACCACCACACTCAGTTGTGAATGAAATTCTTTATCTCATTTTACACAGAACCTGTGATAGAAGTAAAATGTTCTTCAGCCTTGGACTTTGACAGGCTTATTCACTTCAGCACGAAATCTAGTTCTGTCTTACCTTGTGAGTTTTAGAAATCATTTTAATTGCTTGACCTCAGCTTCTCCATCTATATACCTTACTACCCTAAATCAGATCGTCCCTTATTTATCCTCTTAAGCATTGAAATATGATAAATATCCTTCAAGCTAACTGTGGATTATTTTTCTTTTTAATACATTAATTTAAAATTGAACTCAATGTTTAATTGTAATGTAACTATATAAAGAAGCATTCTCTCTCACTTGCTCAATCTTGTACCTGGTCTCATTTTTTTCCTAACACAAGAGCTCACATCAGTGATTAAAAAATGGTCCATTCCGAGTAGTAGGAATAGACTTCATGTTTATCTGTTTCCCAAAGCCACTCGTGCTATAATTTAATGACAGAAGACCATCCCTGCCCATTGGTTCCCCAATTGCTGAAAACTGCAGGCACTTTCTGTTGGTCTTGTCTTGTTTTCTAAGGCACCGGTCTCGGACCAAATGGCTTTTAACTTACTTTTATTAAGTGTAAAGATTATATTGTGTAATCTCCCCAAGAGTGTACACATTTGGGGAGCACGGTTCTGTTATGCTGGAGAGTCAGGCCCTGAGTAGTGTTGTGAGCTCTGTGTACAGTCCCTATTCCTGCCCATCCCTGGCTTCCTTCTGTTTATTGGAGCACTCCTGATTGAGACTTGGCTGATTAGGCTTCTTGTCACCATAGGGTGGCTGAGTTGTGGGAATGCCTAGAAAGAAATAGATAGTCTTACCATTACAAATAACAGACAGGAAAGCTGACCCGGGACCGGGAATATAGCACCCTCTTCTCTGTCACTCTCATACTGTTGCTGTATGAACCATTGTACTAGCCTTCCTACCACGTAATAGTATGTATTCCATCTCTGTGGGTTATGTGCTACCCCTGTGTGCTCTTTTTAAAGATAGCCCGTGGGAGATATAGCTTTGTAATAAGGGTTTTCCTCGGTAACCCTTAGTTCTGAGTTCCACACTCAGTACCACAAAAACATTTCTTAAATTATAGATTAGCTTACTTATCCTTGGTCTCCCCTGTCATGGTATCATTTTCCACTACAGTGAAGCAGGGAGAAAATAGAGAGCATTCACAAAGTTTATCTTATAGAGTTCTAGCAAGAAAGTGTCCAGGAAGCCTGGCACATCCTTGACTACACAAATATCCATCATAATGAGATGGACACCTATCCCAGCATGCAAAGAGATTAGGAACAGAGAGAGAAGAGCTGAGGGTTTCATGACTGCGCCCCATGTGAATTCACCGTTAGGAAGGCTGTGGGCACTTTGTTTCTACTAAAGTGCTATGGCTTTTATAGCTCAGGGTGACAGGTACATTGACATGGAGAAACTGTGTTAGAAATCCCTGTGACACCTTGGGGGAAGAACACTTAGGAACTGGCCATTGGGCCTCTCCAGTAAACAGCAAGAAAATCTGATCAAGAGCGAACTAATGTCTCCTCTTTCTTCCTTTACGGATCTTAGGCTTCTCTCTTTCATCATCTTGTTGGCAGATAGAGCTATCCATCTTGTTTTAGTGAAACTGGTTGTGGTAATAACTCGCCTGGGAACATAATTTCAGTTTCCCTGCAGCATGGTATAAATCCATTGGTGAAATGTTTTTTGGACCATGTAGCCCAATTTAGTTTGGACAGGGTAACTTTCTTCTCCCCTGACAGCATCATTAGTTCTGAAGTTGTCACTCATGTCATACAAGCTGTGAATGGTATGTTGCTACAGAGTGCCCACCGTACCCCCGGAGGCTCCAAGGGAGGGCAGGTGTGACCGCTGAGCAATGTTCATGTTGTTGCCACTTAAGTCAGAGGCAGAATCTCAACCAGAATTCCCTAAGTTCTATTCTACTGAGTGTAAAGCCTTGGGTTTGTGCTGCTGGCTAGAAGACCTCAAGGAAGACCATCAAAGAGGCTTCTGGGATATATCTATACCTCAGTGGTAGCCTCCATTCAGCCACCACTGGGTTCTTTCCTCTAACAAATAAATAGTAGTTACTGAGTCCCTACTCTGAGTACATCCTGTCTTTTATGATTGGGATTCCATAGATAATAAGATATAAAACCTGCTCTAAGCATATTCATAATCGTCAGAAGACAGAGGTGACTCAGATTGCTATCTTAGGATGCTGGTACCATGCATATCTAAATTGATTCTCTCCTCCTATGGAAGCTGACTGTCCAGTGAACAGAACAAGGCTCCCACGAGCTTCCTCAGTGTGAGTCATGGTGGCTTTTCTGGGAGCTCAAAGAAAACAGAGAAAAGAAGGATTAAAGCCCAAGTAAGAGACCCACAAGATCAAAACTAGAAAGAGGCTCGAGGACTCAACAGACTCGGGCCAGGACTAGTGTGGAGGTTTCCAGGGACAGCAGCAGAGCATAGAAGACAATCAAGGAACCAGACTGTTTTGGATTTGCCCAGTGGACACACACACCTCTTAGTTGCAGTGAGGCAGCTCAGAGATGCTGCAGAGAGGACGGTCCTACCACAGGATCCATGGCTACTGTTCTAACACACACATTAGATGTTTATGACTGGAACATGGCTGCTCATGTAAGAGAAGTAGAAGAAGAAGAAGAAGAAGAAGAAGAAGAAGAAGAAGAAGAAGAAGAAGAAGAAGAAGAAGAAGAAGAAGAAGAAGAAGAAGAAGAAGAAGAAGATTTGGAATACCAACTTATTTACTGCAATGTATTAAAGTCACATTTACTGGAAAGTGAGATTAAACTTTGAATGGTGTGAGTTAGGCTTACGACTGTGATAAAGCAGCCAACATTATTTTTCATTGTCACTGTTTTTATTTGAAGATGGTTAAGCTTACATTATGACATTAGTATGCTTGGGTCTCATATCATCTCATATCCCTGGGTTAAACTGCCACTGAATGGAGCAGAAAGACCTAGGAATGTTTGCATGTACATAAATACTTAGCATCACAGCCCCTCGCAACATATTTTGTAGACAATCAACTCAGTCTTAGTCTAAATTACCTCTAAATGGCATGCAGCAGGAATTAAAAACATGTGTCAGTGTTCTAAGGACAATGGTGGGCATATTCTCTTCTAAGTGTATTCCATGTAGCTGGAAAAAGTATAAATGGGACTTAAGTACATAAAAATGGGGCCCATTGTGACATCAGATTTAATTGCCATTAACAGTGGAGTCAGATCTCAATTACATCTCCTTGTGAGACCATGTACTTGGCAATTCTATCTCTTGACCAAACCACCTATTTCTCATTTTCTTTCATCCATTCTAAAACCACATATGGGGTTACATATGTTCCCTGATGCTCCCCTGTGAAACATTTCTTTCAGAAAAAAAGAAAGTCACTTTGATAGAACACTGCGGGGGTAATCTTTTACTTTCTTTAATCTGTGCTGGTTCCTAAAGACCATTTAAAATAGCAAGACAAAGTCTTCCTTAAAGATGCTGCAAGCCTTCATGGAGTTAGAAGTATTCTGAGTGCTTCTGTAGACATCCCACCATGCTTCCATAGCCCACAGACCACACAGCAAGCCTGGGTTAGGGCAAGTTCTGCTGAGTGCATACAGCACTGCAGTCTCACTGCTGCAGCATTCTTGTTTGCCAGTAGTCAGAGACTAAGAGAGACATGAACAAAAACATTGGACGACCCATCAGCCATTCATTATTCCTCTGATTGCAACCAGTGTGAGGCCAGCAATACAACAGACTGTAGCAACTACTGAACCTTTAAAGTATAATCTAGAAGAAGAAAAGAGTTCAGCTGTTATTTGTTTTGTTTCTCCAAATCATACAGATGACTCTGGCATTAAAGATTTTTTTACTTTTATCTCGTTCATAAACAGCACACACCACACACACACACACACACACACACACACAGAGCATAACATACACACACACACAATGTAATACAGACATTTCTCAGTTACTACAAAGGGGAACAATAAGGAACGATAACCAATTGTTAATAACAGTGTTCACTTAAAATATACATATTACTAACAAAATATATTACTAATTCTAGAAATAAAACAAAACTCATTGGGAAATCTTTTTCTTTTCTACATTTACATTGTAAATCTACAAGGTGTTAAGTACAGAAAAAGATGGCATTGTGGGCATCTCAGTACTATGGAGCTTAACACAATCTCTTCACCCAGGGCCAATCCCTGGTCTTCTTCCATGAACTCACTGTCTTTGCTGACCCCTGAGGTCCAAGAACATAGTAGTTTTGGCGGCAGAGGCATCAAATCCATCTTTAACAGATTCCACCCTTGTTTCCATATCATCTACTCTTCTGAGGTCTCTAAGGATCACCTCTACTTCTGCTTCCTATAACTGAGCAGAGTGATACAAAACCCATGTCTAGATGACCACTGGGAAATCTCCTGAAGATACGATATGTGTCAACTCTCCCCCAAGTGTTATTTTTCCTTTGATTAAAACCCCTAATGTATTACCTTTCCAAGTCGGATCCAACTCTCCACATCCCCAAGTTACTAGTAGCTTAGAAAATGCAGATTCTTTGAGCCCGTCCTTCATAAACTGCATTGCAATCATTCTCTGTGTGTCTCTGTCTCTCCTTCAGTGATTGCAAGCATCTCAGGACAGTATAGCATGAGAACTGTCTCCTTAGCAGTGTTCACACTCTGGAGCGCATCTGACCAAATAACACTACTTCTGAGTTGAGCTACATCAGAGTCCCTGTCAGGCTTCTTATAGCAAGGTTTGATGGATGGTCCTTCTTCCCAACATCTGGTTCATTTATGCTCTACTGGGTTCCAAACCTCTTTTAACTGATACTTGTGCTGATCATGCACCTGACATGAAGACCATGCTTCATGAGCCTCTGCCTTGTATAAGTCAGTGCTTCCCTCTCTCTCCATTGATTGGTACCAAGGACAAAGACAATGTCACCACTGACAGGCTGCTCTCGAGTTAAGTGTGTTCAATTCCACCACCCTCCATTCAAATTGTAGAGCCTCAATTCAGTGGTGTTTCTTTTTTATCACTATTATGGACTCCTTGCATTTATATAATTTATTAACATATAGATAAAGTATGAAATGTAGATAGGAAAATCATATTTCTGTGAAAACTGAGCTTTTAAAGACTTGATAAGGTGAAGATGCTTGAAAGCTATCATCAGATTTAAAACCTTAGTGGGTCTTGCACTGGGATAGGGTTCTCTCCTGCTTTCTCCTTTACTCCCTTGGTATTTTGTCACCGCCTCAACTGCTCATCTATGTTTGCTCCAGTCCCTCAAACCTCTTCTAGATTATAGTCAAGCAGAGCACTTGATCTGTGACCCTGTAGGAGATAGATACCACCTCCATGGTTTGTCTCTTGCATACATTCTAACTTGAGACTGCATTTACATTTGGATCCCAACCCCCAACCATGACAAAGTAGCACTCATTATTTGATGCTCTAACTAAAACATTTAAAACACTGCTTTTTTTCCATATGAGCTGTACTTATGTTTTCTACTCTTGAAAATGTCTTCTATGTTTCTAGACTTTCTGTTGTTGCGTACCCATTTTCATGTAAATTTGAATTTTTACTTTCTTCCCACTAAGTTCTGCCCCGTTGTTAAATTTCATAGTTCATCCCTGTACTTGCTCCCCATGTTTGGAGTATTTATTGGTTAGTCTTTGGAAGACGATGATCACGTTTGCGTCATGCATGCCTTCCTTCTGCATTCTATTAACCATGCATTCAGACTAACAATGAGAATGCCCTGAAGTACTGGGAAGATGGCAGAAGCTGCCGCTCTAGTGAACAGCACACCTTGGCGGTGGTTGTTTGCACAGTTATGAACTGCATCTTTCTCTGTCTCATCCACAGAGATGCCATGAAAGGCTGCTCCACGCCGTACTTAGCCCAAGAGCCTTTGTTTAAAGCAAGCTCCTGTCCTCAAGTCGGGTAAACCCTTTCTAACAACTGTCAATACGCATGCCCAAACAGATACACAGCTGATGTAGTTGGTATGCAGGAAGTTCTTGGTAAATAATAGTCCTAAGAGCAAATTGCCATTATGAGAATTAGGAAAGGACTTGGACCATTTTAATGATTAATGTAAGTAGTCAATAAGTACATGAGAAAACCAAGAGTCTACTCATATAGTCAAGTACAACCCAGAAAAAAAAATATAGCATACTGTTGAAAAGGGGCTACTTTTTCCTCTAAATGATATCTAGTGCTAGAAAATGGATGTGAAATAGGGGCTCACATTGGTAAACATAGCTATGCAGTTGGAAAAGGCAGGGTACTTATAAGTTCAAGATCAGTCTGGACCAGTTAGTGAAATCCTGTCTCCAAATACAATGAATGAAGACTGTGAGTGTAGAATGCTTATATAGTATGCCTCAGGCCATGGATTAGAAAAATCTAGGAGGGAGGAAGAAAGAGAAGGAGGAACAGAGGGAGGTATACGGGGAGGAATGGAGAAAAGAATAAGGGAGAAAGGAAAGAGGGAAGAAAGGAAAAAAGGAAAAGAGATTTAAAACTAGACAATTTCATACACTCTTCCTGCAAGTATAAACTGTTATCCTTTTCTGGAATGAACATGATAAAAATATTCTAAAAGTTTACAAATTCTTGTACTTTAAATCAATAATTCAATTTAAAGTAACTTTGTCCGAAGAAAACCCAGATGTTCTGACACACAAAAGCATTCATTGCATCATATGATTGCTAAATATAGAGGATACTGTGAATGTCCAGAACATTGAGAATTTCTTAATCCATCAGAGCCTATCTACCACAATCCTACACACATTAAAAATCGGCTTTGAAACTGTAGCTTTTTTAAATATCACATTTGATTGGTACATTTTACATGTGTGTGTACTATATATAAGCATGCATATGTGCACACTCTACTTTTGTATACTTACATCTTATGGATTATGACATTTTGTAAGCAGTAAATTCCTCTATTGGGTGAAATCCTTTGTGATATTTTCTGATCGATTTTATCCTATTTAATTTTTTTCCAAATCCAATTGCATCTATCTAAATAGATTTTTGTCACATATAGTTAGAAAATAGCTATTCTATCAGAAACACATGTAACATGGCAATTGATTAAAATATAACCATTTAAATGGACCTGCTACACATAAGTCAATATCTACATTATAATTTATTTGGATTTTTAAAAAGTTTTAGAATGTAGTTTTGAATGAAAGTGTTGAAAAGTTTATAGTTTATTAATAATTATACTTTAATTTCTTCTTTCAATTCACCTGCATTTTATCTAATAATGTCTATTGCCTTCTTTATAATTTTAAGGAAATGGAATTATTTGGCTCGCGAGCTTTTTCAACCCATATAGAGATTTAGGCATTGGGGTTTAAATATTTAATTGTTCACATCTGCATCTTCCTAGTTACAGAGTCAGTATTTGACAGAGTCCTCTTCCTTTTTCCCTTTTATAGGAAGAAGCTTTGTACAACTTCCTATAATGCTGTATTGTAGGAAGTAGAATAGATATATAATCTAACACTGCAGGAAGTTATATCCATTCACAGTTTTACTAGAATTATCTAAAATGCTTTAATACAAACTCATTTGTAAATTTACTTGGAAGAAATGGTTTTTATTAAAGCATGGAAGAATTTCTGGGACAAATAGTCTTGATTTAATTTCTTCTTAACCATCTTCTGAGTTACAAAGCCTACATCCTGTTAGAGGACTGGTTTATACATAGGATAAGATCAATGTCCCACCATCATTCCATCCTTGCCCCTCACCCTCTACCTCTATTTGTAAACATTTATTCTTGAAATAATATTTCCAGTGATGGAGTTTAGCTCATGGAAGAAACTTTTGGGGGCTTCTATAAGACTGATGATTTCTAACAGCTATTAGCAGGGTGGGTGACTCATAAAATACTATTCAGAGGCATACAAGTACATGAATGTAAATTCATGGGCAGGAAGATCTAAGGGAAGGGAATGGCAAAAATCAGGGGGTTGAATTCACTGAAGGTTGAGTAAGGGCATAGTTGTGTGAAGACAAGCAGCCTTCACTGAGAGAGCAGCTGGTGCCAAGCCAGGTAAAGAATCATGTGTGGAGCAACAGTAAGCAGACCAGAGGGACAGATGATGAGTGATCTTGAAATCTACGCAGAGTGAGATCAGAAATGAGAGTTAGGATTATGTCTTTATTTCATCTTACATGAGTGTGCTCAAGTGGTTGGCTCTGTTCACTTTATGCCTAGAGACTAGGCATTTGGCAGGTCACATACACCAGTGGGCAGGTAATACTCTCATTGGGGTATTATCCTGTACTTTGCTTGTAAGTCTTCAGAAACATGTAGAAGCAATGTGGCTATTTCCAGGACACCAGCAAATAGAAACTGTAATGAAGTAGCAAGAATTGTGAGGCTAAGTTAAATAGGAAGGTGAAAATGGAAATAATCTTGTACTCTTAATGCCAAGGTCAGAGGTCATCTCTCAGTCATCTCATCTGTCTCTCTTCAGTCTATTCGCTGGGCTGTGTCCTTTTGTGATAATCGTAAAATGTACAGAGGCAACTGCTCGGGAGAATGCAGCTTCTTCTGCTTGCTAATGGGTCAAGGTCTGCAGAGGAGCAGAGTGGAAAGCTGTTCCTATGTCCCCATCGTTTTCAGATCCATGCTGTGGCTAAGGGCCTGGCCTTCCCATCCATTCTCACAGACTCCGCACTTCTGTCTCCTCTCTCTGCTTTAAGATCAAGGATAACATTTTGAATCAGTTAAAATTCGTAACTGTGATTAAGTAGTTCACTTAAGCCAGAACAGTCACACAAGCTGGGCTCTGTGACACAGGTCTGTCATCTCAGCAACTTGGAAAACGAGGCAGGAAGTCACAAATTCAAGGCCTTCCTAGCTGTGGAAGGAGTTCAAGGCCAGTCCAGGCAACTTGGTGAGACTGTATCTCAAAATAAAAAGTAGAGAAGCAGGCTGGGGCTACATCTCTGTGGTGGAGTACTAAAGCATGTGTGTGCCCAAGGTTCAGTACCTAGATCATAAAAGAGGTGCTTTCTAAGTTGTTGTTTGGTGACTTGTTGGCTCTTTCCCTCTGGATTACAACAGAAGTTCTTGGAATCCTGTAGGATAGGAAGGGCATGGTCTAATAAAGGTGAAATTTTATAGTGACTCTTGTTAAGGCGATGTTCCATTTTCACCTCTGTGCCAGGCTTGACTTGTTCTGGAACAGATCACATGCTCATTTTTTTCTAGCATGTTCTTTACCAACTACATATTACAAAGACTTACAGTATCTTGAGTTTCAGGTTTTGGCTAAGTGTCTGGGGTTGTCTTTCCTATAGATTTGTTTCTGCTATAGTCTCTCTACCTGACAGGACTGACAGAAGAGTTGCCAGGTGTCATTTGGCATTCATATAATCCAGATGTTAAGATAGTGTTTCTTCATATGGAATTATCAAATTTGTGTAAGGAGCAATCTTGGAGGCGAACACTATTGGCGGGGTTTTCTTTAGCCATTTTAATTGCTAGGGTTGAGAGTTTAGGATTTAGCTACGAAAGTCTCTCTAGTCCTTCAATTTACTTACCCAAAGATAATAGGGACTGATTCCACTGGCTCCTGAGGCGCTGCCTGGAAATGGCTGTTGCAAATGCTTCCCATGCAATTTGTAAGATGAACGTGCATCCAAGAAGGAACAGTTTTGTTAGAGCTTCAGCACTTTCTAATAGGTTGAGCAGTAGACAGTGTACTCCCACCAGTATGGGCACCAAGGTCGAGACTTGTGTATTTTCCACAAATAAGCAAGACAGACAGCACACAGCGTCTATATCTTTAAGTCTCCGCAAGCCACTAGACATGTTACTTGCTTGCTGTTACCCCTGGCTCTTAAAGTCTTTTCACTATTAGTCGTACCCAGGATCCCTTTTACTTGTTGCAATACACAAAAGCAATACTCTCATTGCATAGTTGATAACTCCATACTATACAAGGGCACATGCACACCGTTTCTCATTTTGGATCGCTGTTTCTTTATTATCTCAAATCCCCAGGTTGACTGTGACACTGTTTCCCTGTGGGCTCCTATGGAAAAGGGTTTTTAAGTTATTTCCTCAGACAGATATGGTCAGGTTGAATTTTTACCAGATATGACTTTAGTGATGTCTATAATATACCAGATGGTAGCAGTCTTCGTGATTTATAGGAACTTAAAAACAAATAAAACTACAGGAAGAGAACCATGCTCCCTCTTAAATCAAATGTATAAAGAAAAACTGGCAAGGATTTCTGTCTAAATCAAAAGCAATTGTGTCTGAGTTTAAACAATACCCCCAATAGATTTAGTTTATCCTTCTTTTCTGGAATTTTAACCCAAGTCATGCTAATCTATAGTTTTAAGAGAAATAGTTCTATACTAGCCCAGCCTTCTATTTGCCTTCTATCTCACCAATGGCATTATAAAGTGTAAGCCCCTTTTCAAGATAAGTTATTTCATCTCAGAATAAATAATATCCACACACATATACATTCATGTCAATAACACAAGACTCCAATAGTACAGAAAAGAGTATCATCTTTAAGCATAGAAAAAGGGCCTTTTAAATTCAAACAATAGCTAAATACATTATTGTCTGTGTTTTGCATGAAGAAAGAGTGCATGCTACACATTTTAGGTTCTTCATGGTTTTTCTGCCCTTTGCAGGGTCAGAGTGGTGACTTTTGGATCTGTACTTCCTAAGAGATCAGATTTCCCTACTTAAAAGATAGTAATAGCAACATGTACACTAATTAGGTCACAGCCAAGATAAAGTGACTCCATAGGATGTCCTAAATATATATATATATATATCCTGCATCAGTATTCCAAGCAAGATTTTAAAGCAGATGTGCTGCTGTTGTCTCCTTTTATGCATGGAGAAACAGGTACAGGATTGGACGTGGTGCTCTGTGTCTATTCAGGCTGCTATAACAACAACCTTAAGCCAAATGGCTGATATAATACAAACATTGCTCACAGTACTAGAGGCTGGACTCCAAAATCAAGATATCAGTGGTAGCTGGCAAGGATCCGTTTCCTGGTTCACAAATGCTAGTCTCCTCTTGTGTCCTTACACCAAGGGCCAGAATCTCACTTGGATGCGTTCTGTAAAACTATCAGTAAGAAGACTGTGCTGATTACACACTGCCTTTTGTTGTCTTTGTGTTTGGAGGGAAGGAGTTAAACATAACCTGGAATGAGACGGTTTCCTTAAATGTGAAAAGTTTCTACCACCAGATGCTGGAAGCTAAGATGGGAGCCCTTTTCCAACCTAGAGAAAATATCTTGCTTTACATGACCGCCATGTTGTCAGCCAAAGACCACACAGAGTATTAGGAAAGCTTATCAAAATGAATTATAGGCTTGCTAACTTTTACTAGTGATTATAGAATTATTGATCAAATTTCAAACATATCATTCTTTGCCTAAAATATGGCAGCTTTGGTCTGAATGTTTGTGATTCACAGCCAAGGAAAAATAGTCACAGGTTAAATTGTACAATCCAGAGAGATAGGGCTTGGGGGCATGCTTAGATCCTAGGGGAGGTGATTTGATGAGTGGGGTTAGGGGCTCTATGAAAGAGGCTCCAAGGAAATTCTTCGCCTCTTTTCCCATGTGAGGACCGGAGAGCATTCTCTGTCATTTGTGGACCAGGAGAAAGGCCTTCCCAAGAAATGCATGTTCAGGCTGTCAGCAACATGAAAACAAATCTCACCTCTTTCTAAACACTCATAGACTGAGTTCTCACTCTGGCAACAGATTGGGACAATGGCTGTGAGTAATTTCTCACCTTTACCTCAGTCAAACTTGGCTACATTAGAAAGCAAGTCAAGGATACAGCCGCCACACACGCTATTTCCATAGTACTATGTCTCAAAATAATCATCCTTATTTCATCCCTTCCAAAGGAAAAGATTACACAATTATTTTAATTATAGAAATAATTATTTATATAAAAATAAACAAATGATCAGGCCACTTGCTTTTGTTTTAGAATGTATAAAAAGAGAGGTAAAACAATTTACCAGTCAATAAACTGTGTCCTCATTAAAAAAAAGTCAACTTCCATATCACTGTAGAATACTAGCAATTAATAGAAACAAGTTGGTGGTCAAGATTTAAAAAAAAAGAAATAAAGGAAAAAATTCCATGTACTCATTGTAATAGTATATTAATAAAGTATGTGGAATTAAAATATATATATATATATATGATATAAGTTTCCTGTTTTAGAAGAAACCAAGTTGCAGATGACAGAAAGATATTAGGGGTTTGAAAGTGGAACGAAGAGATTTTTATCTCAAGACTCACATTTGGCTTCTTTTTCTCCATTAACTTATACATGGGAGGGATAGACTCAAGTTTGAGGTCCTACCCTCAAACGTGCACGTTACGCAGTTCAACTGCACCTCTCCACATCTTGATATTTGCAAACGTAGCATCACCTTGACAGAATGCATTCACATTGTTGTCCTGCAGAGCGCCTGGCTAAGACCCCTGTTAGGACGTATATTTCAGGTTGGGAACCTGGGTGTTGCCTCATAGCTCAGCCTCCGTGGAACGTTTATGGACATGTTTATGATTTGCTACTGTGTGCTGTGACCCCATCAGTCTGTTTGAAGCTGGGCTGGGCAGGGGGAGGGTTGGGAGGAGAGGGATGTTTGGGGAGGGAAGAGTCATTTGATGTATTCACACTGGGAGGGTGAGGGCGGAAGGAGGGTTCATCGTTATGTTTAAATTCAGGTTAACTTAAGGGGTTCAGTTGGGGCCTGAATGACAGAGCCTAGTGCTAGAGCTCATGTTTATTAGCATGTGTGAGGTCTAGGGTTTGATTCCCAGGACCACACACCAAAAGATAAGGGTCCAATTTGACCCTCACCAACAGAATTCTGCTGGAGTAACTGGATTCTCCTATGGTGCTGCTTTTCAGTGATCACGAATTACTTTCTTTCTTCATTCGATATTTTTCTCCTCAGGGGAAATCTCTCACATCCAAGAGGTTAACAAGCCTTGTTCAGTCTTACTAAAAGGATCGTCTTTGTCACATGAGAGCTGGACGGAGCCATCGCCCATACCTTGTAGCCCATCGTGCTGTTACCTGGAGCCAAGGATGTTAGACCAAGATGTTGCATGAATGAAGGACCTGAGTTGTTCTGTGTGCACATAAAGGCATCGCATTTGCCAAGGGACACTGTCATCTCATTGCCTCCATCTTCCCGTGTCGTCTGCTTCCCCTCTCCTCGTACTAAGCTGGATCTGTGTCCTTTTCTTTTTAACGAGTTCAAGTGAAGGAAACCTTTATTTGTCCCCCCTTCCTCTCTTTTTCTTAAAGCTTCTGCTAGATGCACAGTTCACTGAAAATTCAGTCAGTCACAAACTGGAAGAATTGTAAAAGAAAAAAAAAGTATATATCACTAAGTACACACGTGGCTTCACATCTATTAAACAATAAATTGGCATGGAAGGTGTCATTTCACCCGTGTATCCACAGTCTAAAGCAAGCGCCCATCTTCATCTGTTCTCCGGACATTGTCTGTTCATGTTTCTTGCATTTATTTTTATACCATATTTAAATGAGAAAACACCTTTTACTCCAGATGTATCAAAGTTGACCTCTTCTCTGTAAATTTGTGTATGTTTATATTGTTGTTTTATCTTTCATTAAAAGATGCAGAATCTCGTTGCTTTGGAACTTTTGTTGGTTGTGGTACCTGTAAAAGAAAGAAAAGAGAAAGAATTCACAGTTTGTGAGCTGAGGCATAAGCTGCAGCCCTGCCAATTTATCTCACTGGATGGTATGGAGTCAGGAATACAACACTGAAAGTGTCTCCCTGGTCAGCTGACCTGGGACCAGTTGTCTTCTATGGAAAACACCACCAATCAGACTCCCACATTTTAAGACCTATTTAAGGAGGGGTTTCCTGCTTCTAATGGAGTCTATCCTTGACTAAAGCTAGTGAATAATTTAGGTAGAATGGCGCTTGGGATCTTTTTCTTTAAAGCATACTTCTGAATTTACCTAAGGACAATGATTTTTAACTTTCCAGTGGTTACAGATGCCTTTTGAGAGTCAGGTGTAATGACTAGCATCTACTGTTTGCCATTGTTTTATGGGTTCTGTTAGTGATTTTTTTCTCAGCATGACAAAATTTCTAACAAAAGTACTTTTCAGAGGAGGGGTTTATGAAGGCTTTACAGTTTATCCTTGAGGGAAAGGCAGGTGTGGCAGCAGGGGCAGGAGATGGATGGAACTAGCCACTGTTCTGTCCATTATCAGAAAGCAAAGAACATACAGGAAGGAGGATGGTGCTATCAAATGTCAAGTCTCATCACCCCCCTATCCCCACCCTGGTGTTTCAATTGCTCTTTCAAGACTCCACATCCTAATGGTTCCACAACATTTCAAAAGAGCATCATGAGTACCAAGTGTTCAAAGTCATGATTCTGTGAGAGATAACTCATGTTCAAAGCAGTGAAGAAAGAAAAAGGTCCAGCAATGTGTTCAACATCACATAATGGTATACTGAAATTAGAGGAGAGGAACCTACTTTTGCCCTGCTTGGTTCTTGACTGCATCTCACAGATTAACAGTACTAATGGTAATTATTAATATTAATATTAATTATTAACAATTATTAACATTATTGAAAATGTGTTTCCTTAACTGAAGTTTCATGTGATGGGTAATTTCACAGAAAAACAAAAACTTAACAAATGGCTCACCTGAGTGTTTCTTCAGTTGGTTTGACAAATGATGGAGGACTACAAAAAAGTTCAGTAGGACCAGGTTCATGAGTCAAAGAAGTCAATGAGCAAACCAGCAGGTCCTGGATGATCTGATTCCTCTCACCATCCTCTCATCTTCAGGGCTATGAATGAGTGTTTGCCTCCTTTGTATAGGGAGGCTATGACTCACATGAAGATCTTATGATCCAAATTCTTAGAAACCACAGAAAACCCTCCCTACATCTGACATTTCTTAAATCCTTTCATTTAAAAATACCATGTCAGGGTCAGAAGATGACTCAGTAGGTGAAGCTTAATAATTCCCAGACCCCATATGATGACGGCTTCCCACACGTCATTGTCTGACCTCCATACACATGCCCTACTCCCCGCCTCCAAGACGTACAAAATAAATAAATGTAAAAACACTTTTAAAAATATTTAACATGAGCTGGAGAGATGGGTTCAGTGGTTATGGGTGTTTGTTGCTTTTTAAGAGGACCCGAGTTCAATTCCCAGTACCTACATGCCAGTTTACAACTACCCACAGTTCTAGCTCCAGGGGTACTGATGCCCTCTTCTGACCTCTGGGGCCACCAAGCACACACATGGTGCATAAACAAAGGTTCAGGCAAGACACTCTCACATGAAACAAAACAGATAAATCTAACTTAAGATATTCAACGTGCAGGATATGATGGTTTGGTATAATGTTACATGTTGCTGCCAGCATATAAACTCAGGTAGTCTGACTTTACGACTCATTACACCACACCTGCCCAAATCTCTCTTCCCTTTTTTGGTAAAAGAAAGCCATGGGAAAATTCACATTTCACAGTTGAACATTTTTGCTATCAGGACAGCCTTATTCAATCTCTGGAGCTCACCCCTGATCCCAGGTAAGAAACTTGGTAAGTATCAAGAGTTAGATGGTGCTAGACTGGGTTGTCTCCTTTACTTTTATTTATACAAAGGAATAGCATATACCAGCTACTAAAAATATATCAAGTTATTAATGCCCTCTAATTACCTAGGTGAATTTAACTATGAAAGAAGTTTGTCAGCATTAGAGACAAATCAGTGGTAGAGTCTGCTAGCTAATTAATATCTTCCCTAAATGGGAAAGATTTGGTATAAGAAATGTGCATATGGGCTATAATATAAAGTATAAATAGTTGAAGAAATATTCCATTCTATACATGTTTGTTTTTTAAAAAAAAAAACATAGAATTCAAATTAAAGTAAGAGGCTCTCTTAAAACTGTTGCCATTCAGGAAAGTTTTGGCTAGCCCACATGGGAACCAAGGTGGAACCATAGCTAATACCGTGAAGAAGGCCGTGTGCGAAGGGTGTGCGTCCACGGATAGAATTGGTCATCTCAGTGGTGATCATTCGCGTCCTGTCTGTGCTCACAAGCCCAGTGTCATCTGTGGTTCTGAATCATGGGTTTATGTAGAAAAGATGGGTGAAGACTGGCAGAAGACATCAGAGAACTGGGGGAGGGGGTTGTTACAGGAACTAGTGAAAAAAACTACATCAGGGGCCAGGAGATGATTCAGTCAGTAAAGAAACTTGCCACACCTGGTAGTTTGAGTGTTGTCCCAAGAGACCATTATGAAAATAGAAGAAAGGAGGGCAGTTCTTCTGCCCTCCATACGTGTTCTGTGGCACATGGGAGGGGGGCACACACACACACACATGGGTGGGGGAGAGGGAGAGAGAGAGGGAGAGGGAGAGGGAGAGGGAGATGAAGAGGGAGCATGAGAGAATACATTTCAGAAGTTTGAAAACATTTGAAGTCACTCAATTTTTCTGGGAATAAGCGAAGGATTAAACTAGTGTTCTGGGAAAGCACAGAGTAAAGCTTTGGGGTGGCGATTGCCTCTTGTCCTTTTCCAATTGCACCCCACCCCCATTCTCGTCTCCAGGATTAGTTGAACCATAAGTCAGACAATAAAGATTTAAAGAAGCTTTCATGAAGTAAAATGGTTATTGAAGTCTTTCTACCATCCCAGTGTCCTCACAGATCCTCACAGCTCACAATTTTGTCCCACCCTTGGGCCTCAGTGACAAAGAATTCCTGTATTCACTTTATAAAAGCATTTTGTCCTTGTTGACCAATTCTACTTGATCTGAATAACAGGAATATGACTGCGCACCTACATAAGTTATCTGCCGGCAGGAGCCAGATGAGAAATGAAGGCAGATATTTCCCCAGCTGATGACAAATGTCACACTTGATCTTACCACGTGGGACTCGCCACTGTGTACTCCAGTTATAGCTGTGTGCTTACTTCTTAATATGTGATAACTTAGAAATAATTTTGGGATTTACTGGGGAAGACGATGAGTACTATGAATTAGTTCATTTTAGTGCAAGTATCGATTGTGTCTATACGCAAGAACATATTTGAAAGAACATATTGCATTTCTAATAATTTTGCTGCTGTTACCCATGACAACACTTTGCATATTCTGAGAATTCTCTTAGACATTTACAGGATACAACCAAAGGTGCCAGTTTGCTTCCAAAGACGCTTAAGAAACAGCATATGTCAGTGAATTGTGTCAAGCATGGAAATGACCTAGAGGAACTAAATTCATATCTCAACTTCAAGCTTCTTATGCTATGCATTTATAACTTTTTATTTTAAAAAATGTATTCTTACCAACTCAGTTTGAGAAACACACACACACACACACACACACACACAAATGTCTCACACATAAAGTATTATTAAATAAGACTAAAGCGCAATGCACATGCTCCCTCAGATGTTCAGGGGTGTCTCCTTGGGGCCGAAATGCAATGGATTTGAAACTTCCTTTCCAAATGGTCATTATTAGGTCATTAAACAAAATCTTACTGCCTTTCTTAGGTAATACAGCTGAAATCCTCTCACTGCTGTTTAGAAATCCAGTAGGTCAGAGCATGTGTAATACCTTTTAAAGGATAATAACATCCTATTCCTATATTGGTGAAAAGGATTAAGGAAATACATGTAAATCACCAATCACAGTGCTTGGAGCATAACTGATAGGAAAAAATGTGTCTCTTACCCACTCCTCTCCTTTTCTCTAAGGAGACATCTTTATAGAAAGTCACAGTAAGCATTCACACCCTTCCTCTTAGTCTTAGACTCTATTTGGCCAAAAGCAAATACAGTCAGGACTCCAGGGTCCTTGGAAAAGGCCTGACATGTTGATAGCTGTGGGGAAGCTTAGAAAACGCAGTGTCAGTGAAGTCGTAGAATCAAGGGATGACCAAAGAGAAGGCCTCAGGTCAGTTAAGAGACCTGCATCCTGGAGGAGTAGGTTCTAGAAGCCAGTGCTTGGGAAATAAAAGGTTTTCCAAAGACATCTGTGGTCTCGCCTGCGTGTAGACTAAAACCTGGAGGAGTTTTGCTAGTATCCACCATGGCAGTAGACAGCAGGGAGTCACAGTGGTACTGACATGGGCACTGCCATCTGTTAGGTAGGCTGCAAAGGATTCAGGATCTTTTTGGCAGGTGGATTAGTAGCTTTATATAACTAGGCAGGTCAGAACTGTCTGTAACTTCAGTTCCGGGGTATTCAGAGCACACTTCCTGCCACTGCTGGTGCTACGTGAATGTGGTGTACACGCTGGCAAAACTCTCATATGCACAAAATAACAAAAATGAATGTGCGTAGTAAGAGCTCTAATCTCCCCTCCCACCTTTGCCCTGTGTGGGTGAGAGACAGACACACACAGACAGAGACACAGAGAGATAGAGAAAGAGGCAGACAGAGAGAGCTAAGTAACTCACCAATAATCAGAGAGTACAAATTAAAGGGCTGAAGAGATGGCTAGTCAACTAGTTGTAGGTTGATGTCGTTATGCAGGTGAAGGCAGGTACAGGATAGAATGAGACCTGTCATTGGATAAGAAGGAAGGATGGGCAGGAGAAAAGTTTGTGTGTTTTTTTTTTTCTTTCTCGGAGCTGAGGACTGAACCCAGGGCCTTGCCCTCACTGAGCTAAATCCCCAACCCCAGGAGAAAAGTTTTAAAGAGGCAGGGGAGACCAGAGGGAGGAGGGGGCAGCTGAGAGAACATGGAGGCAGATGTAAGATTTCTCTCTGCACATTTACAGGTTGTTATGATTATTCTTAAGGGATGGATGTGTACAGGATTTTGTGTGTCTAGATGAGCAAATTATATCTTACCTAGGTGGACAGCTTATATCCTTATCAATTGGTTGTAAGTTTATATGTGGATTGAGAATTTAACATGTAAATCTGACTGATGGGTTACAGTTTGTTGAGTCTTGATATTACTTGGTAGCTGGAACCAGAGTTCCCCGTTGGCCAGGGCTGGCCAAGGCAACTAACAATGGGAGCAGAGAGACCACTGGGGCTAGAAGATAGCTAGGCTAACATGGCAGGGTGCCACACTGGAACCAGCTGCAGCTGGGATAAATGTTAGTTCTATATGGCCTACAGTGCCAGAACTAACGCCAGGGAGGGACCTCCCTGGGTCCGAGAATACCAGGGGCCAACGTGGAGCAGTAAAGCACAGGAACTGGTCCTAGCATTTCTAATACTATCGCAATTAAGGTAGCTAATTAATATTAGCTAATTAAGTGCTCTCGCTGTTCTTCCAGAGGACCCAAGGCTTTTTCCCAGCACCCAGGGCAGGGCAACTGACAACCACTGGCAATTCTATGTCCGGGGCATCTGACACCCTAGTCTAGTTTCCACAGGCACCTAAGCAGGCATATGGCAAACACATACCAAAAGAGACAGTCAGAATTAAAATACTGACATACCATTCTCTTCATACCTAATATGGGAGCATCTGCGACAATGCAGTCTCTATAGATGAGCAGATTAACTCTTAAAGATAAGGGTGGAATGAGGCCCTACTTTTCCCCACCGCCTTTACAGGAAATGCTTGGAGCTTGAATACTTTAATACACCAAGATTTTGTGCTGAGCATTGCCCATTGTGCTCTTGGCTTCTTACTCCGAAAGAAGAATGAGCGACAAATTGTAGAAGTGACTGCCTCTAGCCAGCTTCACTTCATTAACACGCAGACTAGACTCAGGGCTGTTACCTCAATTGAGAGTAATCTGGGGCCCTTTTCCATCTCTTGGGGAAAAGGTGTTGCTTACATCACTAAATTCCGAGCTGCTAGGTTGGTGGCTGTAGAAACAGTCCTAATTGGAAAGCCCTAGACTCCATGTACAGATTTGTGCTCCGAGGACTATGGCAACTTGGGTAGCCCAGATGTCCAGCAGGTGTTGATGACATGAACTATCCACTAACTAAAAGTGCTGTCCCACCAGTAAAGTAGGTGAAAGTTCTGACACACTGACCCACTTTAACTGTGATCAGATGATAAGTAGGCAGCCAAATCAATTGAGCAGATACAAGAAGGCATAATGCCTCTTGGGAAAGCATGCACTGACAGGCAGGTACAAACCTTATGTCAGCATTATTGAACATGAACACTTTGTATTCCATAGTTTTCTTCAGTACTGGGAACGCAATGTTCTAACAAATTATCTACCACTGAGCAGTATCTCCTGCTCCATGTGCTGTTGTTGTTGTTCATTCTGTTTTGTTTTCTGTGTTTCATTTAGACCTGACCTGCTCGTTGTACTTACCCCCAATTGGATGTACAATTTCTCTTGTCTTGTATTTAAATGTCATACAAGTCAGGCCTTGTTTGAGCGCTGCTTCCTCTGAGTAGATTAGGCAAAACTTCATTCGTTTGCTGCACCTGCAATAATTTCAAGGCTCAAGGCTCCGATCTGCTGTGTCCTCTCTCCCTTTGGAGGAGACTGGCAAGCCACATCTTGCATGCTGATCCTGCAGCAAGCCCACAGTCTACTTTGTCCTGTGTAAAAAGGAAACAAGAAGAAGAAATGAGTCAGGGTTTCTATTCCTGCACAAAGCATCATGACCAAGAAGAGAGTTGGGGAGGAAAGGATTTATTCAGCTTACACTTCCACATTGCTCTTCATCACCAAAGAAAGTCAGGACAGGAACTCACACAGGGTAGGAACTTGAAGGCAGGAGCGGATGCAGAGGCCGTGGAGGAATGCTGCTTACTGGCTTGCTTCCACTGCCATGTTCAGCTTGCTTTCTTATTGAACCCAAGACTACCAGTCTAGGGAAGGCACTACCCACAATGGGCTAATGATCACTAATTGAGACAATGCCTTACAGCTGGATCTCATGGAAGCCTTTCCTCAAGGGAGGCTCCTTTCTGGGTGGTAACTCCAGCTTGTGTAAAGTTGACATACAAAACCAACCAGTACACTGATAGTGAAGACCAAACTTGCCCCAAGGAACTCAATGACCCTAATTAGCAGGAAATAGTTTAGAGATAGCATCATCTTTCTCACCCCTGACTTCATCCAGGGATCTCTTTTCTCTCCTCTCTATCCATTTCTCTCTCTTATCTAGTGTTAGGAGGTTGAAGAGTAGAAGAAAAGGGGTAGAGAAGGGTGGAAGAGAAAAGAACCCACAAAATAGCTAAGACACACATCTTGGTTATAATAGTATTTCACATGCCGTTATATAGTTAGCAAGTTTTGTTTTGTGAGATTCTAACTGTTCTGGAAAACCGGGATGGTTTCCTAGATGGTCTATTGCAATGTGTTACACTACTTGGATTGTGTGAGCTGCGTTCATACTTTTCCTTCATTCTACAAGCTTAACAGATTCTATTTAATTTCGACAATTATAATAGACTATCCAGACAGTTCAGACCTTAGTAAAAGGTCTTTCCAACCCTCAGTAAGCTGGTGCAAGGCTAATTAACAAGTTGTGAAGGAGCTGACCCTATGTGGAAACCTGCATTTATTCACTAACCTAGAAAGTTTTATTTGAGTCACTTTGTAAAATATCTTTTTATTAAAAACTTAAGAGATCAGGGGCTAGAGCTGAGGGTCAATGGTAGAGTGCCTGCCTAGCTTGCATGAGGCTTTAAGTGCCATCACATACCCTGCAAAATGAAGCAAAACTAAATTAAAGAAACCACCTCTGTCACCAGCAAAGCAGTCAATCTTTGAATACCACTATGGTCTTGAGAAGATGAGGTTTGAAAAACTGTTCTAAACCCTGAGGATGCTGGCACAGGTCGGGGTCCCCACGGGTACTGCCATTTTAGGCCTCATGCTGCCACTCCAGGATAGATTCTCTTATGGGTGTTTAAAAACAAACAAATAAAACAGACAAAAACCAGGGAGAAATGCTCCCCTTTCTTGGCTAATTAAACTGATTAGATATCCAAAGGGCAAATGAAAATGAGTCTATGGCTGCTGATTCAGGACTCATGAAATTTGTTCTTACACCAAAAAATGGGAAGGAGCGAAGGTTTGTATGATTGCACTTTGGATCCTAACGTAGTCTCTGCTAGAATGACAAATTCTCAAAATTGTTTTGTGCTGCCTAGGTGTAGCATCTGACCAGTTAAGTAATTCAGGAATGAATTTTGGTCGCCTGAAGACATGAGAACTGTCAAAGATTCTGTTTACCTTCTTCAAATGGAGCACAGGAATCCCCCGAAGTATTTCCTAGAATTGCTTTCTAGTGTTTTAAGGACATGCATATGCATATATAATGTATGCATATTAAAATATGCAGACAGGGAAAGAAAATGACTAATATGTATAATTTTATCATCCATCAGATTTATTTATTAGCATACACACACTTTTAGAGCTCAGGAATTTACATAATTTATCTAATTAGGTTTTCTTCCTCATGTATTTTCTTCCTCATTTCTTCCTTAGCACATCCACTCTGTGCTCCCTGCATCTCTATTGTGTTAACTCCGTTTTCCTAATTCCCTTTCTTTAGGTCTTTCCTAGTTCATGTTATTGCTGAGTTCTATACATTTGCAAAGGGTATCTGCATGACTTTGAGCACTATGAGATAAAGGTTTAAGTCAAGGCAATTTCTGAAGCATCCCCTGAGACTTTGATCTTCTAGTAGCCACTTCATGATCCCAAAGCCATGAATCCACAACTTCAGGCTGCAGAGACTTGGTATTCCAAAATGCTTGATGGCTAAGACTTAAGGTTTCCTAACTTCTTCATCATAAGATCAGTTTCACTTTAAATGGAGCCTCTGATGTCACGATTCTGGCCCACTCTTCATGCTTGGTCTTTCTTGTCCCTGTCTGACCCCCTCGGGCATTATAGCTGTCCTTCATTTATGAATGTAGCATAGGTTCATGAAAACGTGTATCAACAATCCCTGTTTCTTTGATACAAAGTGAGCAAAATTTGTCTTTGATGTTTTATCTTTGAACTAGACAATATACAGGAGTGTGAGTCACAAACTCAAAGCCTCAGATAAATCTGGTCCCTTTGTGGGCATCATCTATCTAAACCCAGGTTAGTGCAAGCCCTGTGGAATGTTGTCAAACACACTGAGAAAGGAGAGCAGGATAAAAATTCGTTTCGCAGTCCTAGGGAATGAGTGTAATACCTTCTAAGCGCTTGACAAGCCCGACATCTAGTGGCTAGCTGATATTTCTAAGGCCGCTGAAGGAAACAAGCCCATCCTAGCTTGAAGTGCTGTGTTAATCTTATCAGCTGGCAGTTCCTTTACAAGAAAAAGGGGTTCCGAGATAAAAGAGCAAACAGAAAGAGCATGGCGCAGTGCCTGCTAGCTGTGCCACAGGACCCCACCTCCTAAGTCCTCCACTGAGTGTCTGAGTACATCAGCCCTGCCTGCCCAGTGGGCCTGAATGGTGAGCAACAATTTCACAGATAACAGAGAATCTGAGAGTCTTTCTGAGATTACTAACTAAAGGGCAAAGGAGCAAATTAATACCCTGAAGTTTCAAAAGTTATTTATTTTTAAGATTACAATTATATCATTTCTCCCTTCCCTTTTCTTCCAACAAACGCTCCCATATATCCCTCACTGTCTTCCAAACGCAAGGCCTCTTTTTTCAGTAATTGTTGGTAAACTATAGTGTTGAGATGAGTCTGTGTTTGTGTTGTTTTGTTTTGTCTGTCTGTCTGTCTGTCTGTCCACACTAGAAAGCATTCTACTACGTAGAGCATTTTCCTAGATTCCTTGCCTGAAGTAAAAACCCTCTGTCATAAGGGAGTGCCTGGAAGGACATTCTCTTGTGTGGCTTTGAGGTGAAGGAAGGGACAGAGGGCACCAGACACTGATTAAGCTGTGTGGTTCCTGCTGCACCAGTCAATGTTGTCTGCTTAAAGTCAGCTGCTGTGCTTGAATGAAATGCCAAGAAAGGAGCCCATGTTCAGGCTTTATGTCTTGTTTATTGTCCAATGTTGTTCCAGGCAAGACCTGGATAGTGGGTGCATTTGTGGGGGGGTGGTGGGGAGATCTGCTTCCAGGGTAGTGACTTAGGAGAAAGCCTAAGGGATCTGCTCAGGTCAAGAGCGGTGTAAGTGAAAGTTATGAGTAAGGAAAGCTAGGCTGGTGGCAGGCCGGCAACACTGTCCAAATTTATTGCCTACAGAGTAGGGGTTCCTGGTCTAGTGCCTTCACACACAACGGGATGATCACAGAGTCAAGAGGTAGATCAGCACTAAACATAGTTGGTTAGAGCATAAAATTCTAAAAAAATATTAACCTTGCTTTTAGAGATTCTTTACCCCATTAGAGAAAATGGATCGAAGCACAAGTATCTTCATCATACGTTTAACACACATGTTCCACTCTTCCAGGAGAGGGTAGTGCTTTACCTGTTGTGACCTCATGAAGAGCCAGCACATTTTAAACACTAGGCAAAGATGACTACTGTTATAACTGGTCATAAGGGGAACAAGAATACCCTTGGAGGGAATAGGGAGGCAAAGTTTAGAACAGAGGCAGAAGGAACACCCATTCAGACCCTGCCCCACATGTGGCCCATGCATATACAGACACCAAACTAGATAAGATGGATGAAGCAAAGAAGTGCAGGCCAACAGGAACTGGATGTAGATCTCTCCTGAGAGACACAGCCAGAATACAGCAAATACAGAGGCGAATGCCAGCAGCAAACCACGGAACTGAGAACAGGACCCGGTTGAAGGAATCAGAGAAAGGACTGGAAGAGCTTGAAGGGGCTCGAGACCCCATATGAACAACAATGCCAACCAACCAGAGCTTCCAGGGACTAAGCCACTACCCAAAGACTATACATGGACTGACCCTGGGCTCCAACCTCATAGGTAGCAATGAATCCTAGTAAGATCACCAGTGGAAGGGGGAAGCCCTTGGTCCTGCCAAGACTGAACCCCAGTGAACATGACTATTAGGGGGAGAGCGGTAATGGGGGGGAAGGAGAGGGGAGGAGTTAGGGGATGTTGGCCTGGAAACCGAGAAAGGGAATAACAATTGAAATGTAAATAAGAAATACTCAAGTTAATAAAGATGGATTTAAAAAAAAAAAAAAAAAAAGAACCAGTTCTTGTAGAGAAGAAATGGTTCCCAGTGTGCTCCTTGGCACTAGTCTCTGTGGGCTGAGCAGACTTGCTGGGGGAGAAAGAAGCAAAGACAGGGCAGGTCCCTCAGCCCAACCCTACTGCCAGGGCCACTGGAGAACAGTGACAGAGGGGAGCAGAAGGCAGGGAGATCAGAAAGACAGCGGGAGCGGCTCCAGTCTTCGACTGTTGTCTTTGCTCTTAAGAAAGGCTGGCTGCTGGGGTCAGCATTCTTTTTATTCTTGTGGGCTAAAAATAGGGTAAAGTGGTATCAAAGGAGAATATGTGTGATTGACATGACACGAATTCGTTCAGAATGAGAAAACATCATCTTTCTGTAATTATATTTCCCTCAAAAAATAGTGGTTTCAATGAAGTGGGAGAAAGACTTCCAGAAAATTGGATTTTCTTTTCAAAGTATGCAAATCAGCTTGGTGAAACCCAAATATCACCAAAGTTCTTTCCCCTCAGAAACAGATTTGACAGTTAATCTAATCTGATTGGCATTAATTGTATTCTTTTTATAAGTCTTATTTTGAGCTACTCGGTTTCAGTTCAGTCTGTGTGCCTGTGTGTGTGTGTGTGTGTGTGTGTGTGTGTGTGTGTGTGTTTATGGGTTCCACATCCGCTCCACCACAGGGCAAGGCCATTGCAGGTACGATGCATAAGTTAGCTGTGGGACACCATTCCAGGGGTGGGGGAGCACAGTCTGAGGTGCAGGACAGCCATAGCTGGTTGGGGGTCGCCGGGCATGCAAGGAGGCCAGGCCATCTGGTTGTCAGGCTCTTGGATACCCAGGCACCGCTGGGAGCCTCTGAATTTCTGAGAAAAGAGTCAGGGCCCACCCGCGGGCTGAATTGAACCTGGGACTGGGGTGCAGGGGAGGGGGGGAGGGACTCTGGCTGGTCTTGCCTGGAGAGAGTCTTTGATTGTTGGCAGTTGGCTTAAGTTTTGCTTGGTGGCCGCTGTCTGTGGCTGGAGGTACAGAGAGGAGATTAGGCTCTATAAGGGAAGGCGTTCTCCATGGCTACCCACGGCAGATCCCAAAGGAAAGAGGCAGTCCATGGTTTTAAGACATATTGTCATGGCGGAAAGTGGATGAGTAAAACTATACCCCACTTCTCAGGGTGGGCGTGAGGATAAATACCTTTTGCAGGGAGGAGTGTCTGGGAAGAAAAGCTTATTGGTTAAGCCCTCCACGCCTTTAGGTACCTCATTAAAATGGCGGTCTGTCTTGAGCCTACAGGTCACATCCTCTACATGTGGAGGGGTTTGGGGTATTGCCCTTATGTGACTGATGGCCACAAATCTATGGGGAACCTCGGCTAGTGGCAGGGGTCTGGTGCCTGGGAATCAGGCAAAATGCCTACCCTTTAAGGTCTCCGAGGTTTCAAGCCTTAGCTCAACTGGGGACCAAGCTATCTTTCAAGGTCGTGTGTGTGTGTGTGTGTGTGTGTGTGTGTGTGTGTGTGTGTGTGTGTGTGTGTGTATGCACATGTGGGTACACATGAGTACAGTTGACCAAGGAGACTAGATACATTGGATCCCCTGAAGCTGAAGTTATAGCAGTTTGTGGACTGCCAGTCATGGGTCCTAAGAAACAAACTCAGGTCCTCTGCAAGGGCAGGACATGCTATTAATCACTTAGCCATCCCACAGCACTATACATAGTATTTGGCCCTAGATAAAAGTCAAACTATTTTAACTTGGAGGACCATATTAGAAAAACTGACAAGCATTGAAAAAGGTAGAAGTTCGCTAAATTGCAGTAAATTGACAGATACATGAAGAGATAGTAATAGAAAAATACAGCCTATACTTAACAATTTCCTGAGGGGGGATTATTCTGAAAAAAAAATGAGAGATAAAAAGACAACTCCATATTACCACTAGGATAGACACATCCATACATCCCTTTGTAACAGATGGTCCTTCCAGCCCGGTGACATGGCTCTGCGAGCACCTATGTTTCCAATGCAGATTTGTAAACATTGAAACTCAAGTCACTGATACTCCGATGAGGTGCATTAGATCTCAAAAACCTGATATGATTACCCCACACAGTAATCCAACAGAATACCTGTCTGCCTCCTTAGCTACAATCCCAACTTCCCCTCTGCCACATAAGGAGAAGCTAGAGGATGTCTCTGTGTATAATGAGCTTCTGCCGAGGAAGTGGAGATAGGAGGCTCCCTGAGGATCCCTGGTGAATCGCGTGGTGTACTTGATGTGCACTGGGTTGATGAGAAGTCCTGTCTCCAAAAAACATTATGCACAGCACCTGAAGAATGACAACTGAAGCTGATGTATGGTTTACATGCCCATTCATGTACACACACACACACACACACACACACACACACACACACACACACACACACACACAAAGAATTTTCTAGGTACACAGATATCCATGAAACTATATACTATTACGACTTTGAGATGAATTAGTTCATCAACGTATTCAGCTGCCCATTTTAGAAAGACGCCACAGTAATATTTAACTATTAACTGCAAAATCTCCTTTGAGATGCTTTCCAGGATCTCGGTCTGTTGCGTGAAATATAAAATAAAGCATCCCATACTGACGCCAGCTCGCACCAGCAGACAGCGTCAGTCTGTCTGTAGCCCAGCCGACAGGCAGAAACTGCATTCTTTCCTTTTAACCAGGGCTCTGTCCTCCCCTCTCACTAAATTCCCATAGTCATGCTTGCCCCTGTGCTTCCAAATTCCCATGGACGCACTCTCGCACACCACAGTCTTCTGCGGCACCTTCCTTCAGAACTCAGTTGAGTCGCTGCGTGAAGGAAAGCACCACACAATCTTAGGTTAAGATCGACAGGTAACACAAGCATTGGGCGCAGAATCTAGCATCTTAATTTTACAAACTATTCTATGTTAGAAATCCTCCAGTGGCAGATCAGATCCGCCACTCAAGACGACAGCCTCTCGCTTCCTACATTCTGTCTGCCTCCTTGCTCTCCCCAGTCCAAAACTGGTGACCATTCCTTCCTCTCCTGCCTTCTCTTCCTCTTTCTGACCTGGAAGTCCCGCCTACTCGCCCAGTGATTGGTCCTTTGTAATGTTTATTTATTAGGGGAAGATCTTACACGTGGGTCTACAGTTAATCCCCTTTGGTGCTCCTGTACTGGGAAAAGCAAAACTTTAGCACACCCTTCCTGAACTCTGTATAATCACATCCATCCTGTGGCCCTCAGTAGTTGCTTCATGGAAGTTGCTTATGCCAACTTCGCCCTAAATCTACAACAGCTTAACTCAGAACTAATACAATTCACTTTTTAAAAGTTAAATGCAAATTAGGGATGTTACTCATTGATAGAGTACTGTGGGAAAACTCTGCTAAGAAAATCGAAGTCTACCATTGACCAGATAGCCCTCTGGGGCTCTGCATTGTATGGAGGACTCTGTTCTTTGGCAGGGTTTATCCTCTTCTGACCTTGTCTGGGGAGTTCAAAAATCCCCACACCTCTATCTGCAAAATGTCAAGTAGCCTTGGCTAAGATTACAGGTTTAACTTCCTTTCTCCTGATCAGAATCCATTATTCTAGCGCCTGAGATTCCTGAAATGCTGCCCCATGCTAATGAGGGAGCTTTCAGCCAATGACATTCCCTTCCTGCATATTCCTACGCCTGAGTTGGTATATAATCCCTGGCTCACCGCAAATAAAGTGTACCGGTCCACATCCACCCTCAATAAAACAATATGAACAAGCAAGGATCGTCTCACAGGGCAGGTTTATTAAAGATTGCCACGGGAAAGGCCTTCGCCTAAAGGGGCCAAGCCTAAGACTCCTGAAGAAAGCTTTCTCTAAGACACCTGAAGATGATTTTCTCTTTTCCAGCCCCTTAATACTTGCCACCGTCTCCCAATTGAGCTAGATTCTGTTTGTCCTGGGCTCCATCTTGCCCTTCCTGAATGGTGTGTAGATGTTCAGAGGGGAAATGTTGACCATGGCCTCCCGACCCTGACATCCTCTCCCGGCAGTATAAGGGTGGCATCTGGATACTCAGAGAGTGGACCAGGCACCACAGCATTCATCCCAGCCCCCACTGTTTCCCCTTGCATTCCAGCATGCAGCAGGATCTAATGCCCTGTGGGAAACATAAGCTATAGATTCCCCATTCCAGGCATTGCCCTGCCTCTTCTGGGTGACATGCCAACAGTGCCTGGGCACCCCTGGTAGAGAGGCAGGGTCACAGTATGACAGAGTCCTTGCAGTGCATGGGCAAGCCTCTGGGTTTCATCCATAATACCACAAAAATGATGATGATGATGATGATGATGATGATGATGATGATGATGCACTATATTGAACTGAAAAAACATAAAACCAAACATCCTAGCATCAGATCCTAAAAAGATGGGAACTCTGAAATGGTTAATTCCAAATAAACTCAGAAACAGCACATACTTCATAATTGCGCAATAACTTTAAAGAACTGTTTGCATGCAATTAGATGGATAGGTATAATTAAGTAACCATGATTTACAAAGACAACAATCTAGGTGTGAGTTCAGGGTTCTCTGACAATGTAACTCCAATGTAAAAGGCCAAGGTACATGGGTCCTCAAGGGATCTGCCTATGTGTATATATATCCATGTGTCCATAGCTTCCAAGTCCAGGGCCAAATGACTCTAACCAAACAATATTTTGATGAGTTAAGTGTAAATGAATTGTAAACATGTGGATTAAATTTCCTTTAATGCACTTGGATTTAAAAAAATTAAGAGAAAAATGCTTGGTAAAGCCAATTTTGGCTTTTGCCAAACCCTAGCTTTGGAAAAATTGCTGGAGTTGTTCAGTAACCCAACTGAGGAAATCACGACCCACTCCTTCTCTCCCTTTTATAGAATCTGTATTTGTTCACACACATGGTCCCAAGAGAAGGCCACAGAGACATTTTGATTGGAGATGACGCCAGTCACTAAACAAGACCTTCCTCAGAAAATCCCTTGTTTATTCATGAGTTTGTCAGACATTTATGGTGCATAATTAATTAGAAAATCTTCTGATAAATTATCTCTCTTCCTTAGTATCCCCAAGAAGAAGACTGTCCACTTCTGCTGTGGCTAATGTTTGTCTGTCTACATCATAAATATGTTCCTAAGGATTTTCAATGGAAAGTATCTTCTCTTAATTTTCTCCAGATGGTGTTCTTAGTAGGGATGCTTTTTCTGACTGGGTGTCTCCTAAATCCTGCTGTGTAACTCTGCACGTGTTCATAGTTACCATAAGCGTGTGAGGAATCCCAGATGTGAAACCAATCACAGTGATCTACTGATCTAAGGCAGTGTTCTGGGGGACAAATGAGGGATACTGTGAGGTCAGAACAATTAATGGGGGTCTCTCTGGAAGGCCTGAGAGTTGCAGGATAGGAGAGAGAGTGAGAGCTAGTAGTGAGTATGGAGAGGGGAAAAAAATGGGAATCTCTCATGTTTCAGAGTTACCCCTCCTTCCTCAGAGAACAGAGAAAGTAACTCAAGGCTTTGAAAAATGGTTATAACTGAGTTATTGTCACGTGAGTAAATGTTTTTTTTCTTCTCTGTGTGTTCTGGTGGCAGAAGGGGCTGAGCTGTCAGCCCTCACCCATCAAGCTTTGCTGACTGACGCGACTGGATTGAAAGACCACTGGACAGTGTCAGAGGGTAATAGAATGCAAAGACTCAAGACAGAAACGTTCAGACAAACAAAGTCTGGCTTAGATATTGGAAACACCCAACAAGACAATCAACATGGCATAGGATGGCAGAATGTAGACTTGAGATAGGAATATTGTGAATGTAAATGCTGGTTATAATTACCCTGGCTGGAGACACAGGAAGCACCGCCCCCTTCCTCCTTCTCCTCTCCCTACCTCCTCCTAGTCCTCCTTATCTCCTGTGTGTTGTAAATATGGGGATACCTCATATCTCAGAGGTTTTTATTACAGAGGAGTCTTATTTAAGATATTTTCTTGGCCAAGGGAAAGAGAGCAGAATATAACTTACTTGAAGGGCTCTACTAGGGAGAAATGAAATTGTGAGTGTAGTATTTAATTGTCTTCTTTTGAAAGAAGCAGGGTCTTTGGGTTCAGTGGTACCAGAAACAATCCCATACTGCTTCAATTAAAATCATATAGCAATACATACAGCTTCGGAACACAAACATCCTCTTTCCAGTTCTCCTCCCCCCCGGGAGGCAGCACCAGTGGTCTGACTTGCGGTCTTACAGCAGCCTTTCTCCCTGCTTCTCTACGTTTATTTCACCCTGTGTGGGTATATGCTTTTGTGAAAGAGAAAACAAGATCACACGCTATGTGATGGAATAGCTCGATAACTTACTTTCCTTTCACTTCATATAGCAGGAACAAAGGGCATTTTTAACTTGTCCCCAGGATTCAAGAATTCTGCATTATTTATGAACATGGATGCAAACATCTGAACTCCAACGACAGTTCAATATTATTTAATACACTGCTATTTTCATCACATCGGTGAATCAAAGCAGACAGACCACATACCTCCTTTTGAAAGACGGCAAGTTTCTTTTGATAAAATCCAACAACCATTTACAATTTTAAAATATTTCTCCATAAACCGTACACAGAAGGATATCTTCTTACCACGCTAAAAAAAACTTTTGTGCATAGAAACCCAGCTAGTCCTTATTCAGAATGTCAGACTTCTCATCTGAAAATGCTCAAAAAATAAAGGAAGCGATATATTGCGGAACATCCCTAAGAAATCAACTGAGAAATTATTTTAAGAAATAAAATATTTCATCAAGCTAATTTTAAAAATTATGCCGAAATCAAAGTGAATCTTCCTCATTGCTGCTATAAGTGGCTGCATATCTGTAAAGAGGGATATGAGGAGGAATAGCACACAAAAAAAGAGACAAGATTTGGAAAATAAATTTTAAAAATCCGCTTTTATAAATAAAATCTATTTATCAAAATGAAGTATTCTTTATAGATGCATTTACTAAAAGACAGTTTTAATAAATGAGGAGACACATGTATACTTAGGTGTAATGCATTAGTCTTGGAAAGATGGTATCTCTTTTCTAGGCAATCTACAAATTAATATAATTACCCTAGAAGTCTGAATGGCTTTTAAACTACATTTGACTCTTACACTGACAAACACTAAATGACTGAAGATGATGAATGCAAGTTAGAACATAGAAGCGTGACATAAGCTTAAAGATAAAAATAAACCATAATTACCAAACATAATTGTAATGGTACATTAATAGATTGTAGAGAGAAATTGGTGTGGCAGAATGCGGAGCACAGAAACAGATACATGGGTAGGAACTATTGTGTTTGAGCATAGATACTGTTCATCTCAGGCCGTTAGAACCAAATCTATTACATTGAGCAAACTATAAATCACAGATAATCCTTGTTCAGAATCCTGACAGACGTGACGTCGACATCAAGGCATCAGGAGATTTGGGGTCATTTGCTCCTGGACAGCACCTGGTTGCTCCTTCTTACTAAATAAAAGAATACAAAGCTCTCCCAGCCTGTTCAGTGAGGGCATCAGGCCACCCAAGGGAGCAGAATGATGTCACCTCCAAAGCCTCCTCCTCTTCTACCCTTGGGGTCAGGCTTACAAGGGAGAGTGTTACAAGGACACAACCATTCAGTCCAGAGAAAATGAGACTTCCAGTACTAGGTGTTGGGTATGAGTCAGTAAATTGGTTTTGTAATGACTATCAAAAATAGGGGAGGGAGAGAGAGAGAGAGAGAGAGGGAGGGAGGGAGGGAGAGAGAGACAGAGAGACAGAGACAGAGACAGACAGAGACAGAGACAGAGACTAAGAGACGGAGACAGAGACAGAGACAGAGACAGAAAGAAAAGCAGAAAAAAAAAAAAAACAGGAGACAAAAAAAAAGAACAAGAGAGAAAGGCAGTTTGAACATCACCCTGACCACAGAGTATACTTGAAGGAAGGAAAGAGTAGTGTCCGGCAGGAACAGTGCTCTTACTAAGAAGGAAAGGGTGGATGGATTTGGTTGAATAGAAATTCCAAGCTTCCTTTAGTGGAAAAAGAAAACATAAATATTTGCAGTAAAAGAATGCACCCAATGAATGTGATGGCCTTGGGCTTCTTTCATTCCAATGTTTGGTCCTAGAAAACCTCTCTTCTTGTCACACTACACTCTTATGTCCTCACTCACTCACTACCAGACATCCTTGGGGTGTCTTTCTCCCCACAGGAGGTGCCGTAGCCTTTCTAGAAGGGGAGCTTTGTCCACAGGTTAGCAATCATTTAGCAGAACCAACATCCCAAACTCTTTCCTTCTTAGAAGTTTATGAAGAACTAAAGGAATTAGTTCTGAAAGAACTTAGTTCTCAGCAACAGAGAACTGTGGGGGCTTTTGGTTTGAGCATATTCACGAATCGAAGTATTATACTCATTTACAATAAGGCTTTAAAAAAAAGATCGAATCCCGTGCCCCGCCTACTAAATAAATAAATAAATAAATAAATAAATAAATTTTATTTCTTTCATAAATAAAGTTATGTTGTCATAATATAGCTCAGGAATTCCCTTCTCATCTGTGGTTATTTTCTCCATTACAACAGTACAGTTGAGTGTTGTGGTAGACCTTGGGGCCTGATACACACAAATATTTACTGTGGTGGGGGAAAAACGGCTGACCACCATACACCAGAGTATGGACTACATTCTGTAATTTACCCATATACCACTGCACACATGCGCCAATGAAATATTGTTATGGGGGGGCTGCAGCAATCCAATGTCCTTTTCTTTTTTCATATTTGTTTTGCATAAACTTGTGACAATTAGTATATATGTTCAGAACATCTAGATATATGCCAATAAATAATATTTAAAAATAAGCTTTCTGAGTTACATTAGAACACATTTCATGTTTAAGAGTTTCTGTGAAGTATAAACCTAATATAGTGTTGAAATCTTAAGTGAATCTCCCTCAATCCCCTCTAAACACACACACACACACACACACACACACACACACACACACTCACACACACAAACTCACATACAGACACAGATATACACACAGACACACACAAGAGACACACACAGAGATGACAGACAGGCAGATACACACACATACAGACTCACATACACACATATACACACAGACACAGATACACACACACACACACACACACACACACACACACACACACACACACACACACACACACACACACACAGACAGACATACACACAGACACACACACACACATGACAGACAGACACATACATAGACACACACACACCACACACACACACACACATACACACATACTCACACAGACAGACACACAGAGACAGTCACACACAGATATATATAGACACACACAGAAAGGGCAGGACAGACAGACAGACAGACACACACACACACACACACACACCACTCACCACACAAACACACATTCACATACATAGCCACACACACACATAGACACATACATAGCCACACACACACATAGACACACATAGCCACACACACACACACACACACACACACACACACACACACACATACACACACAGACACAGACACACACAGAGACAGTCACACACAGATATATATAGACACACACAGAAAGGACAGACAGACAGACACACACACACACACACACACACACACACACATACTCACACAGACACAGACACACAGGACAGTCACACACAGATATATATATATATATATATATATAGACACACACAGAAAGGATAGACAGACAGACAGACAGACAGACACACACACACACACACACTACTCACTCACACAAACACACATTCACACAAACACTGGCTCTAGCAGAAGGAATCACTGATCAGCCCCAAGCTCTTTGAAAGGTCTACCCTTGGAGAATGTACCAAATATTCCATTTTCTTTAGTTTTGTTCCATTTTCTCTACTTGGGCAAAAAAAATATGACCTGTATTCAGGTTGTGAGTTCTGCGTTCCTCTACTTTTTGGGAGAGCAAATTGCCACAGTGTTTTGAGGAGTGTAATTTGGCAACATAAATAAAAAAGTGTTGACACAGGAGAGCAGATGAAGGTTTATCGTTGTCACAGTAACCCGCAGGCCTACAGCTCTCCAGGGGCCTCACCCTCCCCATGCTGTCCTTAGTTTTACCCTGGGGCCAGGGAGGAGATGGGAGCCAGTTCTGTACATGTGTTAGAATAGCGTTCATTCTCTGCCTGCTCAAAATGACCCAGCTTCCTGCTGTTAGACAGAGAGGGACAAGTTAAAGATTTTACTGCCTAGTGTTTGCAGCCTTACACAGTATGCCCTGCGCTGAACATCTAAAAATAAGCTATTTTCTCTCCTGGGGACTGAAGCATTTTGAGTTTTTCAATGTATTAATATTTTATGTTTGCATAAAGGTCTTACATCCCAGAGTCTGCATTTCTGAAACTTTTTTCCTCCCCCCTTCTTTCTTTTCTTTTTCTTTCTGCTTTTAGAAATGCCAAGTTGAATTTGGCATGAGTTTAATAACATGCAGAGACAGCAAAAAGAAAAAAATAACAATGATCCTTGCCTGGTCACAGCAGAATGGGGCGGGCAGAGACTGGGAAAAGACTGTAGTTTTTTGTTTTATTTGTTTCTTTCTTTCTTTCTCCTCGGGGAAAATAAAATGTTGATTAGCATCAGGAAATACAGGAAGACTTCGAGTTTCTGATGTTTTCTGGTGACTGTCACCTTCATTTAGACCAGATGAAAGGAGGATCCATGAATTCTGAAATGAGCAGGACACTTCTCTCTTTTCTTCCTTGGTGGTGTGATTCTCTATGACAAAATGGGGAACTGATCATCAGATAAGTGCCAGAGTCTCCCAACACTCCCAGTGGAAGCAAAGCAGTCAGCTCTGAAATCAGGTCCTCTCCCCATTTACTGTAACTTAAAGTGCCTTCTGGGGGTGGGATGGGGGAGATGGGGGAGGGCAGGAGTTGGGGGAGGGCAGGATGATGACTCCATTAGTAAAGTGCTTCCTGGGGAGGCAGCAGGAACTGAGTTCAGGTCCCCAGCACTCAAGTTAAAAAAGTCATGCATGAGGCATGTGCCTGCAGTTGCAGTGTTGGGGAGGTAGACAGGTGGCTCCCCAAAGCTTGCTGGTAGCCAGCCTAACCAAAAGTAAGTGAGAGGGCCTATCACCAAAAGTAAGACAGAGCATATATGGGAGATATGTAGCTTTGACCTGTGCCTTCTGCTCCCTCCCTGCCCCTGCTTGGCCAGAGTACCTGTTTGCTTACAGACAATTTCTTTTGGCTCGACAGAGACCTAGCAATGTTGCACCTGTCTCCATTTACTGTCAGGGCATGGCAGCCCCTCTCCCTTCTTCCCTCTCTCCTGTTTCTTCTTATTCTCTCCCCTCTCATTCTCTTCCCTCTCCCCTCTCATTCTCTCCCCTCTCCCCTCTCATTCTTTTCCCTCTTCTGTCTCATTCTCTCCTCTATCCCCTGTCATTCTTTCTCACTTTCTCTTCCCAGTATTCCCAGTCAGCCTCTCTCTTTCTCTTCTCTGCCCCCCTTTCTCTGCCTCAATGCCTTTTCCAGGTCTCCTCTCCCTTCCCTTCCCCCAAAATAAATGTCCTTACATCAGGTCTGTCTGTGACATGGCATGATTTATCAGGAGGATACCTGGGCATGGACCTGCTGGGTACTCCCTTACTTCTGCAGTGATGGCATTTATATTTCATAACAACCCCTCACCCCTGCAGTGTAGCAAGGCAAGGAGTGTGCAACTCTAAATCCTTCACTTCGTTTAGTCCACACTGCAGTGCTATGATGAACATTTAGAAGCTGCTTTGCCCACAAGGTAAGTAGCAGTCGGAGAGATCCTGGTATCACTCCTGCCTTTTACTCTGTGTCTGTCCCTCTGTGTATGCCTACACAGGCAGAGTAGTCACAAGGCGAGCCCGTCTGACTGACTTATCTCATCCCATTGTGGGACTGAAAGCACCAAGATAAGTCATCACCCTAGATGTACAGTTATCCTGGATGCCAGGAAAAGCAGAGATTTGGAGGCCACATCATGTCCTACACGGGTGCAGTTCTCCATGCATGGGAGGCAGCAGCCTGTAGCAGGTGTCACTATTGTGCAGGAAGGAGAATGAGTCCTTTAAGTGAGTAGTGGCATGACAAAGACTTCTTAGGGCCACCTCACAGAGCCAGAGCTAAGACAATGACCACCTAGACGCATCCTGAGCAGGACTGTTTAATTATACATAATTAATTCTTGCCTTTCGTCCAGAGTCTTCTGTTTAAACTTACGACTCATTACCTTGAAGATGGACTTAACTTGGGTCCTTGAACACCTTTCTCTGTAGTTGCTCTGAATGAATCTCTGGGTGGCAGGCAGATCCAGCCTATTAGGACTGCTAATGTATGGGCTTTTTTCTAGGCTATAAAACACTATTATTTCCTCATTCATGCATAAAAGAAGGGAAGAGCCTCAGAGAAGCAGGGGTGATTGGATAGAGTTGGGAAACCAGCACTGTTTTCCTTGAGTTTCGGATTGTAGCTCTCTGGTTTCACTGCATGCTGTTCTGCCATGGTTAGCTGTTATCTAGTTATTGAATTGTCTGGAATATCTGTCTTTAAAAATGATGTACATAGGCTCAGAAGATGGCTCAGTGATGAAGAGCCGTTGTTACTCTTACAGATAAACCAAGTACAATTCCAGCCAGCTCAGGGGATCTGGACTCAGTGGACACACCATATTACACACACACATACACACACACACACACACACACACACACACACACACACACACAGAGAGAGAGAGAGAGAGAGAGAGAGAGAGATATGTTGGAAGTGAAATTCATCCCCCACTTCTGTGTCTTTTGTTTGTTTGTTTATCTATACATTTTGCACAGCACGCGGCAATATTTTGATCAATACCTATAGGTGTATTCTTTCTTCTCTATATATGGGTTTCATGTTCTTAAAACCTTCTTCTAAGTATATATTGTATGCCATCACTAAATTTAGCTGTGTCTCTAATCTGCTCAGTAACCTTCTTTGTTGGGAATGATGCTTTTTGCTTATTCTGTATCTTTTCTTCCCCTCAAGCTCAGGTGTGGAACAGCAGCTCATTCTCCCCGCGATGGACTTAATTGAATTGGCACCAGTTTCTCCAGAGACCACATAACAACTTGCATCACTTTCCAGTACCAGGGTCCCGTCATCAATCATTGGTTTCAGTGTCTTGCAGACAGCCGAACTAAAATCCTGTTCAAAGGTGCAGAGCGCCATCCCCACACAGCAGGCCTCAAGCTCGCCTGGACTGGCTCTGTGCTGTTTAGACGCTGTGGAATCTTGTCCTCCAGCCACAGCGGAGCCAACACCCTTCCCCCTCAAGGTCTGAGGACCTGTGCTTCCAGTCGTGTGCAGCTCTCCTGCAGAGTCAGCCTTGCTGTGGAAGGCTTCCGCTCAGAAGACAGGCCTGGAGCCTGCCTGCTGGGTTTGGGATTGATGGGACCGACTGCAACTCAAAGCCAAGACGAGTCTTTTACAGCCAGATTCGGGGCGGGGGGGGGGCAGGGAGGAAGGAGGGAAGGAGAATAAGACACGGAGGAGACAGGGACACAGAGGGAGACAAACAGATGAAAGACACAGGCACATTGATAGGTGGACAAAATATAAATAACTCTGCTTAGGAAGGATTTAGAAACTATTTCTCATTAAGTTGACGCAGGGAGGCAGAGGGTTCTGAAGGTGTCTGGTCCCTGTGGAATTCCGGCCTGTGGCTCCGTGAGGGCTGAGGTCTTCCATTAGCCCTTCTCATGTCAGAAGAAAACAGAGTGTCCCAAAGACCTTCACAGAAATCGCCACTGACAAGGACATACATTTATTTATTTATTTATTTATTTATTTATTTATTTATTTATTTATTTATTATCTTCTTTTTTCTCCCCACCCCCACCCCCTCAAGTTGCTGCCTCCATGCAGGGAAACGCATTCTGTAGCTTTTCTTCGGTGCCCTATGTCGGTACTTTTGCTTTAATAAGCTATATCGCCCTCCATACCCATCACTTTAATAAAAGATATCACCATCATCACCGCCACCTTCCCCTGTGAGAGGCAATTTGCTAGACACGATGCAGTGTAAATAATTAAAAGGAAACATGGTTCCAATTACTGGGAACTCGGGTGAAAATGCCACCAGGATACAGTGTGGCTTTTAACAGTTTTTCAGAACATTACAGGGTGACTTGGATGGAAATAGCCACAATCTAAGACTGAACCAATACCAAAATAGACACAGTCTTTGTGGTCCTGTGAACGGATCCCTTAGCAGAGTAAGCAAGTCCCGCATTTCAATGGATGCAAAACAATGGATTATGGAATACAAAATGCTGGCATCTTAACCAATTAGATAACAAGGTAAGATTGCAGGAGACCAAGTTCTCATCTTTTATGTGACCCGAGACTTCCTGGCAGGCTTTGGGTTCAGAAAGTGTTTGGCCCTGGGAAGAACAGAATAAAGCAAGCTTTGAAGGGAGAAGCATTGTTAGAGAGTAGCTTGCCAATGGTCCACATAAGAGAGTTTTCTAGAAATGATATTGATCCTTCTTTAGCCAGTTGCTAGGGTCAAAGCCTCATCCATGGCAGCTCTAATGAGCTAGCCTTGGCTGCCCATCCTCTAAAAGGCAATTAAAGAGACAAGCAATAGAGAACAGAGGAAGGCGATGTGACCATTATGGCCACATAAGGAAAGAGATTCAGAGAGCCCTTTGGTCAATCTTCAGAGTCCTGACATGGGGTTTAGGTTTAACTGGAAGGCACAAGGTCTATGTTGTTATAAAGTCCTTGTTGAGACGTGGTCTTGTCCATCACGTCTCAGCTCCTGGCTCTCTGCCTACCCTGACCAGGATGTTGTCAGCATCCTGTAAAATCTCTTCCTAGAAGGCAAGCTGCTCCTCTGCCTGGCACAAGTGGAAAGAGCACCTCAATGTGGATATCCTGGGGATATTATCATGGCAGGCAGTCCATTATATCTGTAGTCTGATAGCCCAAGAGTGCAAGTTTCTATTTTTAGGATATCGTCACCCCTGCCAGTATAGCTGCATCTCTCTCAATTTTTTAGGAAGGATGGAAATTCAGGATGACTTCCTGACTGGTCATCTAGTACAATGTGGAACAGTGTAGGCCACAGTTAGAGGAAACAATGATCTGGAGAAGGGCAGGTTGATTTGAGTCTCCGAGTATGCAACACTGCCTTCCAGCCCAGGTCATGTTGATAATGATGTTGTGCAAGCCATTCAGGAATTGACAGGAAAAATCTAGATGCACTGCATTCTCCTTTGTCAAGAATGTCTATGGAGATACAGTGACATTACCATCTGTTGCTACCATATCTTATTCTTTTTGGTTCTGTTTTTTTTTTTCAATTCTATGACTAAAAACAACAACAACAACAAAAAAAAACAAAAGACAAAACAACAACAACAAAACCTTACATGCCAGGTGTCTACCCTTGGTGTAATAAGAGTCAGTGGATATTAAAATACAAGATGCTCAAAAGAGACCTACAGATCAAAGATGGACACAAATCAGAGATCTACAGATAAAAGTTGGGCACCGTGGCACATGCCTATAATCCTAGCACTGAGGAGGGTATGACAAGAAGGTTAGGAGTTTGAGGCAAGCTGGGGCTAAATAGTGAGACTCTGTCTCAACACAAATAAACGAAAGGGCAAGAAATCTGTGTGTCATGGGACTATAACAGAAGGGAAAATGGCAGGGCAGAAGGAAGAACATGACAGGGACAGTGGAAGGTGGCAGAGCTACTGGACAGGACCTCAACTCCACGACCAGGATTGGTTGTTCTGTTCGACATATACCCCTCGGTTTACCTTAGGGCAGAGTCTACACCCTCTTTGGTTCTCAAGTGATTGTCTTAAAGAAATTCATTTTAATGAAAGTTGGGAAAAGCAAGATGAGAAAAAGTACTCCATGGTGCTCTGTGTGATTGCTCTGTTACTTGGAAGTACGAATTATAAGGGTTTTGTAGATCTCCCCTGAACCAGAGCCATTCAGCCAACGAATACCACAATGCACATTTCACAATTAGGAAAATAAGAGTCCGAAGCACTAATTAGAGTGGAAAACCTATAATCATAAAATGTACAGAGGAGAGACAAAGTGTCCATAGTGATTGAAATGTAAGAGAAAAAGAAGTGATAGAACACAGGGTAGTAAGGACTGCTTGGAAGTGCTATGTCTTTAGGATGCTAGTGCTATTTCTAGATGATGGGAGGACTGTAAAACCTGAAGAATGGAAGGCTAGGAGGGGAGACTGTGTAGGTGGGATGGCTCCTTCCTGGGGGAATGAACTGGTACCAGGACAGGAAAGGGTGGGGGTCCGGAGACCAGTGAAGATACTCAACGGTGTACGGAGAGAGAATGAGGAGTCTTGACATCCAGCCTGGATGCACTCCACAGGAGGCAGCCTCTGTGTAGTGCTGATCAGTCAGATAAGAATGGAAGGGAAGAGGGACTGGAGACAAGATCCCGGAGAGGAATGCCAAGCTAATAATTCAGGCTCAAGGCGATGAGAACCTGTCTGTGCAGAGCTATGTAGAGAGACCGTCAAGAAAAGCTGCTGTGACTGGAGATAACTGCTCCCAGACTGGGATCTATTTCACGGGATGGAAATTCTAATCACATCTAAATATTATTGCTTTTAGATCTGGGATTTGGCTGTGCCTGCATTTTTCATCAGGCAAAACGCTTTTTTTTTTGATCGGTTGGCTGAGTTCAGGGTCTGTTATTATTAGTTCTGTATCCAGTAATTTATTTCAAAACTGCGCAGAATTTCTGCATTCTGCTGCTTCTGTTTAGTGAGAAAGAATGTGCTATTTAGCTTTCCTCGGTAGAAAGGGTAAAAGAGGGAGACGGAGAGGAGACGGATGGCTGTTTATTTTATATTCTGAACTTCGGCAAGCTAAGCCCGGTGCCCCCATGATCAAGGTGTTTAGTAAGCCTGTCTGGGAAGGGAAGGGATGGGAATTTTGTCCTTCAGAAACCATCTCTGCCCCTTCTTTTAAATTTGAATTTGGGGTCACATCAAAGGAAGATACATGTGACTTTTCTTAAATGTCTGTCCTGATATTGGCAAATGTTCTTTAAAAGAAATGATCGCCTCGATCTTCATCCTCAAAAGGTAACCTGGCACCGAAATAAAAGGAAGCAAAGTGATTTTCCTCAGAATCCAGCTGGCTTCAGCCCTAAGTTTCTTATGACCTCACTAACATTCAAGGGCGCCATGAAAGGTCAGCCAGTGTCTATGGAACACTTAGATATTTACATACTTGTTTTCAATGTTTGCCTTTCTCTTCCTTCGTTTATTGGCTATCCACTTGGAGTACTGTGTCCACTCTGGCAATGCTCACATCCCTATAACAAGTTACACTCCACCCCTCCCACACACACATATTACGATCAGTTCTTCAGTACATAAATAGTCATTTTGGATCTTTAAGATGAAAAAAAATTTTCTGGAAACCAGAATTATGCAAGGAGCTAAGTTTCTTTAACGATTATTTTATGATTTCCCTGCTATGTATCCATTACCACATTGGTGGGCTCAGTGTGACATTTCAAGACACATACATGGCATACACTGGCCAATGAATCTTTTAGGTTATTTGAGCAGGTTTGGGGGCTCAGTGGTCACCAGCTGGGACTCTGGTTTTGTGTTCTAGAACAAGCAGTTGATATGGCTGCTTGGCTATCACTGGTTAGACAGCTGAGATAGACCAAGCAAAACTACAGGAAGAACATCAGAGCAGAAGAAAGGAGAGAAGCTCACCGGCTTACCGAAGATTGAGACTTTCACAATATGGGCTTTTCCTTTTCACAATATGGGTATTCTGACTACTTTGTATAGTGCTAGATTGGTCTTTTATGTGCTATGTGTTGCTTGGTATAAAGTTCTTGCTGCCCTACCTGACAGGGCATGGGGATGGGGTATGGGTGGGGGGTGGGTAAGGGAGAAGTGTGGGGTTTTCAGAAACTCTGAATGGAGAAATGCCTGTTGTATTAACCTGCTGTGATCTTACTGCAGGATGCCCAGAGAGAGTGGCTTATGCCAAAGGGAAGAGGCATTCTAAGGACATTGGGAAAGGTCTCATGGACACTGTCCTAAGGAATTTCATTCCACAGGCTGTGAAGAAACTGGCTGACAGTTCTGAGCTGATAGTACAGTTTTTTATTGTTGAAATTCTGTCACATGCTAAAATTTGTAGGTGTTATAATTGGGTGGCCGGTTTGGGCAATAACGGTATCTCTTTGTCAAGTGTTTGGTTTTCTTCTCCATCTATTTTAAGAGAGGCTTCATTGAATAAACACTGATTTTGTCCAAGTTCATTATAACTTGGTCCTTTCTACTAAATTGGAAAGTGCTTGAAATCATTAGAGGTTTCTGAAAGTCCAGGCCCCTCAGTTTTCCTTGAAATTCCTTTGTGGCCCAGGCTAGCCTCAGCTTTGAACACATATTCCTTCTCTGCCTTAGCTTCCATAGTGCAAGGTCATAGATTACACCACTCCTGTCAGCCAGCCTCTTCTGTAGTGTTTGCTTGTGTCAGTTGGAAGGAAACATGCCATACTTGATACCAAACTAAGTTTAGAAAATGAGAGACCAAGGGGTGATAAGAAGATATGCTGAGACAGAAAGACCAAGAGACGTACATGCACATATACAGTGTATGTTCTGTGTGGTGAGCATTTTCCCTATGAGAGAGACAAGAAGTCTATCATTAGGTGAAAAGCCATTGTGCATACCTACCTCATTGGTTTCACAGCATTTCTGAGAAAGTCAAGTTTCTGCAAGGACAAGAAGGCTTTCTTCATGATTTGCAACACTCTCAAATATTTCTTCATAGACTATGTCTATATTTACTTACTGATTTTCTAGTTTATAATTTAGAACAGTAGTTGTAAAGATATGATCCTCTATTAAGGTAGACTTTCAATTCTCAACCCATCATAGAATCTTCTATTTTGTATCTTATGGTTGGGCTGAGATATTCTGCCATGAGTCAATGTTTATCAGAATGATATGTATTAGCATGTTGGGGAAACATAAAATAGTGGTTGGCTGTAACTTAGTCGACAGAGTTCAGAGAAGCTTTCCCAGATGTTGAAATACTTAACCTTATATTATAAAAATACGAGGGAAATGGGTAGTTTGGAAGGATGACTTTCAAGATGGCTCGCTCAGCAGATGAAGGTGATTCCTACTCAACCTGACAACTTGAGAGTACAATCCTTACAACTTACATAGCGAAAAATTGACTCCTATAGGTTATTCTAACTCCCTTGGACATACTGTGATGTGTAAACACACACACACACACACACACACACACACACACACACACACACACACACACACAATAAACAAGTAAATAAACTTTAAAATTGTTAAAGCATCTGGAATGAATGCCCTCTGAGAATTCATCATTAGCTAAACATTTTCTGACGTAATGTAAATAACAATGCCAAATTCCTTTTAAGTTATACTTTTAAATTAGTTTTCAAATAACAGAAGTCCATATTACCCTTTCATGCCATTTTACAAAGTATATGTGACTTTAGTGCATATTTGGTTAACTCTCCCATTCCTCTACTCCAAGTCTCCACTTACCCTCTCCTCCCCAGGACCCCTACTCTTACTCTCATACCACATGTGTTCTACTAATCCCTTCCCTGAAAGCATCTTCCCAACTCTAATGGCCCCTTCTACCTTCTGAGCCTCTGCGGGTACTCCAAGTTAAAGATACTAATATGAGTTTTCAAAGCTTTGACCTTTATGAAAAACAGTTTTTAAAAACAGAGTTTAAAGTGAAATGCTCTACATGGGTGATTAGTGCTAATCCCAGAAGTCATGGGATACTAAATGACAATGCCTGTCCCAGGTATGGGATTCTTCCATATGACTTGTTGGTCAAAAAAGCCTGTTGATATTTTGTGACCCATAACAACTAGATGATATCGTCTTGCTAAAGAGGCTGCCTATGTGATTTCAGGACGTCAGAAGATCAAGCTGCAGCTGAAATGGAAGCTTTGTCCCCGCTGACTATCTTTCACAGGGCTAGAAGATGCCTTTAGGTGTGGAAAGCCATAAATGGTCTTACCAACCTTTGAACCCTGCAAACTACAATGTCAACCTGCCAGACGAGATGAGTCTAATGGTGAGATAGCCCTGTAACTGTCATGGGCAAGACCCAGCTATTTTCTGATTGGAATTTTAGGCCTGTTTCATAAGAGGAAGTCATGCTTGGTTCTGTAAAGCTGATGAAAATCCCATAGCTGGAAGGTCACGGGCTTTAGAGAGGATCCTACTATTATTTGCTTAGAGAACATGGTGTCAAAATGCATTCTAAATGTTTATGCTTAGACCTATAGTTTGGCTCTGCTCTCACCCTTGGGTAGAGGCACTTGTAGTGGGTTACGATTAATGCAGAGACTCATAACTGGCCCGAGTCTCAAAAATAAGTAATTATTGAGTACTCAATCCTCAGTAGGAGAACTTCACCACCCCTTTAAAATCTCAGAGAACACAGCAGGGCAGGCAAAGGAAAGATGTAAAAGCTGGAGGGTGGGAAGGACTATGAAATGTTATCTTCTCAATATGCCATGACTGCTTGTACCCATGAAATTACAGCAGCAATGAGGACTTGTGTAAGACCTGCAGAAAACTAGGCTCATTGATATTTCATCTCCTATTTACATCTCCCTGAAGAACTATAGGTAGTTAATGGCTGCTGGGAGAGGGGAGTCATATTCTATGGTATTGTAACTAATAAGTTGGCTTTGCTCAAAATATATCCCCCAACTGAATTCATGCAAGCAATCCTTATTGAATAGAGTAGGCCACACATACACAGAAAGACACCAAAGTAGTTGGCAGAATATTTGGGAAGAAGAAGGGGGTTCAGTGAAAGCAGGACAAAGGTAAGAGAAATAATGGGGGAGCAAATAATCAAAGCATATGCATATGAAAATGTATATATATGAAATTGTGAATGAATAGATTTTAAAAAATTCACACACTATCAGGGTACAGACCTTCTTAGCAGTCATTTGTCTCTGCAGTGTCAACAATAATTCATTTAATTGTATGAATTCATAAATAAGTAGCAAAGGGAAACAAATGCCTGACCTGCTGGGATCCTTTCCAGATTTATGTCTACAAAGAGCATAAACTCAGGAACAGCCAAGCCAAAGAATATATTCTGGCATCTCCACACGTAGTCAAGGACTTTGAACTCATGGTTAAATTAGCTAAACAAAGTCATTATAGTTTAATGACACTTAAATTATGAAACCAGGAGTTAAAAACTGACAGATGTCTGTCTTCCAAAGAGTGTGGAGGACAGCACGCTGCCCAGCTTTCTATCCACATACTCATCGACATCACCTTAAATTATTTTTGTAAGCAGCAACAATCAGATGATTTTCTTTTTGAATAGTTTTCTGATTTTAAAAGCTTTCTGATTTTAAAAATGTGTTTAAAAGCCTTTTTATGTTAATAATATAATATATAAATCACCTTTTACCTCCAGTGTCTAAATGGTTGGGTTTTTTTAATCCTTTTTTGAAATTGTACTTTTAAATTTTATCCTCTAAAAATTTCACATATTTATACAATGTATTTTTGTTTCCATCCATTGCCCCATTCAGATCTTCATGCATTTCAGACAAAACTCCCACCCAAGCGCATGTCTTTTCTCTCTCTCTTAAAAGATGTCTACTTGTTCTAGTAGTCTTAGTCTATTCTTTCCCCATTTTTTCATCTCCGTTAGACACACTTTCCTCTCTAATTTCCAGGTTGTTTTGTGCTTTCTTCACTGTACATTTTCTGTCTTCTGTTGCTATAAATGCCCTGTCTTTTTCTATGTCTTTTACAGGATTATGACTTTTCTTCATTTTCTCCTCTTTATTTTCTGGGTTTTATTTGATATGACTTTGCCCTTCTCCATATTAATTTTATTTTTCTTTTTGCTACCCAGATATATGTGTATCTACATATATACATATAGATATCTATGTATAGACACATATAAGTATATGTATATATATATATTTGCATAAACATAGATTTGTTTGTGCACAGGAACATATATTTATGTACATGTATCTACACATACAGATTTGTATATACATATGTATGTGTAGGCATATATAGATATGTACATGTACACATAGACATGTATAGATATATGTACATATAGATATGTATTCACATACACATATATGTATATACAGATATAGATGTGCATATATGTGTAAACAAAACATATATATACACACATATATGTGCATATTATATATAAACAAACTTTTAAGAATTATGTATAATGTGGATATGATTTCAAGGAGGATGTGAATACAGCACATATGTATCAATTATTTTCTGTTGTTGGTATAAGATACTTTGACCCAAAGCAACTTATAGGAGAGTTTCCTTGGCATGTGGCTCCAGAAGGACAGAGAATTCATCATAGTGGGAAGGCATGGTAGAGGAAAGTGAGAGGTCACATTTCAGCTGTACCCCGGAAGAAAAGTCCAAAGGCGGGAAAGTGGGTAAGGCCGTAAACCATCAGTGCCCACTCCCTGCTTTCTCCCTGCTGGCTTTACCACCTAAAGCTTCTGGAGCTCCAACAGCAACCCCAGCTAGAGACCAAGTGTTCAAATATGTGAAACCACACTAAATTATGTAATATAGGGATGATATACTGGTGAGGTTTTGTTAACTTGACACAAACCTAGAGTTTTCTGGGAAGAAGGAATCTTAATTGAGAAAATATTTCCATACGTTGGCCTGTTGGCAGCTCTGTATGGCATTTTCTTGACGAATGATGAACGTGGGAGGGTCCAACCTCTTGTGGATAGTGATACCGCTGAGCAGGACACCTTGGGTTGGATAAGTAAGAAAACTGAACAACCCTAAGGAAAGAAAACTGTTAGGCCACATTTCTCCATGGTTCTTGCTTCAGTTCCTGATTCCAGGTACCTTATGAAAGACTGTAAAGTGTAGGCTGAAATAAACCTTTTCTTCCACAAGTTGCTTTTCCCAGGGCAACAAAACCAAACATCTAGTTACCCAAGATGGGCACCAGTGTCAGACCAAAGTAGGATTTACCCAAAGTTCAACTTGGTTGAAACCAGTGAGCTTATCAGACTTTCTTATAGAACTCAGATAAAGGGTTACTAACAGAGGATGAGTGTGGTGGTTTGAATATACTTGGCACAGGGAGTGACACTATTAGGAGGTGTGGTCTTGTTGGAGGAAGTGTGTCACTGTGGGGCTAGACTTTGAGACACCCACCTAGCTACCTGGAAGCCAGTCTTTTTGTTTGCTTTCAGAACAAGATGTAGAACTCTCAGCTCTTTCAGTATCATGCCTACCTGGACACTGCCATGCTTCTTGCCGTGATGATAATAGACCGAACCTCAGAACCTAAAATGTTCCATTATAAGAGTTGCCTTGGTCATGGTGTCTGTTTACAGCAATGGAAACCCTCATTAAGACAGTAGGTGACCCCTCCGGTTCTTGTCCATCAAGGTCAGTGACCTCATGGAAGGTGCATTATGGAGCCACAATTTTAATTAGCCTTCTAGGTCCCATCTACTCTGCAAAATCACTTGCAGCTGGGGAAGATGACAGCTCGTATTAGCTGGTTTTCTATAAACTTCATACGAGCTACAGTCATCAGAGAGGCAGAAGCCTTGGTTAAGGAAATGCCTCCATGAAATCCAGCTGTAAGGCATTTTGTCAGTGACTAATGAAGGAAGACCCATAATGGGTGGGGCCACCCCAGGGTAGGGGTGCTGGGATTCTATAAGAAAGTATGATGAGTAAGCCATGATGAACAAACCAGTAAGCAGCACTTCTCCATAGCTTCGGCATCAGCTCCTGTCTCCAGGTTCCTGTTTTGATTGAATTCTTGGCCTGACTTCCTTCGATGATTAACAGTGGTAAGAAAGGGTAAGACCAATAAACCCTTTCCTTCCCAACTTGCCCTTTGCTCATGATGTTAATGACAGCAATAGAAACCCTAACATACTGTTCCTGTAGACCAGGCTCATACTATTTTGATCTTCTTACGTTTTCCATGGCTATCAGAACAATTCCAAGACGGCATCCTGTTATGATCTGAGGAAAAATTGTCATCTAGCTGGTATCAACATAAAATATTTGTGTTTCAGAAAAAAGCACAGGTGCAGGAGGCTGAAGGCCACACCGTAAGCTGGCCTGTGAGCATCTCTTCTATGCTCGTCACAGAGAAACACGCAGAAGCAAGAGCATCGTGACAAAACATCCGGGAAAGTGGCTGAAAAATAAAGAGATAATTAAGGATGTTTTTTAGACTATTATGTCATGTATCATCACTATCCTCGACTTTACAACCACAGTTGGTTTTCTTAGAGTGACTAACCTATGGTGACCCCTTATCAATAGTTTAACAGCTATTATCTCCATTATGGTTGGGAAACCCAAGCACTCTTAGAACATTTACAAGTTAGAAAACATTTTCAATGTCTCTCACACAGTCAAACATGTGAGCTGGGATAGAACCTAGACTCGTTTTCAGAATATAACACAGGAGTCAAACCTGACCCGTCATCTCCATTCAAATGTTTACTCCAGACTCATGATTCTCCCCATCTAGTCAACATTTTTCTACTCGCACACACGCAGTTCTTGTTCATGGATCATAGACACACATAGACACACGCTCACACCTCAGTCAGTCCACACACAGCTAAGCTTTCACAATCTGATCCTTCAGCCACCTTCCTACGTCTTTTGTTGGTACCCTGTAGAAATCCTAACATTCTCAGTCTCTTCCCTGGACATTCTTTTGTTCCTCCACTAGCCCATGCCTTACTTTTTTTTTTTTTTTTTATTTTTTTCTCGGAGCTGGGGACCGAACCCAGGGCCTTGCGCGTGCTAGGCAAGCGCTCTACCGCTGAGCTAAATCCCCAACCCGCCTTACTGTTCTTTAACTCCTTTCTTCCATGATCTTTGCAAGAGGAAACTGACCACAGTCCCATGTCTGCAAATACATGAGGTCCGTCAAACAGGCTTCCTTCTCTCCTCCTTGGTACATATAGACCGTTTCTACTAGGACTCTAAAGTTGAAATCATCAGTAATTACCATTTCTGCTGTCATCGCCTGTCAGCATTCCAGTTAGTTACTATCAATATCAGCAAATATCAAATTTTGGCTGGCTTTTCAAAATTTTTAAGGCCTACACTTTACTTGCATCCTGACTTGTGACCTTTTAAAAATATTTTTAATTGACACACATGTAAGCACCTAACAGTTGAATATGTATGTGTAAGAGTGTGGTATATGCACACAAAAATTGTGTGTGTGTGTGTGTGTGTGTGTGTGTGTGTGTGTGTGTGTGTGCTTAGAATACCATATGGCAGATACACATATTGTGTATTGTTCAAATCAAGTGAAACATTTTTTCATTGATTTATGTATTTATCCCCTTTATATCCCAATAGCACCCCCTTCTTCCGGTCCCCCCTTCACACAGATCCTGCCATTTCCTCTGCTCTCTTTCTTTCTCCTTTGAAAAGGACCCCTCCGTCCACCCCAGGAATCAGGTGAGACCTATTTATCCCTTGGAACTTTTGTCATTTCATTATGATGAAAATTTCCCAATTTTCTCCTACTTTTTAAAACTTCCAGTAAATAACTATTATTTTTATTCGCCCTACTGCACACCAGCACACCAAAATCAAACCATTTCTACGCTTTTCACCTGCCTGCTCTCCTCAGCTTCTTTCACTGCTCTGACTTCTCTTATCATTCTTGATGATTTTGAAGACCCATTTACACGATTCTCCTCCATCCCGGTATTTGTGCCCATGTCCTTTACATATAGCCCAGTAATATTTTCTCTACTTTTCCCTGCCTCTTATTGTCACGCCTCAGGTTACCTTTCATTTTGTAAAATAGCACCAGACACACTCTATCTTAGTGACATGAACACCTGTGTTAACAGCTCACACAGCAGTTTCTCCTGAGAAGTGAGAGCATCTGTGGCTCCTGACAGAGAGCTGTTGGGCAGTGTGAATGAGTTCACGGTCATGAGCTCTCTAGTGCAAGCCATTCAGGAAGCACTACTGCTGCTATGCTGTTATTCAGTTGCTACTTAAATGTCTCCATTGGTGATGCCCTATGTCTGAATGATACTTCCTATCTGTTTGACTCATTCTCCTTCTTTCTCTCTATGGAATCTCCATCCCCATCTCTGGCCATTTGCTCACCGTGGTTTAAACCTCCCCACACCCCAGTGGCACAGATGGTTAGTTTGTGGTACTTAGAACAGTTTGCCATTGCTGAACCCAAACTCCACTCATCACCCACTGGTGTCTGTGACCCAAAACAGCAGCCGCTCCTTCACAAATGACTTTTACCCTTTTGAGTCCTCTTTCCTCAGAGTTACACCTTCCTATACCTCCCAAATATTTAGTTCCCCCATACCCTCAGCTGAGAAATAATCCATTTCCCAGAAAATCCCCTTACTCTTAGGTGTTGGCTGAAGTTTATGCTTTGCCTAGAATGCCTTGCCTGTTAACGTTACACAATTCTATTAGGCACTGGAGTCAGAACCCATAGTCTTCTTTCCTCCAGCACTGTGGAATAGGACCATGCTATTATCTATGGCAAACCCTCTCTCTATGACCTGATGCCCTCCTTATTTCTCCAAGATCTGCCTACCAATAGCTATCACCTCAACAGAACAAATGAGACATGGACAAACCAACAGTTTGCAGTTCATAAAAGTTCCCACAGCTGCAATTTTCTCATCACCCCACTGAAAGGACACATGCCTCAAACATGGAGCCTCTCATAGTCCAGAGTGTTCCCTCAGCCCCACTGCCGTAGCCTCCTCATTACATTTTCTCACCCCAGAAGTCATATTAGCCATTGTTTACACTCTCCATATAAACTTTCCTTTTGGAAGAAAGCAAGGTCAACAGTGGAATAGAGACTTCTCATTCTGTTGTTACCCCATTAAAAAAACAGTGTCTAAGACTAAAAAGACATCATAAGCATCTTTCCACAAATGATTCAGTGCTCCGTACCGTTTCTACTGCAACTAAGTAAGTCTCCTTTGAAGGAGATCTGAAAAGGAGGAGGTGGAGAGCTGGGATGGCATCTTAGAAGGAACAGAGATTGATTGCACTTTGCTGTGACAGAGACTTTTGAAGGATCAAGGCCAATAAGCAAGGGTTTGTCCTAGTAGTCCTGTGATGAGAAGGAATGGATTCGAGAGCTTGAAACCAGCTAGAAAAGGAGCTTGGATCCTAGAGGCTCTCACTGAATGGGCAGAGTTTGCATAGAAGCACAGTGCACAGACAGTATGTGCACAGAGAATTTTAACTAGGATGAAACAGTCTTTTGGATGCTTGACCCAAAAGATATTGTTAGGATACAAAGACTGAAGGAAGCATATGGAATACTGAGAACTGTTGTGGTCAATCATGCCTTAACAGGATGACCTTTGGTATTTTCATTAACTGAATTCATTTCAACCAGTTATAGTAGGTAAATCACTGAACAGAAAGGTCCTTTGGACTTGAACATTGGCAAAGGAAGACTTTCCCGAAAGATATGTTCATCCAATATTTGAATTACATAAGTGTCAAAATATGTCATTTGGAAGATGGTATTTTCAGCTCACACAAATTTACTTTTTTTTGGAAGTAATATTTATAGAATATAGAATATGTCATTAATTAGTTTTATTTTAAAATTAGAAAACCAAGACACATGTTTGCATTGTGCTTTGTTTGCCAAACTTTAGTTTGGTAATATAGTTAACTTCTGTTGTAACATGCTTTAATTGTTAATGATAGTTTCTATAAAATTGTGAAGTTGGATTAAAGTTATCATTCTTTGGTCTGCTTCTAGATAGAAACATATTTCTTATTATTTTTGTTTTATGATAGCAACAAAAAATAGTCTAATTAAGCAATAAAGTTTTAACAGGTGAATAGACATATGGATAAACAATAACAAGTCATAGAAGATACTTTAAAATATTCACCAAAGAACATAGAGAGTATGCGTACTTGTTCTATGAATGTTTATTTTACTTTTTACTTCATTTTAATTTTGAAGAGCTATTTTTATTGGCAATCAGGAAGACATGTATACCACAGCCCCTCTTCTCAAGGCTCAAGGATCATTGGGGAATAAAAGAGCTGAAAGAGAGTTAGAGCGAGAAGTACATACACAGAAACCAAGTCCCCTGGACACAGCAGGACAGCTGCACTTGCAAACCCACAGTGGTTGGTACAAGATGCACAAGACTTGTGTACATGCAAGTCAGACCAAGTCTCAGGATGGAGAAGAGAGTTGGATATGAAGTTGCACTCCTAGCCAAGGAGCTATAAACAACTAGGAGAGGAAGAAGCAGTTTTCTCCAACAGTGTAGTTTCTGCAAAGTCACCCTCTGTCCCCATGTTGCTTTGGGTCATGCTGTTTTATCACAGAAATAGAAACCTAACTCAGATGGAATGTGTCAGAACATGTAAACACTGTACCATTTAACATATGCTTGAATATCTAAAGATTTGATGTCTGTGAAGGGCCCTGCAAAATAAAAATCTAGTACAGATGGTAACATGTAATAGTAATAATTATGTTCATCCCTGTGCTGATTTACTCTTTAGCCTAGATATCATGTAATCAATTGTTTAGCCAAAAATTACGGATGGTAAAATCTCAAGAAAATAAACTTGTAGTCACGGGAATAAAAATGAATACAATTTATCTGTATATCTCAGTTGATGAATTTGTAATTTGCTAGGATATGGAAATACTCCAAACTCCTACTTCTTTCCAGGCATTAGAGCGCCTCACCAATGATCTTGAGTCTGTATGACAGAGAGTGAGAAATGTGTAAGTCCCATGGATCTATTACATTTCCTGCAGGATTTAGAGATGTATCCTACATCACCAATGGTTAAATAGAAAAGGACATAGAAGAAGACAGAAAGGGCTTCCAGTAGGAGTAGTCAAGGGATAGGTCTTGTCGTTCTGTGTTTTATTAGCAAAAGTGCATACATAATTCCCTCACAGTGCCTGGCTTCTGTTAGAAGACTGATGAATGTTGTCCACCTGTTCGTTCTTTTGGCTTCTCACAGCCAAATTTCAGGGCCTGTTGCCCGTACTGTAGTGTCATGACTACATGGCAGCTTTTCCATTTATATGGCAAGGACTATGTCTGAGCCAAGACAGAAAACAGTGTGGTAGACAATTATTTGGGATCCTAAGTCAGATTGTTTGGACCAATTCATCATCTTGAGTTTTACTATGTTGTGATCCTGGCCAACCATTGTGTGCCCCAGTTTTCTCATGTGTATGTATCAGAGTATTTTTTAGGGTGACTAAATAAATACATGTATAATACTTAGACAGCACATGGTAAGCACAGGTATAATACCTGGCACATGGTAAGATGTAAACTACCAATAAAGAGAAATTTCTTTTTCTTCTCCTTCTCCTTCTCCTTCTCCTTCCCCTTCCACTTCCCCTTCCCCTCCCCTGCCCCTGCCCCTGCCTCTGCTTCATCATCTTCTTTTTTGTCTTCTTCTATTACTATTATTATTTATTATTATACCATGTTTATATCTCTTTATAGCTGGCATCGAGTGGTATTATAATAAATAGCACTATTTTAATTAAACACTCCAACATAATTAATGTTCATTTGTTATCACACTCTACATGCACATAAACAATAAATCAAGGCAAGAACTTAAAAAGCACTATAAGCATACAGCTTTTACTTACCTTTTTACTTACCTTTCAACCTTCACAGAAAAGAAGCATGAAGCAGTAATATTTGGAATTTGGGAAATAATGGATCACTTGACCACTTCCTTCCTTTCTCAGCAACAAGGAGACATTAGACTAGATTATTTTTTTGCCCAAGGATTCAGTGATTCTAAGACAAAGGGTGAAGAGACATAGATTCTACTTTGGATTCCAGTCAACGCAAGACTATACCCTAGTTTTTAGCATAACTCTTGCCTATCCTTTCTCACTATTCACAATGTTTAAGTCTTTTCTGGCCATCTTGCTTGAGATCAGAAGCCTAGTAATTGAGTTATTTATTGAATACTTATTAAATATTTGCTAAGTAATGAGGCAAAAAGACCTAGAAACTTATAACAATGACCCCCCCGCCCCTTCCTCTTACTCTCTCACATACAGTCTAAATGTGTGAGAGATCTATAAACAAAATACTCATTAGCTCTGGACCCACAGTGAAAATCTAAGTAACGAACAGTGAGAACACGAAAGGATGAGGACCTCATTAAACTGGTAGATGGCAGTGTTCTCACATATTAAGTCAATGCTGGTGATTTCACCTTAGCATCCTCTCCCTACCATTCCTCCCTGCACTTTTTTAAAGCATTTTCAGAACAAGCAGAGGCCCAATATACACTCTGAACGAGTATTCTAAAGTTTCATATTGAGTACATTCAAACATGCAGATCTGGGCTTATGGTGCATGCCTCATTATTAGTGGATGGGCAGAACACAGGAGGTTATAGGTCATGACACAATATTCTCGTCCACTTCTTGGTATCATTAGAATTCACAAAGTTATTAATTTTCATAAAGTTACAGGTATTTCGTCCTTTATTTTCTTGATATCGGCAAGATACTAAGTGAATTTTTAAATATAGATTTATGGTAGCTATACGAAGGGAAAAATATGTCATGCCAGCTCATGTAGACTGAACAGCAGAACAATATCATCACTAGATCAACAGCTAAAGATAAGATGTCTTTGAGGAATCTATTACTAGATCCTGGATATGTGGCCAGAGGATGTGTGCCCAACAATAAAAGTCCTATAAATCTCTATTTCAAAAGTTACTGAACATGGCTACACTCTTGAACCTATCCTGTACTCTCTAGAGAAACACAAGTAGAAGGGCAAAATTAATAGCCTGCTATGCAAGCCCCTAGGAGAGCCATCACTATCAGAACGACAAGTGAATGGAAGACAAAAAGTGAGCTGTGTTGCCAGTGCAGTGGACTCATGCTCAACCTTGATCCATTTCTGTAGCCAACAATCAGGGGAGGTAAAGCCAAGACTTCCCTTCGAACTACAAAACTCGGCAGGCAGGAGAACAAAGAAGCAATGGACTAGAAAAGAAAATCAGGGCCAAGCTAAATTTTTCAAAGGCCAGAAGCAGATCATGTTTTAACCCCTGGTTCTGGGATGTTCAAGGAAGACAGCTTCTAAATCAAAAACTAATTGAGCCCCAAGTGAACCTTACTCGTTTTGTTTGAGGGTTGGTACTAGATGTGACATTATAAGGGACTTCTGAAAGTGAACACATCCAACAGGAATAGATACACTGAAAAAGTCAGAACAAGACTGAAAATGAAGGAATCAGGCCATTAGAAGGAAGGGAAAATACTGTGACCATGTCTTAGAGATGTCTTCATCATCTTTAGGTATATATATATGTCTCCATCTCAAACACCAGGTATGGTTTACATTATTTGACAGAGCATTTGTACTAGACCGTCAGGCATTTGGACAACTTAAATTGCTTAAAACTAATTTGTCTCTCCTGTCCACAAATGTAAATAAAAGAAATGTAAAATGAAAGAAAATCACAGTATGAAGGAAAAAAAATTAAGTCCCCAAACCATGGCATCGGTCCATTTACAATGGTGACTAGGTGGTTGAAATCTACAAGTACAATACTGAGGATTTCCTATGTGACAGAAAGCTGTGGCACCTAGGACAGCCTTTCTGACACCTTCATTTCCCCCTCCGCTTTCTCTCTGGGGAGCCAGGGTCCTCTGCTTGCTACCAACAGAGAGTACAGCAGGTGGCAGCAATCCACACGCTCTAAGCTTATCGTCTCCAAGTCTGGGTAAGCCTGACTGAAGGAAGGTTGGAAGGGGAGTTAACTTGTGCTTCTGTGTTCTCTTTCTCTTATTCTGTCTCTACTTTACCTCCATCTAGAGAGGAAGAAGTACTTTATCTCTAAGTAGCACATAAAATCAACAATAAGAGGCTAGACAAGAGTGCAGGTTTGTTCTTGAAGGCTGAGCCCTACCTGAGTCTGAAGAGAAATGGAAGGAGGCCACACTTGCTGCCTCCCCTGCTGTCTTACTCACTTCTCAGCCTTTGAAGGGTATTGAGCCTTCCTTACATATACATTTGAGAACACTCATCCAAGGCCAAATTCCTTGCAGGGTATTTCCACTTACTCTAACTGCCCATCTTATACCAGAGGGCACAGGTAGCAGGAAGGCCTGAGAGCCCCCAGCTCTCAGCCCGGGAGCTCTGAGATAAACTTGGCTTTTCCTAACTCAGTCTCTGCAGGTCACAGCAGGGCTGTCAACGTGCCATGTACTTCTCTGAGCCCCTGCCTTTAAACTTGTCCTGTTTAACTCAGCTCAGAAGCCTGGAATCTGTGAAAGTAAACATTTCTTATCCCTTGGATAAGCTGGATAATGCAATTTAAAATACAGACGTCTATTCCCCGGACAAACACAACTGCCCTGACGTTAATGGGGCCATTTATCTGTGTTGAAGTTGGTAAGCCACGAGCACTGCTGGTGATGTTGGGATTTGGGGATCTGATTAGCTTTGTAGTCAAAGTGACAGAACAGTGAGTGTGACATGGGATGGTTTCTCCTATCTTTTGGGGTCGTGAGATAACTTGAATCTTTTCTCCCCTGTGCTAAAATCTGGAAGGTAAGATTTTCTTTTTTGGATGTGGACAGTCTACTTTATTTTTCATAACTATCAAATAACTATTTCCTCAGCCCCTCATCCTGTTTTAATAAGGTCCTCCAAAGCTGTTATCTAAACTTAAAATTTCTACAAAAGACAGACCCTGTAGGCAACTAGGATTACAGGTTTTAACACCAACTCTTTGAATTCAAAATATTTAAAAATACCTTTAGTACTTGAATGAATTTGGAACTAACACGTCTTCCTGTCTGGTTCACCAACTTGAAGTTCAGACTTTCCTACACAATTGACCTCATTACATGAATAGTGCAATCATAGTACTGAAACCCAGCCAATGGGATTTCTAAAGTCTGGTTCATACAGTGTTAAAATAGAGTCCCCCCCCCAAAAAAAAAAAACACTTCCAAATACCTTTGCAAAGTGAAGTAAAATGAGGATATGCACAATTACCAGATACTTCACATTTTAGTAGAAATTGGATGAGAATGAGAACATTTTCCTCCCCTGCATCATTTCTGGGATGAACCATTTGGCTAAATCCTAGTTTCTTAGCAACAGATAGTAACTGATTAGCTAACTGATTCCTATCCTAATAAAAATTATGAAATAGTGAAAATGTGAATCTATTGGCAAAATGAGAGTTAAAAAAATTCAGATCACCAAGAGATGTCCTTAGCAGTCTTTCAAAAATATTTTAAAAACACTTTGGAAAATATCCAACTCACAAACTTTGAATTTTATCTCAGTCCATTGTCCTGAGGTCCAACTATTGAGAAATACCTTCCCAGGAGAACTGATGGGAAAACCACAGGAAGCCCTTGCCTGCTGTGTTTACCTCAATGGTATATACGCTTCAGGAAGACTGTAGGGATACAGGTTACTTGGAGGGTCTTGTGATACTAACCTTTCTTTTTTGTCTTTTTGCAGCTCACTGACTTAACTGAATGACTGGGCAGCGGGCAGCAGACCACTCGATCTATTCCTCACACCACCACCATCTCAGGGTCTACCTCACTGCTAGGGTTGCTAATGGGTATCACCATGCCAGTGACTTTATTTGGATGCTGAGCTGGGCTAAGCAAACACTGTGTCTACTGAATCAAATCATCAGTTTTGAAACCCAGACATCCTAAAAGTTCCCCGGAGATCAAGAACAAGTTCTCTATGCATTTAATGTTCTGTATCCATTAAAGGGTATTTTGCTTCTCTTGTAGAAGTGAGTTACAAAGGCAGATAGCCTTTAAAATAAGCATAAATTTACTATTGTATATGAGAACGGGATGACACAAAGCAGAGCGAGACAGGCTTCCCAGAGTGTACCAGCTCGAAATCCCCTGAAGAACACATGATTTGTACAAATTCCTCTGGGCTGGGATACTGTGTACATTTTAGAGTGAAGGAAAAATGGAATATTTTCAAGGCTTCCCAGAAACAGATAAGAATTGAGTAAAAGGGAGAATCACACACCACTTGGGACGGCTGACACTGTCCTGCTGGCCAGGGGAAAGAGATGAGAAGCCAGACAGAGAGCCCTGCTTTACTCAAGGTCACCCAGACAAAAACAAAAATAAAAGAAAAAGCACAAAATGTAGAATAACACAATCTCTTTTCTTTGAATAATTTAGAAAGCAGAAATAAGTGACAGTAGGTACAAGGCAAAAACTTAAAACTGCAACATACACAACAATTTATATTATAAATATTATATAATATATAATTAAAATTATATATAATATATAGAGTATTCATTTATTTATATGTTATTATATTTTATATTATATAATAAATCCCAGAACCTGCATGTGTTTGAAGAAAAAGTAGCTGCAACTTGAGCTTCTTTATCTGTAGGAGAATAGTGTTGCTCTGAGAATCGGCAGAATACAGACGGTCTTCATCCATAAGAATTTTAATGGTGTATGCATGCATCTGTGCATGACTTTGTCTTTGCCTCGGTTTGTAAAATGTCACTGATGCTCATTTTGCATGGAGTTACATACTAGTAACTCCTGCATCCACTGATTTCTGAGTCCTTGATTTGCTTTCCTTACTTTGTCTTGGATTCAGTTTGTAAATTACTGGACAGGTAAAGAGAGGTAAGACTATTAGCAAGAGAAGGTCAGCTCCATCCTAAGGAAATATTAGTAGTGGATTGATGCCCTCCAGCCTGCCTCCAAGAAAAATACAAGGAAATAAACTAGCTAAGTGGAGACCATGACATACCAAGAAGCAGTGCATTCTAGATTCCTTTCACTGTGAATTGCCAATTACATATTAACATTTTTATTGTGTTTCTCATAACCCATAGCATGTTTTCAAACCAGTAAGACCTCAGAAAATTGTTACATGACTGAGTCCCTGTCTATATCTATATATATCTATATATATATGACAGCTACCTGGCATGGCATGACACAGTATCCCTTACCTCTCAAACAACTGTTTCTCAATCATATTTTGCACTGGGAATGGCCTAATGGTCTGGTCGCGGTCCAGAGGTACGAGAAGAAAACATGTTTAAGAGCATTTCTGTAGCCAGTGAGTTCCAGGGTTAAGATGGAAGTCTGAATTGAAAGAGCAGAATGTCTTACAACAACCAGTCACAGACAACCATGGGATTCATTTCCCAGATGGGAAATCCGGGAAGAAAAGGCAGAGATACCAGACCTTTCTTTCTCTGGCAAATACAAAATGCAGGCTGCACCTCGAGCCTGCTTCCAGGTTTTGCTAAACGAGAATTTCATGGCAAATTATCAAGAGCCTGCAGAACTACTTGGTTTGTAACCCACATACTACCCGATGTCATTTTCCTGTTGTTCTGCTAGGAGTTATTTATGTTGAAGACCGCAATGTAGAAATTCATCAAAACCCACTACCACACAGCAGTGGGTCCTGGCCTTAGACAACCAAGGAATCAATAATATTATGCTGGCATCGGCTGCCTGAGCCTTAAAATAGAAATTGATTGAACCCTCATAGTGGTTGCTAGTAGAATTCCTTCTGATCTGTTGTAGTCCTAAATGATAGGCAGAGAAGAGTTCTATAAAATGGTCTACGTTCAGTTCTTCACTCAGCTTGGTCTGAGTTCTCTTATGTTGACAAATAAACAAGGCCAAGTCAAAAGGCTTCCACACAGTCCAACTAGCCACTCTCTCACTCCTGGTGCTGTGACAGGAGACAGGAACCTAAGTCTGAGTGTTTAGCATTCGTACTTACACACAGATATCCAGAATAGCTAATAGACCAGACAGCAAAGAGAGAATATTGTTCTGTGAGTACAGTCTGCGTAAGAACCAAGACCCAAAGCCTTCTGTCCGAGTTCTCGATGTTTTAGGGTGAAAATGGAAGCCAAAGGCTAATTAGCAGTTAGGTGTTAGATCTGGATAGCAAATATCCTATACGACTGGCGAAGAAATATAAACTCCATGTCGTTTGGCAGCCAAGCAAAAGGAGGGTGTCTGAGTCACATGCCTAAACTGACTGCCAGCCGAGGTATTGCCCAGTCTTTTTCCTTTGTGCCAGATGAATACAATATTAGATTTGAAGTGGAGAGAAATTGAATATATCATCTTTCCTAAGAGCAAGATGTGTGATCAGAATTCTGAGTGTATTCACCACCTTCAGCACCCAGACCTTCCGGATTTGTTTCATTCCAACACATGCAGAGTATCTACAGCATTGACTGTCCTTGGTGTTCTTTAGAAAATGGACACAAGGAAACTCTGCCACTCAGTGGCTCGTCAAAGCCAGACAAAAGTGTGACCTGTTTCTCTTAAAGGTACATGAACAATCCAGGCATCCATTCATGATTCCCTTGACTTTAAAGGATGGTAGGATGCTGAGGGTAAAAACACAATCCCTTTAATTCCATGACCAACTCATTATAGGAAGACCTCAGTGCACTACTTGTTCCTGGCACTTGTCATGGATTTCCTTTCCATGCAAAGGTCATTGCCATCACCTGAATTCATCTGTATCTGGGGATTACCTGGGGGATTCAGACATCATCCACACTCATCGGTAATCCCAGTTATGCCTAAGTAGCAGACCAAGTCTTCACGTTCAGACTATGATCAATCAAGAAATAGATCTATAGGGGAGGATGGTATCCAATACACTACTCTGTTCTCCACATGCATGCACAGAAACACATCTACATCCTGGGAAGACTGACAAAGAAATAAGAACATAGAATCAGATAGAAAAAGGATTTAAACGTCCCTTCCACATAAGAGGATGCTCATGGGAATGGGGTCCCCAAAGTACTTGGGGGACTCATCAAGGTAAAGCAAGTGGTCATTTCAATGCAAATTCACCACTTGCCTCTCATGGTAGCTAGAATGGGTCCAGCAGCAGGTGCCAGCTGTGGTGGAGGAATGCCAGTGGCACACCCACGAGAGGCAGGTAAGTTGGTCACATCTTTGAAAGACATATTGGCAGTGTCTGCCACACGTTGGATCTAAATAGTTCCTGGTGACCTATGTGGTAAGGCATGGCTCCCAAGTCATGATGCTATTCGGAGGTGGGATCCATGAGAGTGAGTTACATTATCAATAGCAGGCACTTGAAATGGACATCCAATCCCAGTCCCATGTCTTTTCCCATATCCCTTTCTTTTGCTTCCCAGCTTCCATGAGGTGAACAGACCCTTCCTTCACACCCACCCGCCATGATGCATTGGGTAACACACTCAGTGCTTCAGGGCCAGCTGAGAATGGGCTGAAACTCCCAAGACTGTTTGTCTCACCTGATTTAAATTTGATTATGCATGCATAAGATTTGCATAAACATGATGTAATTTTTTTTCTTAAAAAGTGTAATTACATGGTTATATAATTCATTGGTATTTTAAAAGTCAAATTGGACTTGATTGGTTTTCGGTACCATTTCTTTTCACTGTTGTCTGCTGTCAATTTTACTATTGCACCCCGAGAATCCTTTCGTTGATTTCATTTGCTGTCCATTCTTAGCGTATTTGTGCACAATACATTATTCGTTTTAGTATTTTTTTCCTTTCTTCTCTCCCTGGTTTCCATCTCCTTGTTCCGTTCTAGTCTCTCTTTTTTCCCAAGGGCCTTGATCATGTTAGGCAGACCTTGCATCCTGAACCACATCCCGGCCACTAAGCACTTCCTCATTTACTGATAAGCTAATTATTGTTTGGATGTTTGGATGTCATCCTAAACCCCCGGACCACCTAGAAACAGACTGCTTAATTTTTGATTCTCCATGGACTTTCCTAGTTGTCTACCAGGGGATTCAGTGGAAGACTTTAAGTATGTAAGCAGGTTTTCTGCTTTGGCATACTCGGAGCTTGTTGTCAGATCTTTCCAGCACTTCAGCCTCCTTCTGACAACCCCCCCCCCAGGAATCTATTGCTCCCCTTAGGTGCATATGAACAAAACTGCCAAGAAACCTTAGGTATAGAATTTCAGGCTCAAATTTCCGAAGTTCTATTACCTTCTACCTGAGACATGATTTATAAGAAATAGATGTGTTTGAAGAGCTCATCTCTACCCTGTGTCTCCTTCACAGGAAGACTTCCAGGAGTCCCTGGGTTATTAGCGTTGGGAACTTAATAATTATTAGCGCTCAGCTTGGTAGTTCTCCAACTCTGGGATTTTGACCCAATCCACTCCTGGTTCCCTTTGTTCTTTCTCAATGCCATCAAGCAGTCTCCCACTTTGCCCAGCTTCCACAGTGGGGCCAAGTATTCCATTTCATTTGAGAGACTGTATCCAGTCACTGCAGCAAAAGGCAGAAATTTCTTCAATCAGGATTTAAACATAGGAAAGTACGATGGATACAATGTTTCAAAAACTTCCCTTCAGTCTTGAACACGGGTTGGAAGAAAGCCATTGCTTCCCATTGGCATGGCCTTGTGCCTTTTTTTTTCCTTCCTTGGGGATATCATTAGACACCACACAAGCAGGAACTGCAAAAGCCCTGATGTTGTTCAGACAGCCCTCTCAGGCTTTTGTGGTGGTACCAGAAGACCCAGACAAGTGGACATGCTTCCCAGCACCTTCAGGGCCCATGCAGACCTATGCCTTACAGTAGAATTTCTCAACCTCACCTCAGTGAGCCGTGTATACCAAGTCACCTGTAGATTCAGGAATGGACTCAGTACAAAGAGTAAAACACCCCAGCCCACCAGTGTGTCCTTGAAAATAAATTACTGTGGCTTTTAGAAACTGCCTGGAGTGCTATGCATCATTATATTGGAAGGATACAAATCCTAACTGATAAACATAGGCTGCTCTTTATTGAGTCTTCAGCTTCCTTCCCTCCCACCCATTCCAGGACTTCCTTCTAGAGATTATGCCATTGCCTTGAAAAGGAAGGCATTGGGCCAAGGGCATGCTATCCCTGCCTTTCTTTTCATATGACAAAGAACTGATTATTTGGGGGCAGCATAGCTGTGAAGAGACAAATATGAACATAGGTATTTTTAATGGATGCTTTTTCTCACTAAAGGGAAAGAAAGAACTCAATGTATAAGAATTCACTGTCAACGACCGCTGGGAAATAAATGTGTTGGGTAAGATGACAGCAAGACACCCTGACTACTGCTAACTTTAAAATCAAGTAAGAAGAGTTATTGTCCTAAGGGAGTGTGAAAAGTATGATTCTGAATGCATGTAGATTATATGAAGCAGATCTAGCCTTAGCCCTGAGAACTGCTATATTAACTCTGAAACATCCCGTTTTCTAAGCAATACAAACACTAATTCCACAGTGAGCTGTCTATAAGCCACTACACTAAGTTTACAGGGAGGAGGTAGCATTAAAAACGGACTTTAACTCCAATGGCTTTCTTGAATTGGAAAGACCCCAAACACCACAATGTCCCATTCAGAGTCCATGTACACTGACTGTGGAATCCCCAAGAAAGATTATTCCTCACAATAGCCTTCAATACTCCTCACAGGAGTCCGATACTTTTGCCAAAGTATGGATTTTCAGGGTTTCAGAGGCAGAGGAAGCCTTCAGGAATCTGAAAGCCCAGACATAATTGAAAGAAACTGCAAATATCAGAAGTCAGGGCTGCTGGGTTTAAGGTGCTTTCGTCCCCTGGTCTGCAGGAGACAAATACGTACACTTAACAAAGATCAATTTGATAAAATGTTTTTTTATTATAAGGTAACAAAGAGAATTTGAAAGTGAATCTTTTAACCATTATATAGGAAGGGGACACAAGAAACAAATGACTGATATTCTTATCACACAGGGCACAGAAAGTACAATGTCACATACAGGATAAAGTCCCTTGGCTTCTGTTTTACAGGAAGAAAGAGAAGAAAACGATCTTCAGTGGAAACAGACAGAAAGTTCCTCCATTTCTTCCTGTTTTCCTCCTCCCTGTCTTCCTCCTTCCTTCCTTCTTTCCTTCTCTTCCTTTTCTTTTCTAAGAATCCTGGTCTTTCTACATCTCCCATGCTGGCCTTGGATCAGAAGACTCAAGCTATTGTCCTGGCTCAGCTGCCAATAGCTTCTGGTGCAGGCTACCAGCAGATGTCGCTGAGGAAAGTCTTCTTTTCCTCAGTTAATTCCTCTCTACTCCTGCATCTGTAGTTCAGGGTGTGGTATAACTACATGGTATGGTCCTGTTCCTGAAGTCACCACATACTTTGTTCTCAGGACATAGAGAAACCCATCTCAACCAACCAAGAAATTCTCGCCTCTATTGTGCCAGAAGGCATTATAAAGTCTTCAGGGGAGAAACGATATGTTGAACCCTGAATGCCACAGTCTTAGCTGGCCAGGAAAGGGATAGTCACAGAACAACAGCAGTGCGACTATTACAGGGTTCCTAATGGCCTTCTGATGGGATTTGAGGCCTGTTCCAGGAAATATCAGGAAATTTCATACCTGCTAGTTTAATCCTGGTCAAAAGCCCATGTAGGAGTTATAGGTTCTCTAGGGTAGAACCTGCTATTGCTTTTTCAAATGGTTACTTTGTCAAATTGATTTCTAAACATTTATGTTTATACACATATGTAAACAAAGTTGACTGCTCTCAACCTTGACTGGATACAGTTCTCTTTTTGTGGTGGGCCACAGCCACTAGGGAAACATAATTTTGAAGGATTTGGGAATAAGAGACTCAGTGCTCGACCCTAAATGGGAAATGGCATCTTCAGGACATTACATGATTATCAAGCCAGTCAAAATTCTGATATAGACAGGGAAGTTCTCTCCTACCCCTACCCTTTGGTAAAGAGACACTGACAGGTTATAGCTACCCAGAGAAAATCATTGTTTTCTGAAGGCGTTCCACTGGTAGGTTCCCATGTTTCATGGACAGTCCAGACCTGTGCACATATAGGCAGCACTAATTGGAATTAGTGAGCTATCAAAGAGGAAATAACAAAAATATATTAAGTTTGAAGGGGACATGTTAGAAGGATATGGGAAGAGTTGGAAGAGGAAATGTTGGTATATGATCATCTTGCATTGTAAACATGTATGCAAATCCAAAAAACAAAGAAAATATGCAAGAAAAGTACACATGAAAATATCTACTGTTCTGATAAATTTACACATAAATGAATCTGGAGTTAAAGGTCCAGCCGTTGTAGGCTCTCTTAATTTAGTTGTAAATTTATACGTGTGTGAGTTTTTCTTTCAAGAGGTTCCAAGATTTTTGATGGATTCTCAAAGGAAGTTAAAAAATAGACCAGTGATGTAGATCAGATACTATGTTGCTTGTTTAATGTACACAAAGCCATGGGGTTGATTAGTAGCACTGCACCGAGCACCATGGCCAAAGCTTGTAATCACTGCCCTTGGGAGGTAGAAGCAAGAAATGCACAAAATGAAGGACATCCTTGGCTACTTAACAAGTTCAAGACCTCTGTGGGCTACAAAAATAGCCGTCCAAATATTTAAAATGAAAAAAATTAAGTTTATTGAGATGAAAACTCTTAGAAACTGTAATCTCCCCTTGGAAAAACTTGACATATTATTACCAACTCTGCTCGTTCTGTCTCTTGCAGCTTCCCTGATCCTCTGTTTCCTACTTTGAAGATGGAGCAGTTTGGACTAGATGGTGAACGTTAAGATCATGGGCAGCTGTAAGTTGGTAGTGCTAATCAGGACTCATGTAAACGTTTAAAGAATAAAATAAACCCACAGAGCATTTGGCTAGCTAAGTCGAGGCATATTTAAAAACTTTTTAATTTTATGTTTATATATGTGATATGTGTGATCATGTGTGGAGGCGTGCATATACATCCATGCTTCTGTGGAAATCAGAGGTCAATGTTGGGTTCCTTCCTCTGCCAATCAGCACCTTCCATTACATCAGGTTCTCTCATAGAACCTGAAGCTCACTAATGAACAAGCCCAGGAAATACCTTCGATCCCCTGTCCCCACTCTCCAGAACAAATGCAATTATGTGTCACTATATGTGGCTTTTTATGTGGTTGCTAGGGAACCAAACTCAAACCTTCCTGTACACACAGTAAGCATTTTACACACTAAGCCATCTCTTCAGCCCTAAGATATGACATCAATATAACCAACGAAGTATTTAAACTGGAAATCAAACTGTGTGAGTCCTGAATAACTTAAGAGGCATCATCTGTCAATGTCCTCTCCTCAAAGTTAGATGTTTGGTTTCAAATGAAGTTCTTGGACAGACTTACATCCTCTACTGTTTGAATACTTCTCTGTTGTAGTGTTTTGCATGATGTTCAAATGCTTAATGATCAAAAGCAAACACTGTGGCTGCCTATTGAGATGGGATAAGCAAACCAAGAGGCAAAAGACAGCATGAACACAAGGCTCCTCCAATCTAAACATGTGGTCAAGGGGAAAGAAAACAATTCTTGTCCCCTCTAAAATACTTGTTACAACTTAACAGCGGGTCCATCAAAATGTGGTTGGAGATGATCAGGGTATAATCCCTGTGGAGAGCAGAAAGAGAAGTTGGCAGTGAAGCTGGCCAGGCTTACACTGTGGGAGACCCTTGTTTATTTTCTCTCAGAGGCCATTCAGGCCCTGTTAGTCAGTGCCCTGGAATAAACCTATAAATATTTACTATCTTTTTGGCTCAACCACTTAACAAGTGACTGAAAACTTTTCTCCCCATGTGACTGGAGTTTGGACCCACATCTGACATCCTCAAGACATTCTAAATAACTGATTAATCACATTAAAACCAAGGGGAGTTTTTGGTATGCAAATCGAATTATACCATGTGCATTTGACAGACTCCTGGTGAGTTGTCTTGAGATGAGAATAGAGGTAGCAATGACTTTTTAATATTTTAGGTTACTTGCTTTGAATATGCTAATATGCTTTGACTTTTAATACTAATTTAATATTATGCTAATATGCAAATACAGGCTGATGTGTATTATATATTAGTACATGCAATATATTATATTTATTATACACATAATTATGCATATTATGTTATATATAATTATAATATATTAGCCTATACTAGGACATATATAGCATATATGTTATATAGAATCTATTATATATAATATATATTATATGCTAACACATGCTAATGTGTTATAATATATTTAATACTGATTTAATATTATGCTAATATGCTTTGATATGTTATGGATATTGCTAGAGATGAGGTTTGAAGCAAAGGACAAACTCTGTCTTCAGGAAAGAAATCAACACTGAGCAGTTACTTCTAGAACATTTTAAGGTAGTTAACATCTGATTGTTAGAGAGACTATCAGGAAATAGTTATTATTTATCTAGTTTGAAGTTTTTGTAATAATAAATAATAGAAAATATTAGTGATTATTGACTGTGTGTCAAGCAATATATTTGATAACCTAGTGTGCTAAAAGGTTTAAAGGAGGGAGAAAAATCTGTGTGAAAAGAGACATATTGTTTTCTTGGAGTCAAACTGGTCTATTGTAAGACCGCAGTTTAATTCAACTTAGTTCCTTGTTCTACTCCAGACTTTTCATTTTACTGATTAACTATAATGATGTTCAAATTTGGAACTTTTGATAACCAAGCAACCTAATAGAGCATTTTATGTAGACATTTTGTGGGTTTGATATGAATAGCCTGTAATTGTAATCGTATTGACCTTGCTACATCCCAAAAGCAAAGGAAAAGAAATGACCTTGTACTACTTTTTGACCAGAATAAAGATGGGTGGTCTAACAGATGTGCAAAATATATTGCCTGGTCTGCAATATGACCGAGACTCAGTAGGTGTCTTGCTTAGGGTTTCTATTGCTGTGATGAAACACCCCGACCAAAACAAGTTAGAGAGGCAAGGGTGTATTAGGGCTTACACTTTGAGATCACTGTTCATCACCAAAGAAAGTCAGAACAGGAATTCAAACAAGGCAGGAATCTGGAGGCAGGAGCCGATGCAGAGCCCATGAAGGGATGCTGCCAACTGGCTTGCTTTTCCTGGCTTGCTCAGCCTGATTTCTCATAGAATCCAGGACCACCACTCGAAATCACCTCAGCCCTCCCCCATGGATCATTGAGGGCTTGCCTTTAGCCTGATCTTTGGAGGCATGCTCTTTCTTTCCTCTCTTTTCATTAAATTATTTATTCATTCACTTTACATCCCAACATCAGCCTCCTCTCCTCCTAACTCCTCTCCAGCCCCCTTCCCTTCCCCATCTTCTCTGAGAAGGGCAACACCTTCCCCATTACCCCTTTCCCTAGCACATCAAGTCAGTGCAGAACTAGGCACATCCTTTCCCACCACGACCAGAGAAGGTGGCCCAGTTAGGAGAATGGAAACCACAGTCAGGCCACAGATTCGGGAATAGTCCCTGCTCCAGTCGATAGGGTTCTCATATGAAGAATGAGCTGAACATCTGCTATATATGTGCACGTACCTATGTCCAGCACATGTATGGTCTTTGGTTGGTGTTTCAGTCTCTGAGAGTTCCAAAGGATCCAAGTTAGTTGACTCTGTTAGTCTTTCTATGGAGTTTCTATCCCCTTTGGATTCCTCAATCCATTCCCCAAGACTTCCCAAGCTCCATCTAATGTTTGGATGTGGCTTACTGCATGTTTCAGTCAGCTAGCTGTTGAGTGGGGCCTCTCAGAGGACAGCTATGCTAGGCTTCAGTCTGCAAGAATAACAGAGTATCATTAATAGTGTCAGGGGTTGGTTTTTGCCTATGAGATGGGTCTCTTTGGGCCAGTCATCGGTTGGCCATGCCCTCCTTTTCTGCTCCATCTTTATCCCTGCACATCTTGTAGGCAGGACACATTTTGGGTTGAAGGTTGTTTCTTAATTGATGCTCAGTGCTCTCAAATGACTCTAGCTTGAATCAAATTGGCAGAAAACTTGCCAGCACAGTGGCAAGCACAGTGGGTAAAGTCACTTACCACAGAATCCTGGTGACCTGAGTTCAATCTTTAGATGCCATATTCAAAGGATAGAAATGACTCACAACAGTTGCTTTCTGATATCCACATGTCTCACAGCATACCCATATCACCACACAAATTGAAAAATTAAATACAAATTTAAAAATTCTTACTAAAAATATATAGTACGATATAATCATGACAATTATTTGTGCATGTATTATATTTTGCAATTCCCACTATTCATGGTTAGTGAAATGAGTACCAGAGCTCACTGTGAAAATCTATGTCATATTATATCATATCTATATCAATTACTGTATCATAATTGTAACTTTCATATTTAATGTGTTATTTCCTGAAAGAAGATAACAGAGCAAGCTAGACATTTTTCAACATGCATGGACATAAAATTGGTACACAGTATAATGTACATTTTATGAAAAATAATGCTACAGGGACATAGAATGTATTCTACTGGCCCTCTTCTCCTGAGTTTATTTATTTGTTTATTTTTATATAGAGTTCCATACAGCTCAGGTTGGCCTTGATCTCTTTATGGAAACAAAGATGATCTTGAACTTCTTAACCTGCTTTCATCTATGTGCTGGGATTACGTGTACATCCTAACATGCCAATTTATGTGATGCTGGGGATTAAGCCCCAAACCTCATGCTTGCTAAGCCAGCAGTCTACCAACTGAAATGTATCCTAAGCTCTTCAAACTCTTATAAACCAGGAAGAAGGAAAGGAAGAAGGGGAATGAAGAAAAAGCTGGAGGAGAATAAGGAAGAGGAAGAGGAGAAAAAGAGGAGAAGGAAAAAAAATTAGTCCATTAGATTAGACAATCAGCTTTATTTTTCAATTGTCTTCTCTTTGTGTCATGGAACTAGGAACATTATACTTGTGATTATGGATAAATGAGAAATTTCAATATGTAATGTGCAAGCCATCTTTTATTCATTCATTAAAACACCTCCTTTTGATACTCAATTTTGAGCTTCAAAAATCTAGAGGAGGAACAAAAAAGGTGACTAACAAAGAGGGACAACCTCCCTGTGCATAGTAAACATTGAAAAGAAGATCTCTCAGAGAAGCAGGAACTTTGTTAAAGGTAGAACTGCTCAGGGTCAGAACTAAGCCACCTCTCAACTTGTGAAGAGATGGGAAGGAATGGACCAGCTCCTCAGGCAGGAAGCAGCATGGGCATTCCAGGGTTGAGAGGAATAGTACTGTAGGCTGACTGAGGGCAGCTGCCTGAAATGAAACAGAAGGTTAACTGGAGAGACACCACACACTTGAGAGGCACAAAACATCTACAGCTGCAAGGGAGGATGGTGAGTCGGGATCCAGGAGGTGCCAGTATTTCATGTGAGATTTTAGGATGTTCTTTCTCTTGACCACGATAGTGTGGAAGAAATGAGAAGCAACGGGACGCTAAAAGATCAAACAACTGTCAACAGTGGTACTTAGTCACAGATGATTCAAATGTCTGTGTAGGGATAGTGGCTTTATAATTCGGAGCCTATGTGACATCTTAATTACATACATGAGATGAATGAGCTCTATTATCAAGAAACAGTGGGTAATACTCAAGTACTGTAAGTGGAGGATAACGTGACCAAGGGGAATTTTACAGGGTTGGTTAGGAGATATTTGTGAGACAGTCTGGAGGTGTAGTGTCTGTGAGAAAGGTGAGGCAGGAGAAGAGTCTACAGAGAGTGGGAGAAAGCACATGCAAGGAAAAGAATAGGGAGAGCATGATATTGCCACCAGCCATCATGAGCTCAATGCAATACAACATCTGTGAACTTCTGGCAAGAAGCCGCTTTGGGACTGGATGCTCAATTGTTTCTTGGGTTGTTCCAAAGTTCACATCTTGAAGGAGACAGAATGAAGCCTGGAGAAGGGAACACAACTGGATGATATGTTTCTCAATACAGAGCTTTGACATTCAAACACACCATATGATGCTATTGGAGATAGTGCGATGTATCACGAAATACAAGCCGATAAGTGAGTCCTGGTGTCGATCTTCATGAGTCACTGGATTAAAGAAGTCTTTGGATAACCTTTGAGATAATTCTAACCAGACCTCTCAGGAGCACCTCAGGATTGTTTGTGATGTTTGGACTCCCTCAGAGTATGTGACTTCTTCTGTTTTATTAGATAACTTTGAAATGTGTGACCACAAAGGATATCCCTTCAAGAGCTCCTAATGGAAATGTTAGAAACCATTCATAATCCTTATAGTAAAGAAATCTATCTTTATGCCTTGCCCCTTAGTGCGGTAACCTCCATGCTAAGACCTTGCACCTAATACCCTTTTCTGCTGGTTTTTTTTTCTTACTATATTGTCTTCCCATCGACATTGAAGCTTAATTGATGATCCTGAGCATTTTCTAGCATAAGCCATGGAATTGAGGTAACAGGATGAATATAAACTAAGCACTAAATCCTTTCCTTCTTATTTACCTGTCTTGTTACCCACCATGGGAAGGAACTGTAAGGTAAATAGACAGGTAAAAGTTTGTCATTAAAGAGAGTAGGAATCAGAGTGACTCTTCTATCTGTCTGACTACCTATCTATATATCTATCTATTAAATCATGTATACATAGTCATATCTCTCTGTCTATCTGTCTCTCTATGATAGGGGTTATGGGTGCCACAGTGTGCAAGTGTAGGTCAAGAGAACAAGTTTGTGCAGCCATATCTTTCTCTCCACCCTTATATTCGTTCTAAAGTACCTGGCTTTTGCATCAAGTGCCTTCAACATTTCTGTCATTACATTAGCCCTAGAAATTGTGTTTGTTTATTTATTATGTGCCCATCATTTTGAAAGCATCTCAAAAAATGATCAAAAGTTGTAATAGCAAAACTCTACAAATATAGGCAACTTTCCCCATAGTGGGAATAATGAGAAAGACTAGATAAATTAAGAGAAATAAATTTCAATGGAAACTAGAACAAAAGTAACAGTGTAAGAGAAAAAGGAGAGGATATTCAACTTAATCATTTCTGGTTCAATTCTGGAAAAAAAATGATTAATATTGGTAAGAATAGACGATTTCCAATACAATAGAATGTTTCTGTTCACATAATGGAATCCTTTAAGATAAAGAATTCTGGATGTGATTCCAGCTCTTTCACAATTTCCTGGATTGACAGGTCATATATGTAAGGAGGACAGAATGTTCTCTATGTTATAGAAGACAGAAAGCGCTCAGTAGAATAAGAAGAAGAAAAAAAAAAGTATGGCCCCACAAAGACTTACCACAGAAACAATGAAAGAAGCTTTTATCATATACAAGGGATCTGACCCTCAATCTAGACCTATATTATATATTCTACTGAATCTGTGATAAAATAACATTACAATGTGTTTTCAATCATTTGTCAGGCCCCTGTCCCTGGTGAATGACATGGAAACCAGCCACAGTTCCTTGTCTCCCTATTTCTTGGCAACATCTGTGCTAGCTTGAGATTCAGAGTCAAAAGACCACACAAGTAAGCACACTTCTATGACTCCAGAAGCAAAAGGAAAGTGGTACGATGGGGATTACCAGTGTTTTGCCCAGACTTCAAAAGGCCATTTGAGTGAAAAGTATTCATGAAAAATACTCATTCGTGTGCTCAATGGTTGAAAGAAAAGAGCAAAACGTGTCCATTCCCTATGTTCAGACCTCGTAATATTTATTATCACTTAGTACATGTCATGCTCTGTTCCAATAATTTCATTGCACAGAATTTATTTACACCACCCACCATTCTAGGTTATTATTATCTTTATTTTATAGGTGAAGATATTGAATGCCTGAAGAAACTTAAAGTTTCCTTTTCAATAATTCAAAACATGATGCAGCTGAAAGTTACATTAGTCAGCTTTCTGTTACTGAAACAAAGTCCTTGAAACAATGTACTTAAGGAGGTAAGATTTATTTTGGGTCACAATACTAAAAACTTCGTTCTGTGATCAGTGGGTTCCACCTCTTCATCAGAGTCCTCACGCGGGTGAGTAGTTGGTGGAAAACCTGCTCATCTTTCTAAAAAGAGTAAGGAAAAATGGAGGGACAGAGAGAGGAGAGAGAGTATGTATGATTGATCAAGGCTCCATTCCTACTATCTCTTCCAGGAGTATATCCCTTTGGTCGAATATATTTAAACCAGGTTCTACCTCTTAAAGGGTCTATCATCTGCTACGAGTGCCACAGCCTGGAGAATAAAGCTTTCCCATAAGGGCCTATGGGGACATTAAAGATCCAAAACATGACAGGAGTTGCCATTCTCATCCTCTGCATTGGAGCCAAACAAAGCATGTATCAGTAATTCTTAGATCCTTCAGGACACAGAGGACAAATTTATGGTAGACGAGCTGGAACAGAACATCGAAGACCCATATGACAATTAAAGCATAGGCAGACCTTTGGTCTGGGAATACCTGAAAGAAAGGAAACAGGAAGAATTTCAAATAACAATGGTTGAAAGCTTTCCAAAATGAGTACCAGACATCAATACATGATATCTAGCTAGCACAGAGGACACTGCAAATATTATATGCGTATGGGAATGCCATATCCAAATGACAGAGAATTAAAGAAAAAGAAAATTATTGAAAGAAGCACAGGAAAATAAAGGCCTTTCTTACAGGGGAAATGGACCAAAAGTAAATCCAGTTTCCTTTCACTTCTGTTCTTGTAAGAGGAGGAAGCACACTAAAAAGGCAAAGAAAACTAACACCCTGTAATGTTGTATCTAGTAAATAATCCTTCAAAAGTGAAGGTAAAGTAATTTCTTACACACAAAAAAAAATTCAAGAAATGTGTTACTCTGTGTGGTGGTAAACTCCTCCAATCCTAAACATCCAGAAGGCAGAGACAGATGGATATCTATAAGTTTGAGGCTAGCCTGGTCTACATAGTAAGCTTCAGGCCAGCCAAAACTAGAGAGAGAAAACCTGTCTCTAAAAATTCAGAAAACAAAACCAAAAGAAAGAATATGTTGCCTGTATACTTTCTTACAAGTGATGTTCTTCTGTGAGTAGGATGTGACTTAGAAACATGTCCGATAAGGAGTGACAACATTACGAAAGGAGCAAATTAAAGATTCAATCGAATTTTTATTCTTAGTCATTCTTACAGAAATTGCGTACTCAAAATAATAATGGCGACTAAGTGTTTAATTACTACAGCATGTGAATCAAAGACATGAATAACAATAAGGTGATTAATGAAAGGTGGGAAACGACCGTGTTTTCAATAGAACACTTGGATTACTCGTGGAGGAGTGTTACTCAAAAAGAACTTGTAGTAAATGTAAATGCATGCATATAAATCACATACACATTTTTTATGTGTATACAATCACAAACCCATTTTTAAAAGCAAAATTACAGTTGCTAATGCTAGGAGGAAAAAAAAACCATGATCACAAATGTCCTATTAAAACTTGAGCTGACAGAGATTTTGTAGGAAACAAAACGGAGAGGAGGATGAGTGCAAACATGACACACAGAAATAGTTGTAAGTATAGAGGACATAAATACTGTAACTGGTACTTAGAAACTGGTTGTGCTGAAGAGTGTTGATGCTCTGCTGGGTCCCACACCGTAACTGAGAGCACTGAAGTCTGAAGAAGTCTGACATCTTTGCCTTCACTTTGGGTCTCTCTAGAAATACTTTAGTCAGTTGCTGCGTAGGTAGGTAATCGCCCAAGGAGAATCTCTCTGAAACCCCAGCCTATCTAACACATCTCACCCTCTGTTGATGCTAAAGGCGAAAAGAGCAAAAGAATTGAGGAAACCTTAATGACAGTTTTCACAGTGCTCTGTTCCAGGCCTCTCGAAAGTGCCTGAAGGGTTTTAGTCATCATCCTAGTCCCGTAGCCATGTCAGAGTCCAGGAGCAACAGGACTGTGTAGGCCATGTCGCCCAGTCATGAGGTCACGCTCAAGCAGAAGCGAGCACCTATAGAACCAGCCTGTGCATTCAAACAGTAAAGACTTCTTAGAATCATCTTCAAAATCGTGAACTGAGGAATAGAAACTGAGACACACACTGACTGCTTGAATAGACATACTGTTTGTCCTACTCCAAGTATTTTTTCACTTTGCCTTGAAGTTTGTATCAAGGTCCCAAGCATGGACTTGGATTTGAGGGCTACTGAACATAGTCCTCTGTTCTTCTTAATGTGGTCATGCTGATTAAATCTTACCTTATTTTGCTACCATCCATGTCTTTGATTGATATATTGTTTTATATATGGTATATTAATTGGTACATTGTTATGCTTGATCAAGCCAACAATTCGGAACTGTTAGAGACATGGACTACAGCACCAGAAATGATATAACTCTGTTGAAAATCACTTAAGATGTGAAAAATCCAATTGTACAAAGTAAAAAGCAAAGATTGTTAGTATGCCTTTAAAATCCAATGTATTGTTTACAAGAAGCCCATCTTAACTATGAAGACACAGAAAAATTCAAAACCATGATAGATGCAGAGAAAAATAAATCATATTAATCATAGGTATATTCGGGAAGACACACCTATGTGTGGATCTTCAGTCCAAAATGCCTAGTGGAGTCAGTGGATGGGTTCTGACAAGTGCGACCTGAGACTGGTGGCATGGGACCACCTTGACACTAAGGTTCCTCCAGTCTTGACCAGAGAGCACTTTGCGTTGTGTCTCTACCCTGTTCCCAGTCACGTTGATTTGTTCTTCTGAAAGGGACGCAGCCTTCCAGTTTATCACTTTTAGTGACTGGCATGTGCATCCGTTTATGTATCAAGTAAAATGTTGAGTGGAGACAAAGAGGTACAAATAGCGAAAATACTAGAAATTGTTTAGTGTCTGAACATGGTTGTGGCTTCCCCCAGCCTGTCTCTGAAATATCATTGCTTTCCATTCCTCAACACAAGAAAGTACAATGTTGTCTACATTTTTATCAACTATCTACTCCACACTTATGCACAATTCAGTCAGACAGGGGACTTTATTTCTTACAGATATTAAGCAGCAAAACATTTTACAACTCTGTCTTTAAATTCTTTCCAAATCTGCAAAGTACCAGGCTTCAGATGAGCCCGAAAGGTAGAGCAGGCACTGTTTGAGTTCCCCCAGGGCTGTGACTCAGTGAGGGGCGGGTTGCTTCTGCTGAGCTGTGACAAAGACACAGGAACTCTCGCATTCTCTGGAGAATTGGAGTTAGTGGGATATCCCACTTCCTCCAGCAATGAAGTTTGTGCTTTGAGATATGGTCAGGTAGGATAAGGCAACCAGAAATGAATAACAGGAGACATGACAGAGAGTGAGACCTGGTCAAACAATGTCACACGTAAGAACTCTTTATCCCAGGTCTTCTCTGTAACTTGCCTGAATTTAACTTTGAATAATTTAAATCATGCTTCAGAGTCACCCAGAAATGATTACAATATAGTTCTATGAAACATGCATATATGTGAGCATGTGAATTTACACACACACACACACACACACACACTACACATACATCCATATACCCATGGATTTGTTTCCCTACTATCCTGAAAAGTCTTCTTAAGCATAGAAACATCAAAAATAATATCTAGAAAAATTGAACTCTACAAAAGCTGCTATATAGAAACACAATCTTCAGAACACATTGCACACACTGGTACACTCTGGTAAACCAGCTGGGTTTTGCTGTTGTTGTTGTTGTTGTTGTTGTTGTTGTTGGTGGTGGTGGTGGTGGTGGTGGTGGTGGTGGTGGTGGTGGTGGTGGTGGTGGTGGTGGTGGTGATGGTGGTGGTGGTGGTGGTGGTGATGGTGGTGGTGGTGGTGGTATTTTTTTCTGAAATCTCTTCTATCCTCCACTTCTTAGGCTCTCCAGCTAATAGCAATATCATAATCATAAGACTTGACACTGTCCAGACCCAGTCAGTAGTACAGTGGCCATCACTGCCCCACACTAACTGCAGATCCAGAACCTCCCACCCCATCCATGGAATTCATGCGATCTGACAGCAGTACTATACTCACATCCTCCGGGCTGCACACCTCAGGTCAGAGTCACAGAAGCATACACCCACCATCAACTCCAGTATCCACGTCCCATCTTGGCGTCCACTGAAGCTCTTGCCACCCACAACTGTAACTCAGTGTTCCTCACAAACTGTTATGATAACATTCTCCAAGTCCTTTTCAGAGACATCTTCCATACACTGAAAGTCTATGGTAGCACACATAATCCCCATCCCAACACATCCGTGCACACTAGTCTTCTTTCTTCTAACTGTAAAAGTCTTTGGAAAAACTGGTGGCTGGAAAGGTTACATTCTCTAGAATAAGCTTCTCAGGAGGCCAGGCACATTGTCTCGGGTGTGACATATTCCTCTGAGAAATGCACCATGCTTTCCTCCTACATACTGAGGGCCAGCATTCCATGGAGGACGTCCTTGAGTTCAGAGCTCACAGAAGCTTTGTGAGCTGAAGGGCTCTCCTCGATGCTCCCGGTACTTCTAAACTAACCCCAGTTCTCCCTCCTTCTGCCCTGGCTTCTCCTGCCCTCAGCTTTTCTTCCAAAATATTTAATTTTGTTTTCTTTTTTCCCTGTTCTATCATTATGAGCCATAAAACAACAGTTTAGGTGACGATTTTTATCTGACCCTCTGCCCATTTCTCTGTGGGGTACTGAAAGGTCCTGGAAGGCTCAGTTCTTTCTTCATTGTCTTCCTCTTGCCCTTTCTCTAGAAATGCTCTGTTTTAGCACTCAGCTCTGAATGCGATGGAGTTACTTCTGGTTTCTAGCTATAGTTGGCTCAATGCTGCACAAATTCTTCAAGACTGTCAGTCTTGAAATGGTGTCCTCTATAAGAACACTGCTTAACTGCTCCATGAAATACTTAGAATGGAAATACATACCCTGACTCCCATCCCCAGTGAGTTTGGAAATTATCCTAGATTTTCTCCGATGAAACGGTTTCCATGGAAACATCATCTTAGAAGACTGATTTCTACATTATCATAATTACAAAGGACCTCGAATGTCAAGGTAGATAAAACTACGAAGCTTATCCCGTAGGACTTGGGGTACCAATGAGGATGTAGTAATAAAAGTGTCCTCCTAAAATCTCTACTTAAAAACAGAATGGAGGGCACATGGGCACAAGTTGAGAAGCTGACCTAGTAGTTATCATATACAAGAGGGCAAAGGGCTGAATTAGGCATCGTTTGCAATGATGAATAATTATTGGGATATGGAAAAGAGCTGAGAAGGAATGAGCGATGACGCTCAGCATAGAATCTGAGGCAAATGGAACACGACTATATGTTGAGAGAAAAACAAAAGACAGAGAAGATGGCAGGGGTTCAGCACAGGCTCTGTTGAACTTCAAATTGATTCTCCTGGGTATGAACATGTTAAAATTGTTGACATCCACAGTTGTAAACCATTAAAATCACAATGCCCTGGATAGGCTATTTCTGTTTATGCTGAGATCAGGAGACGTTCACATGTCAGAATGCCAATCTTTCATTCACAGAGAGAAACTGAATTTTATACAAATTTGATAATTCTTCAAATACATGAGGGCAGAACAAGGGACTAAGAATCTCAGAAGCTGTGAGGCAAAGGACACTGTGTTTAGGACAAAACGGCAACCAACAGATTGGGAAAAGATCTTTACCAATCCTACAACAGATAGAGGGCTTATATCCAACATATACAAAGAACTGAAGAAGTTAGACCGCAGGGAGACAAATAACCCTATTAAAAAATGGAGTTCAGAGCTAAACAAAGAATTCACAGCTGAGGAATGCTGAATGGCTGAGAAACACCTAAAGAAATGTTCAACATCCTTAGTCATAAGGGAAATGCAAATCAAAACAACCTTGAGTTTCCTCCTCACACCAGTCAGAATGACTAAGATCAAAAACTCAAGTGACAACAGATGCTGGTGAGATGTGGAGAAAGAGGAACACTCCTCCATTGTTGGTGGGATTGCAAGACTGGTACAACCACTCTGGAAATCAGTCTGGAGGTTCCTCAGAAAATTGAACATTGAACTACCTCAGGACTCAGCTCTACCTCTCTTGGGCATATACCCAAAAGATGCCCCAACATATAACAAAGACAAGTGCTTCACTATGTTCATAGCAGCCTTATTTATAATAGCCAAAAGCTGGAAAGAACCCAGATGGCCTTCAACAGAGGAATGGATACAGAAAATGTGGTATATCTACACAGTGGAATATTACTCAGCTATCAAAAACAATGACTTTATGAAATTCATAGGCAAATGGAGGGAACTGGAAAATATCATCCTGAGTGAGGTAACCCAATCAGAGAAAAACACACACGGTATGCACTCATTGATAAGTGGCTATTAGCCCCAATGCTTGAATTGCCCTAGATGCACAGAACACATGAAACTCAAGACGGATGACCAAAATGTGAATGCTTCACTCCTTCTTTAAAAGGGGAACAAGAATACCCTTGGCAGGGAATAGAGAGGCAAAGATTAAAACAGACACAGAAGGAACACCCATTCAGAGCCTGCCCCACATGTGGCCCATACATATACAGCCACCCATTTAGACAAGATGGATGAAGCAAAGAAGTGCAGGCCAACAGGAACCGGATGTAGATCTCTCCTGAGAGACACAGCCAGAATACAGCAAATACATAGGCGAATGCCAGCAGCAAACCACTGAACTGAGAATGGGACCCCTGTTGAAGGAATCAGAGAAAGGACTGGAAGAGCTTGAAGGGGCTCGAGACTCCATATGAACAACAACGCCAAGCAACCAGAGCTTCCAGGGACTAAGCCGCTACCCAAAGACTATACATGGACTGACCCTGGACTCTAACCTCATAGGTAGCAATGAATATCCTAGTAAGAGCACCAGTGGAAGGGGAAGCCCTTGGTCCTGCTAAGACTGAACCCACAGTGAACGTAATTGTTGGGGGGAGGGCGGTAATGGGGGGAGGATCGGGAGGGGAACACCTATACAGAAGGGAAGGGGGGGTGAGGGGGATGTTGGCCCGGAAACCGGGAAAGGGAATAACAATCGAAATGTAAATAAGAAATACTCAAGTTAATAAAGAAAATAAAAGAATCTCAGAAGCTAAATTGCTGTTTTAAAATGAAACCTTCTCAAGCCAGGGAATTGGCTTACCAAACGAAGGAATCCGCTGCCAAGCCAGATGACCAGAGCTTAAGCCTCCTGAAAGAGAACCACTATGACGGACTGCCCTCTGCCCTCTAATGTATTATGCCATTCATGTGCCTATAGAGATGCATTAGTGCATGCAAACACAATTGTGCACTTGGATGCATGCAAGCACAAACATTAATGAATGCAATAAAAATATAAAAAGAAGATTCTAGATTGCAAAAATTAGGAGTGAATCCTGATTGCTCTTGCAGAGAATCTGAGTTCGGTTCCCAGAACCCAGGTCAGGCAGCTCACAGCTACCTGTAACTCCAGAATCCAACAAGTCTGACCCATGAGGGCACCTGCACTCATGTGCACATTCGCCCACACAGATATAGACAAAATCAAAAATAAATGAATCACTTTAAAAACTAAATAAAATAAAACTCTCTCAGTCAAGGTTTCTTTTTAAGAATTACTGAACTATTTCAAGTGCTGTTTCTACGGTTTGACTTTCTAATGTAATTATGCTAGCCATTCCAAGCATGTGCAGGACTGCCATCCACTTTTTCCTATGGCTACTCCTGGCATGGCAGTATGTTTTATTCACCTTCTAATGGTAGGAGGGGGAGGATGGTTTGGAACGTGGAGAAGAACACACCATGAGATAATCTCCCTTCCCATTTTCTTCCTTTCAGAAAACTGCTGTTACAGAATAAAAAAAGAGGAAAAACAACATTTTCTAAAGCTCTTACTAGATGACAGGCCCTGCCAGGTTTTTGGCTAGATGTGGTCATTTAATCCTTATTCACTTGTAAAGTATGATTGGGTGATCAAGCCATAGAAAATGAAGACATGGGTTTTCATAGAGATTAAATAGTTTCCTGTAAATTACACAGGACTTTGCTTCTCAAATCTGGTTTTTGTCCTTGTTATGGTAAAGTAACTATTTACTTACTCATAAAATAAATCCCTTGTTTGATAAAAATATATTATTACTCTTATTTTTAAAGGATCTAGATAGGTAGCCTAGGCTAGCACTGAGTTCTTAGTGACTCCTTTTGCCCATGTGCTGTGACTTAGATTGCAACACTCACCATGATTAGCTCAACTCTGACAAAACAGTGTTTCCTTTTTTTAATTTTTTCCTGAAGACAAAGTGTTTTGCAACTCAGGTTGGCCTCCAACTTGCTATGTAGCTGAAGATGGCCTTGAACTTTTGATCCTTCTACCTTTATCCCTCCCCACCAATTCTCATTCTGCATTCTCATAGACAGGCACTGCCACATCTTGATTAATGGGTTGGAGAGGGACCTTAGGGCTTCCTACATGCTATGCATCCATTCTAGCAACTGAGTTACATGCCCCCTTTTAAAATACAGACTTGTAACATGATTTTTGCAAACAACTGATGAGAAAGGGGTCATAACAGGGTCAGTAAGAGAAAGGATTTTCTCTACATATCATTGGTTCTTTTACAAATGAAATCATTACTACAAGGCTTTAATAGTTATGGTCAATGATATCTACAAATTGACCTTTGTCTTTGTAAGTCTAGTGCTTGTGCAGGAGATGAGAGAGAGAGAGAGAGAGAGAGAGAGAGAGAGAGAGAGAGAGAGAGAGAGACTGGGGCAGGAGATAAAAAGAAACAGAGTAAATTGGGAGTCCAGAGTCAAGAAATAATCACTGTTTAAAATCTGTACATATTTGTCTGAGCTTCAGTCTAGGCAAACATGTATGTGTGTCATGCATATATACACAAGCGTGAGATTTTTCTACAAACTTTCTCTGCAAATCTGCTTTTCTTTCTGTTTCCAACATATTGTGTAAATATGTCATTATGCATAAGTCTCTGAAACCGCTTCGATGTGGTCGATTATTTAGAGACAGTTGCCAAACAAATAGCATTTCAAAGGCAAAAGGAAGTTAATAAAGGGTGTAAACATGCCATTCCCAGGTATGCACATGGATAGCTCTGCTGTATTTGCTCTCTGCTATTCATTCCTGAACCCAGCAGCCGATTGGCTCAAAACTAGACCCTTTCACATGGCTTGTTTTCCTTCTTTCTTTCCTTTCTTCCTTCTTTCCTTTCTTTTCTTCTTTCCTTCCTTCTTCCGTTCTTTCTTCTTTTTCCTTTGTTTTCTCCTTTCCTTACTCTTCCCTTCCTTTCTTTCCTTCCTTTTCTTCCCCACCTCTGCCTCTCTTTCCCTCCCCCTCCCTCTCTCCCTGCCTTCCTTCCTTTCTTTTCTTTCATTCTGTCTATCTTTCTTTGTTTAAAACAGGGAAAACAAATCAATAAACGCAGCTTAAGGGGAGCTGGGGTTAGAGCTTGTCCCTGTGTATCCTTCAGCCTCTCTCCAGCATCTTCATACTCACATGTGGCAATCCATGTAGCACACACTAACCACCCTGGCCCCTGTTCCAACAGTTCTCATCATTTACTAGCAAGACCTCATGTAGACCTAGTATATCAGTTCCTTATCCTGGCCTTCATTCCGATCATGCGTCTTTCACTAAGTGGTATGCATGGCCAACAGAAGGTTGTATTAGAAGCAGTCTGAGCCTACTGAATATACAACTGAAGGACAGAGATGAATTATACTGTGCTTCCATGGTGGGATTTAGCCACTAGTTCAAAAATAAATTATTTCATTACTGTGACTGTAAGGTCACCAAAGTAATTTCTTCTCTCTCAAACTGTACAGCATTTAAAAATTTAAATATCCAAATTTAATGAAATATTCATATAGCTATTTAAAGTTAAGTGGGAGTCAATAGAAAAGAGAATTATAGGGAAATGTAATGTTATCTGCAGAGAGCAAGAGTTCAGTTACTTCACTGACTTTATAAATACTTTTTATTGAACTACACAGCCCCCTACCTTGCTCGTTCATTCACCTCTAATAGATGACAAGGTATAGCAAGGACCACACTGACCTCACAGTCTGGAATACTTGCTTCTGACTCTTTTGACAGCAGCTTGCCTACCTCTCCTAGACTTATCAACAGTCGTTTGTAATCATCCAGATTGCTGTATATCCTAGAGATTTGACTTGTTCTGTATAGACAATGACTTAGCTCAACAAAATACCTCTAGTAGTAAGGATGCTTAAAAGTATATGTTCAGTGGGCCAGGGATGCTGCATGGCTATCTACCCCTCCGAAGACATGGCCTCTAGGGTCTCCAGGATGCTCCCTTGCCTCCTTCCATTGCTAGCATCATAGCTATCCTTGAGAAAGAGTCACTCTGTGCTGCTCAGCAAGCTCTATCTCTGCTAACCAAAGAGGAAGAGAGAAATTCAGGAAAGCAGAATCTTACAAATGTGGGTGTAGGAGAAATGACTTATTGGTAATCCCTTCCCCCACCGCCCTTCCTGTCTTCTATCCCTACACTGATCACTAGTGTGACAGAGTCTGGGGATGTGGGAGGGGCCGATGGCGACATGAGCCTTGAGTGCCTGCAGATGTGGGTGTGTGAGCTCAGAGTGATGCTGTCCTGGAGAAAGGCCTCATGCTCAGAGGAGGGAGAATGAGTCTCCTGGGACAGAGCCCATCTGTAGGAAATTACAAACGTGAGGTCATGTGTGTATTTGAGAGTGAGAAAGTCAGCATGGAAGAGACTCCAACAGCATGAGTGTGTGTGTGTGTGTGTGTGTGTGTGTGTGTGTGTGTGTTGTGTGTGTGTGTGTGTGTGTGTGTGTGCCCATGATGGTGAGCGTGTGAGAGAATGGAGGGGATGAATATGTGTCCCAGGCTGGCACCATGTGTGTGACTAAATGTGGTGTCAAAGTAACAGAGGAGGACAATAAATGAAAGAAATGACAGGGGAGGGAAAATATGGATGAATCTGAGATTCTTTCCAAAAGCTGGGATTTGTGTATAGATGATGTCACTCTGGGGCAATTGCCTTGCACGACAATCCAATACCATCAATGAGAAAATTATTCTTAGTCCAAAACAATATGTCTGGGTTGTGAAGTATAGTGAAGTTGGCTGACAAGAAGGTTAAATAAATCCTGACACTTTAATGAAGCACAAATTTAAGAGGCATGGACAAGAGAAAGCATATTGAGGACAAAAATAAGTCTCAAAAACATGTATTCTTTGACTACTTTGTCCAGAGTTCTACTCCATTTTAACATAACCATATATTCTTTCATATCTAATATATTAGATACACATCTAATACATGTAATATATTCACAACTAGCCGCTTATTTTTATTTCCAAGGCTGACTAGATTTTCTGTGCTATACGTGACTATTAATGTTGATTATCACCTTGGCAAGTTCTAGGTAACAAACTTTTGTTCATGTCGGTCAGGGTGTTCAAGACTGGGGTAGTTGATGTGAGAAATGGACCCTAAAGGCTGTGGTCCCAGTTCTTATCTGAATAAAGGGGAGAGAACAGCATTCGTCTCTTTGTTTCTTGACTTTGGGTGCAGTGTGACTGGAGGCCCAACTTTCCTGCCTCTAGTACTTTCCATTGTGTCTGACTGTACCTGCTACCTGCCATAGGTTGTGTTTTTCAGATATTTTTTCATAGTAATGAGAAAAGTAGGTAATGCACCATGTTTAATATGGCTCTCATCGCCACATTTGTTGAGTGAGTGGATATACCGAGAAGTGAAAATGGGTTAGCTGTAGATGGAAAATTACAAGTCTTGCCTCTAATCGGAAAGAAAACACAGGTATTAACAAGGATCACAACTTCCGTTGTAAGGATGAGAAGCAGCGGTATCTGCAATTCACAGCAATTGTCTTAACACTTTCTTGTATGGCAAATGGTCATTTTCCTTTCTTGATGGACTCATGGTCATCAGATCCCAGGTTGTAAGTAAAGAACATTTGTTCTCCTGGGAAACTGAATATTAGCACTTGTTGGGAAAAAAGTCTCAACTTGGAGCATGCACTGACACAAAGACAGCAAGCAAGCTGTCTGTTCCTAGGTACAACCCAAGTCTAGATGGCCTGACCTACTTCCACAAATACGAGGTATGAAGACTTCCTTGACATTGAACTCCTTCAGAGTGGACATAGTCCATAGACATATGGAAAAGCTGTAACACAAAGATCATGTTGAAAACCAGCCCTGGGAACAGGCTGGGAGAACACCTTTAAAGAGCTCCAAGGGTTTGTGATTACAGGTTCCATCCTGCCCATAGTCCCAGACAATGCCTTCTATCATGACATAATTATCAAAGGCACCTGATTTCATACTAGGAAACAATTCGCAGCATCAACCCTATTTAGAAACATCCATTGCTTATTTTCAGTAAGAGGAACTTGTGGCCAGTGGCAGGAAATCAACTAGCCAAGTTGTAAATACTCAGTGGGAGCTTAATTTGCATTTCCTAGGTGTAAAAAAAGCTTCTTACACCAAAGAGAAGCAAACCTTTCTTATCTTTTTGCAGAAAGTGTGTAAGCCTTTGAATCCCCGCCATTTAATTTTTCATTTACCTCAGGGGGGAAAAATTAATGAAAGACACCACTTCATGAGCTTTTTTTTTTTTCATTCATAAAAGAAGCACATGTATCTGTGAGGACCATTCTTATTGGATTATATTGACCTTGTCTCTTGTAAAACCCAAAGCTCATCACTGTGGTCAGTGTGTGGGTGGTGACTTTCAGCTTGTATTTATTCTGGGCAAATTCCAAAAGGGACTCTGCCTGTCTCTCACATGGGAAGCTAGGCTGGGTATGCCAGTTTCAAAATCATCATTCTTGTCCTGGAATTGGATGCATGTGGATCAGGATATTGGACACATGTGGCTATTTAAGAAAATGATTTGTATAAAAAACACTTCCATTCCTTCCTATAATTTTGACTCTAAGACAACTTAACATAAAGTTGAAATTCTGGAGTTAGATAAAGGCCCACTAAATCTGAGCAATGGTCTCAACTAGCACTGACCAAAAGCTACAGGACCATTTCATGATTACACTAACTCTGATTAAAATACATGTGACAGATATGCTAGAGGACAAGTTCATCATGCAGTAGGACTCTCTAACAAGAATGTGGATAAGTGAGGATACAGCTCAGTAGTAGAGCACATGTCTGCCAGCATTAATACAAGACAATGAGTTTCTCTCTTGTTTCTTCTATAATCTTGTAGCTTCAAACAACCCTTGAATTTTGACCATTTATCTAAGCATTCCACTGTGTTTACTTGCCTAAGTCCAAACACCTTTCTTATTGTCAATAAATAGTTGTATTTATTGGATTAAAAGTCCACCCTAACAGGGTTGGGGATTTAGCTCAGTGGTAGAGCACTTGCCTAGCAAGCGCAAGGCCCTGGGTTCAATCCTCAGCTCTGAAAAAAAAAAGTCCACCCTAAAGCACTTTCTTAATTTCATCTGCAAGAACCATATTTCTAACTAATGTGTCTACAGATGTCAGGGCTCAAGACTTGAAGATATATTTTGATTGTTGGGCATGAGAGCATATATGATGTCCTAAATGTATGAAAAGATGAGGCAGGAGGACTGGTTAAGCCTAGGACTTCAAGATCAATCTGGGCAGCACAGCAAGTCAGATCTTCTCCCTTCCTTCTACCTTCCCTCCTTCTCATCCTCTCTCCCTCCATGTGCATGTATGTGATATGTATATATGAAGAACAAAATTCAACCAGTAACAAAGATAAATGCTTAATGATTTCATGGACTGTGGATGTGGTAGAATATCTGGCTAGTGTGGATGAGGCTCTGGGCTCACCTTTAATATTATATGCATATATCTCCTCTCTCCTCTTTCTTTATGTACTATTTCTCCTCTTTCTAGGTACTTTTCAATGGAAGTTTGTTTGTCACATATAGCTTCAATCTGTATCTTTATATGGATGAAAGCTGTGAGAATTCCTCACATCTCTCCATCCCTCTTGAGTGTCTGCACCTGCCTCCAAGAAGTCCCACCCAAATGGCTCCCTGCCGTTTTAAATCCATCTGTTCTAGTTTCATTCTGTTGCTGTGAAAGACACCATGACCAAAGCAACTTGAGGGGAGGAAAAGGTTTATTTGGCTTCCATTTCCAGGTCACAGGTCACTAGGGACAAAAGTCAGGGGAAAAACTCAAGCAGTAACATAGGGGTAAACCTTCTTGCCATTCCATAAAACATACCTTCAACCAAGGAACTTGTTCTGCAACCAAAGAGGTACAGCAGAAACCACGAAGGATGCTCTTTATTTGTTGGTCCTCAGGCTCATGTTTAGGTAGTCCTCTTATATACTCTAGGATCACCAGACCAGGGAATAGCGCCACCCTCAATGGGCTGGACCTTCCTACTTTGACTAACAATCAAGGCAAACCCTCCCCCCCAAAGACAGGTCTAGGGCAAGCCTTATGTTAGAATTCCCTCACCTGAAAATCCCTTCTCACCTGACTCTTATCCCTGTCAAGTTCAAAGTTAAAGTAGGAAGTTATTTTTTCTACAATATTGTTTATCTGGAATATGATTTATCATTTAATCTAGTTTTTGTCCTAGAATGCTACATCTAACTGATACTGCCTTAGTAATCCCTCTCCTACTGGCTAAATGAGGCTGGTTTTGACTCATTTCGCCCCTACTTCAATCTCAGCTTGAGGTAGATCACATATATCTCCTTAGTACCAACTCTGTTGACTTCCTTCATTAAGTCTGTCCTTGGTGCAGACTTTGTCACTTTGGTTCAATGGTTACAGAAGGGTCTCTTTCTTCTTCCAACTTACCATGGGAATAAGCAATGTCTTTTCTAGGGTTGGTAAGTAGATAAAACTCCTGTAATACACTCCATGGTCTAGAAGATGAGAGTCAGAGAAATGAAAATGAGTGAATTAATGAATGAAATAACTGGACTCTTAGCTTGGTGAATAAATTGTGATGGTTGTGACATTTGTCTACCCACTGAGCTCTCTCAGTTCTTATTGAGTGGGCATGTCGCCATAGGCCTTGACCAATTATAATGCCCTTTCCCATTGTCATGTGAGAGGACTGGTGTGGTTATTTTGTTGAAGGCAAATCAATCAAAGGTAGCCCCTGTGGGTTTTGATTTTAAGATGAACAAGAGGCTACTCTCATTGATCTTAAAATAATAAAGGTATATAAAGTTCAAACTACAAGATGTATATGCTTGTCTATTGTAAGCAATTATAACTAAAAAAGGGGTACAGAAACTGAATGAGAGAAATGAATGAAAAGTTAGTCTTGGAGCCACAAAGTTGCTTTCACACCCTGTCTTTGGGCTCCTGTGGTCTTCTCTTGAGTCTTTGAGATTCTAAGAATGACTCCACCGTGAATAACTCCCTTACTATTTCCTTGACGTTGGAAGTTTTATTTTGCTGTGTTTAGTCTTTGATATTGATTTCCCCAAAGGGTCCAAAATTATTAATTGTTACATTTATTTTTATTCTCTTACCAATTATAAGTTTTCTTTGCCTAGTAACCCCCTTGACCACTTTGCAAACTTTCCCAGCAATCTGGTTTCATTCTGGTCACAGGTACATCTAGAACTAACTCTGGGTGATCCATGTAATCAGTGGTCCTTGTCTCTTTTTTTCTTTGCTGTCGTACCTCCTCAGAATGCTTTTCTATTCCTTCTTCTATGCCATCTTTCAAAATCCTGTCCATATTTCAGAACTGACTTCATATTGCATTTTCTCCTGAAAGCCTATCTAGCTCCCTCAAGCCAGAAATAATCTCTCCTTATTAAACGATGGAGTCTTTATGACTTCTTGTGCCTTTGCTTGGATTTTAGACGAATGTGCCTGACAAGACTTAGATTCATCCATAGCTCTCCAATTCTTGGAGAAGTTTTCTTATAGTCCTATGTACTGTAATGTTTAATAAATAGCTATTGGACAAATAGGCAGAAGTGGTTGGTTTCTCAAGAAATAAATGAATCTTTCCAATATGAAAACAAAAATGCACTAATTTATGTTTTCCTCAACCTTTGAGTGTGATGCCACACACTATAGATCACAGCACTCAGGAGACAAAGGCAAACAGGTATCTGTAAATTTGAGGTCAGCTTGATCAACACAGTAAGCTCTAAACTATTCAGGGCTACACAGTAAAATCTTCCCTCAAAAATATTTTTTTGCAAATCAGAAAATGTGAGTGAAATATTTTCATAAAATACACATATGACTACTATCTTCAGGCACATGCACATGCTTGTACACATATACAATTCCCTTCCTGAGAAAATCTATGTAGAGAACATAAAGAACAAAAGTGATTTTAAAAAGATTACATTTTTTTAAAATGAAAGGGCAGAATATTAGAAAATATCTACTGAATATGTAGAAATGTTGATGGTACACATTTAGTTGAAAACATCTAACCAATGATGGGAAAGAATAATCCCATGAGCATGCAAGTAAGCTAGGTGAAATATCACTTCTGAACACCAGGATACACCCAAAAAGTCATTTCGAAAGCCCATGCACATCTGTTTAAGAATTTTAAAATGTATTTCCAAAAGTAATTTCCGTAATCCTTTGAGGATCATGTTGTCTTTCATGTTTGTAGTTCAAGTATATCCACATGGTCCTAATACCTCAGGCAAAGTATGAGCTAACACCATACTAGCACATCCACCAGGCCATGAGTTTGGAAGCAATTGCCTTGCTTTGGTGGTGAAGATAAAATTAGAGAAACAGACTTAGGCAGAGAGATAGCAAGGCAATGACAGCTAGTCAATAAATAACATTTAAAAAAAGTCTACATATGGATAAGAATGGAATGTCGTCAGATCTTTTTCCCTTAATATGATTTATCTGGAAGGTGTGCCATCAAATGCCTTTTAATCCAAATTCATGGAGATGTTGACAACGCGTTGTCTCAGATCTGCACCAAAGAAACATGGCTGGCCTAACCTCAACCCTCTGCATGCTTTCTCTTTAAAATAATAATAATAAAAAAAACCACACACATTTTGTAGTAGGGAGACATCAAAGCAATTGCTAATTCATCTGACTCATTGATCTGTTCTTTTAGGAATCACCAAGTGCTCATGACATGCCCGAGATCATGATGGATGGTCAGGGAGATTAACAAAAATTAAATATGTTCCTTGCTCTCAAAAGTTGCTCCTAGCCAGATAGGAAAAAAAAAAACTTCAATATAACAGTATCGGAATACATTAGATAGAAATATAGTGATGCCAGACACAGTGTTAGCCTGTTGACACATTATTCTAACGCATTACCCTATGAATTGATTTTCATTCCAACCCAGTGTGGAAATTGAGTTTTGGAAAAGTTCAGCAGCTTGTTAAAACTCACAGATTATTGATTCTAATTCTAGGTTTTGGATATATTGTGGAATTTGCCTGCCTTAGAGCTTATGGTTTTAAGCAAAGGAAGCATGAAACAAAGGAATGATTCTTTGACCTATTTAGTCATAAACTAAGGATTGAAAAGAAGAGGAAGTTTGCTTACGAAATCAAAGGAGGCTGAACTGCGGTGAATGGTATGAGCATTCTTCTGAGGATTCACCCAGGATGGCGTTTGTATATAACCACGTGGCGGCAGAGAACTGTTTGTACTTAGGTCAGCATCGCCAAGCTGTTGATGTTCTCAAAGCCCTGAAAGACAGATCTTAGCTACAGCTCACCTCCTTATCTTATTCTGAGCCTTGCATAGATGTAGACTCAGTTAGCTTACAGTCATCGTAGCACATTTCTGAGAGAGTTAAATGTGTAAAAAGAAATGTTTTATTTTGACATATGGATTTGGAGGTACCAATCCAGGAAAGATTGGTCACATTGCTTTGACCCCATGTGAGACAATGAATCGTAAAGGGAGTATGTTAGAGCAAAACCACTCTTCTAATGACCTGAAAAGTATGGAGGAAGAGGAAGTAAGGTCCCAGAAACTCTGATTGCACAGACTCAATGACCTAAGGACCTCCCACTAGCATCTTTACCTTAAAGGTTACACTACCTCTCAATAGGGCCATACTGGGGACATTTAACAGCCAAGTATGTACGAGTTGAAAAAGGACACAGTCTACTTCTGAAATTCACTTAGAGAAGAGTTCATAGGACATGCACACAGCCTTGTATTATCTTGATAAATTCACAGAATAATTAAGAAAACACTCCATTTCTGTTTCATATACAGATCTTTAATGCGCTTAACCACTTTGGGTCTTCAAAATGATCTTTTTTTTAAATATCTATTATGGAAACTCACTTTTATTTTTATTTTAAAATATGTTTTCATGTGTTTGAGTGTTTTGTTCTACTTGTCTTTAGAAGCAACATGTGTGTGCTTGGTGCCCATGGAGGTCACAAGAAAGAACCCTTAGACTCTTGGATAATTGTGAACTCTCATGCGAGTGCTGGTAACTAAACCTAGGTTCTGTGCAAGAAATACAAGTACTCTTAACTGGTGAACTCTATGCATATCTGACAAGGGGAAATCTCCCCACATCCCCCCCCCAAAGCTTTCATATCTAGAAAGTAAAAGAAAAAAAAAGAAATCCAGAAGCAAAAACAAAGATTTTTCATAAAGGTGTAGATTAAAAATAAAGGTTTTCATAAAGACTCATGCCTCCATTAAGGTATTTCATTGTAGCATCTTTTGGTTTCAAGAAATTTACTAAATTTCAGTTTCTCATAGGGGTTCTATAGCTAAAGGGACGTCAGCAAAGTCATTTTGTGTTTCTGATTATCAATGAATATAGTCCAGAAATGTGCAATAAGATCCATCTTGCCCTGCTTATGTTTGAAGAAAATTAAAAAATAAATGTGCGGTTCCTTGAATAAAAATGTTTACAAATATTAGGTGTGTTCATGTTCCTGGCAGCAGAAAACAGCATACTGCTATGCTAACTCATGGACTTTCCAGGTTCCGTTGGGTCCTGTGGATAAGCTAGCCAGAATTAGAGTGTTGGCTAAACGCACTTCTTATCTGGAAACACAGAGAACAATCTGTTTCTGAGCTTACTGTGGTTTTGGCAGACTTTGAGTCCTTGTCATTGTCATGCTAATTTAAAGCACTTTCCTGTATTTTCCTCTCATTCTTTCTGTTCTTGTGTTCTTGTTAGTTGTCAGCTAACTCTTCACTGTCCTCCATTCCTCCAAGTTGCCCACATTCCTCCCGTACTGGCTTTCTCCTTCTTTAGAGTCATCAATGGGACACGGAGCCTGCCACACTGGGGGAAGGGGTGCTGACCAGTTGCCTACCTCTAGCAGCAAGCTTCCGGTTCAATGAGAGATCCTATCTCAAAACAGTAAGACACAGTGATGAACTAGAATGAGTTCTGCATGCATGGGCTCACATAACCATCTCTCCCCGACCCCCGCACACCACACACACACACACACACACACACACACAACACACACATACAAGTCTTATTTTTTTTTTTAAAAACTCATGCGTGTATTTTCCCCTCATTCTTTCTGTGCTTCTGTGCGTCTCTGCATTATGGTGGGTCACATTCTCTGTTTCTAAGGAGTTTCTTATGACCATGCTTTATAAATCTTTATGCCTTACCATAGCTCATTAAAAAAACAATCCCTAGAGTAACTTAAAAGGAGCTGGACCTTTTATATGCTATGAGTCTAAAAAAAAAGGACTTTACAGAAGTGCTGGGAAAAAAAAGGGGAGATGTGAAGAATCAAGTTTGTCTCTTAACGCCTGGCATCCCAGATGGAGGTACATACACTTCTGGTAGACATAGGAAGGGAATGGCTTTATAGGATAAGAAGACCAACAACTCATGGCTCGTGCCTCCAGTTTCTAGCAATAGTTCTGGTCCTGCCAGACTATCTTGCTGCTGTCTTTTCTCTTCATTGCTTGCTTCTCCCCAGAACCTGAAAGCTAGACAGAAAGCCTGCTGGTATATTGTCAACCCTGTCACCTTTACAGATCTCAGAGTTTTGTCACCAGGTCCCACAGAGTAGTGTACAATTTTTACATAGCAATCAGGTAAATACATAAACTGTTATCTATAGGTACAAAGAAAACTTGTCAACAATTCATTTTTATTATGCGCACTTTATATCCGCCACTGGCTTTCTTTTCTCCTGTTTTGTTCTGTTTCATTAACTTTTCTCAAGCTTGCTCTAAGGTGCTAAATTGATGCTAGGACTCCCCAATGGGTTAGGAAAGGGAAGTAGAAACCATCCCTCTGGGTCTAGATAACGAGAGTTAAAGGGTATCAATAGTTTTCTCACTATACCAAAGATTAAGTGGGCAATCTTAACTCAAAACGCATGAAGTTCTCAGAGTTTTAGGCTCAGTGGTAAGTTTCCATTCTAGCTCACTGTGGTGGCTGATCTCCACTGACAACTTGACTAGATTTAGAATCTCCTAGGAGAGGCATCTCTGGGAAAATGTGCGAGGGTATTTCCAGGGATGTTTAATTAAGGAGGGAAGAGGAACACTGATTTGTTCAGGGAGAAGAAAGATATCAACTGAGCACCAGCAATCATCACTCTTTTGTTCCTGATTGCAGATGATGCAATGTGACCAGGCAGGATGGATTGTGGTCTCCTAAACTCTCAAATAAAGCCATTTTCCCTTAATTTGTTTTTGCTGGCCATTTGGCCACAGCCATAAGAGAAGTAATGTATACATCCTTATCTACCACCTTTCCCTTCTTATTAAATTTAGTTACCCATATAGGAAAAGTGATGACCAAATGATAAATGCTAACTGGACTTTTCATGTGGAGATATGTAGGATTTTTAGGATGGATGCCTACATATAAGATTGACAGGTATAGGGAATGATGGATGAAAACATCCGAAACATATTAAGTGTTCTTTGTCTTGTGGATGCCTGCTACCTCATTGTATTATTCCCCACTTTAAAAGAGAAGCTTGAGAAAGGTTTTGACTATGTAGCCTAGGCAGGCCTTAAACCTATAGTCATCCTCTATCATCCCTCTGAGTACCACTACTGTAGGACAGATTTTTCTTCACTATTTTCATATGCTATATTTTTTCATAGTAAAACATGGTAAGATGGAAAGAAAATATGTAAAGTATTCCATAACAGCAAAAAGCTATTCAAGGAGATGTGTGAAAAAAGAATCTTATTTACAATGATTGCAAGTTGAAAACTTAAGACCCAAAATCCAGTTTTGTTTTGTTTTGTTTATTTTATATGATGAGGTATTTATTATTACTATTATCATTATTTATTATTATTATTATGTTATTTATTTACACCCCAAATGTTGCTCCCCTTATGGGCCCCCCCTTCACAGAGTTCTTATCCCCCTTCCCTTAGCTTCTGAGACAGTGCTCCCCCAATTCCCACCTCCCCTCACATACCCATCCATCCCCACCTCACCAGCCCCCAGCGTCCCTCTTCTCTGTGGCATCAACTCTCTACAGTATTAGGCACATCCTCTCCCACTGAGGCCAGACAAGGCAGACAAGCAGTCCTCTCCTACATATGTGCTGAGAGGTCATGGGCCAGCCCATGTATGCTCTTTAGTTGGTGGCTTAGTCTCTAGGAGCTCCCAGGGCTCAGGGTTGGTTGATACTATTGTTCTTCCCATTGGGCTGCCATCCCCTTAGCTCTTTGACTTCTTCCCCAAACTCTTCCATAGGGGTACCTGCCCTCAGCCCAATGATTGGCTGTGAGTATCTGAATCCGTCTCTGTCAGCTGTTGGTGGATTCTTTCAGCGGACAGTCATGCTCGGTTTCTGTCTGCAAGCACAGCACGGCACCAGAAATAGTGTCAGGGATCGGTGCCTGCCCATGGGATGGATCCCAAGGTGGACCAGTCACTGACTGCCCATTCATTCAGTCTCTGCTTCATTTTTTGTCTCTGTAGTTCTTTAAAACAGGAATAAATTTGTTTTGTTTTTAATTGAAGTTAAATACTTATTTCTCAGCTGTAATTTCTATAGTTTTTTTTAATCTTCCTCCAAAATGCAGAATATTCATAACAGCTAAAGTCTGCCAAGAGTGGATCATGTACTACATAAACTACATAAAACGAAAGTCACCTGTATTTTAAAACGCATCCTCACAACTATCTTAACTAGCTGTTCAAATCAGGACTACTACATAGATGTTCGGCTAAACTGTGAAAAGTTACCCTCCCAAGAAATTAAACAGATACAGGGATTGAATTCAAGTCTTGTGGCTTTATTTCCAGGGTCCATGTCTCATAGAATACTAAGGAATAATGTGACCTACTGCTTGACTCACTTGGATCTGAGGCAGACCAGCTGTGAAGATGAGTTCATTCCACATTCAGTTCACGCTATCATTAACGGGTAGGACAGAGATTGCTGTGTAACAGCTCCTGGAGGCTTGAGGATGGAGACTCCAGGATACAGATTACTTGAGGGAATCTCTCATGAATCTGCAGGGCAAAGACACTAGTCATCCTCACACATTAGACACGGATGCACAGGCTACAACACAGTAGCCACAGGGAGGCACAGTTCCAGACCAAGGCTTCACAGGTAGTTGTTGGAGAACTGAAGCAAGTGAACAATAGCATGCTGACCACTTGCATCAGCCACACTCTTTGGTCTTCCATTATTCTTTAATCTCTACTCTAAACTACCTATGTCTAAGCCTTCTGCTAATTCTCCTAGCACCAAAATGGCAGAATCTATAATAAACATACACAAGATATATAGAGTGACTAATGCTCAGAGTGATATAAAGAAGAGGTGCTGAAAAGTGGGGGAGGGTCATTGAGCAGATAATGGAACCACAGTGGTATGTGGTAATCCTGCCATACAACTTTGGTCTTAGCTGTTTAATGTGCATCAAAGTTTGCCTCTGAAAAATAAACTATTTTTGGAAAGAGGTGCTCATTATACCATGAGTTGTGATTATCCTCAGCCCCAAATTCACCCGCAGGATCTCTGTCCTAGTTTGCTTTCTATTGCCATGACAAAACACCATGACTCAAAGGAAGGGCTATATTTGGCCTTACCTCCATGTGAGAGTCTATCATTGGAGGGAGTCAAGACAGGAACTCAAGGCAGAAACCTAGAGGCAGAAAGTGCAACAGAGGCCATGGAGAAGTGTTGCTTACCTGTGTATTCCTTGTGGTCTTCTCAGGACCATTTTCCCAGGAGTAGCACTGCCCATACCCTACTAGGTGCTTTCACATCAATAGTTAAACTACAAGATGCCCCCCAAACATGGTCCTGGGTCAACTTGATGAAGGAGATTTCATAATTGAGGTTCCCTTTTGCCAGATGACTCCATTTTGGATCAAGCTGATAGCGTAACTAGCATAATCTCATAATGTGACAGCTCTGAGAGACTTGATCTTTTAAAGAGGTAAGTAAAGAGTTAGGATATATCTCAGTGGCAGTGTATTTGTCCAGCAAACACAAGGTCCTAGGTCAATTTCCAAAGTCCGAAACAATTTGTTAGTACCATACAGGCCCCGCACCAATTTCTAGAACTACAAGGGCAAAAGACCTAATTTACCAGCTCCATTGAAATTAGAATTCTAGAGAATTTTTTAACTCTAATTTTTTGTCTTTATCTTATTTGTGGAGGTCAAGTTTTTATTCCAATCCTTAAGTGTTATTATTTAATATGGACTTGGCTACTATTATTGTTTGGATGTACAGCATGTGCCAGAGTTTTTCATGGTAGAGGTTTGAACCCTTCTGTTATAATGTTTGAGAAAGTTAGGTAGATCCTGTTGGGATCACAGGTAAGGAGTGGGGCTTGAAGGAGCTCTCTTGGGTCCCTCGAAAGTGAGCCTTAAAAGGGTGACAGTGGCCACATTCCAAGCTTTTGTTTTCCATGTATAAGTGAACCACGCTTCTTGAAATTTCACCTTCTACTTCCTGAAACTAAATGAACTTCTTTTCTTTTTGAGTCACCTCACCTCATATATTTCATTATAGAAGTGAAAGTGGAACTGTTGTAAGGACTCCTCCCCTCAAACATTACCTCCGTTGTACTTATTTTCTCCCTTGGCTTCATCTAAAACTGTAAATACCTTTCAACTGTTACTCAATGTCCAAGCTCAGATGTTCTGTAATTTCTGATGCCTTCTCTATAACATCAGTCACTGGAGACCTAACTGATACAAGCACAACATGCACCTCTCCTGACTCCAATTTTACCGACCACCAGTCTTGCTGCCATGTACATCCCATAATACCAATGCCGACTGTGTGCGTTCAAAGTTCATAGGGCCCCAGATAACTTTATTTCTTTGACCCAAAGTATAAGACAGGTGCCTGTTTTTTACCCCCTATTCCATCCTACTGACACCATGTAGGCTTTTAACAGTGTCTCCTGATCTAATGTGCTATCCTCCTTTTAGAATTTCTTTTTTTGTTTTCATTCATTGAACAAGTGTTAATGGCATCCTCGCAGAAACAGCAGAAAACCAAAAATGGAACATATAAGGTCATGGCTTAAAATAATTCATACTGCAGCATGGCAAACAGATGATGCATCTTTGTGAAATATCTGTGCTTAAGAGTACGCATAGCTATACTATGAACTCAGTTGCTAGGAGAGGGATGTGAGCGAGAAACCATGGGACACACTACAGAGGAGCAACCAACTCAACACCGGATGACAGGAAGGATTAACGGAGGAAGTGAAATGATGGCCCTGTTGAATGAAGAGTTTTAGACAGAGGAAGAAAAGAAAGAGGACATACCTAGGCTGAGAGAAGAGGACAAGGACTGGGCAGAGGCCACGTATATGCCTGACTGAAAAGAGGATTGGGTTGTTTGAAGTGGTTAGGGAACAGATACAAGGGTGTAGTCAGGATGCCATGAAAACGATAGAAAAATAATTAGGTCATCCTAAGAAAAGTCTTTACTATAATACTATGGAAGTATCTACTTCATTTGTAGGCAATGCTGTGTCATTCAGTATTTTAAGTTATGGCCATGCTAACATTTCTTTTTGAAAGGCATCTCAGAAAACAGTCCCCTGAAGAGACCAAAGGCATAGTTTTATTCCTAGAGTCTACCGATTCCGAATGCTGTCATACACACTAACAGTCAAGTATAAATATAAACTCTGGGGGTTTGTGACTGTGAGCATTGTTTTCTAATTAAGGAATCTAAGCTTGACACTGTCTAATAAAAATAAAATGTGAGCCTCATATGTAGTCTTTAAGTTTCTTGTCATCGCGTAAGGAGTGTGAAGAAGATTGAGAGATGGCTCAGTACCTACGTGTGCTTGCTGGGCAAGAATGAGGATGTGAGCTCAGTTCAAATCTCCAGAACGGAAATAAAAGGCCCAGCCTCGTCATGAGTGTATCCGTAACCTCAGTGCTCATGGACGGGAGACAGGAGGATCGCTTGTACTTGCTAGCCACCAGTCTAGCTCTGGTTCAATGAGAGACCTTGTTTCAAGGTAATAAAGGGGAGCATAATATAGTGAGACACTTGACATCCTCCTCTAGCTTACACACACACACACACAGAGGCAGAAAGAGACAGAGAGACAAAGAAACAGAGAGACAGACAAAAACAAAGAGAGACAGAGGAGGGAGAACAAATGAGAGGTGAAAGTAATATTAATAACTTTTCTATGATTTTTAATCTAATATCTTTCAAGGCATTATCATTTTAACATAACGCAAAATTATTAATGAGGACCCGCAATATGGCTTAACGTGTAGGGACACTTTCTGCCTCGTGTGACAAAATGAGTTTGATTCCTAGGATCTACAAAGTGGAAGGAGAGAACTGACTTCTAAAAGTTATCCTCTGACTTCTGTGTGAATACACATACCTACATACACACACACACACACACACACACACACACACACACACTACACTAGCTTAATAAACATAAAATAAAAACCTTTAAATTAATAATGACTCGTTACATACTTTTTCTTCTTTTGTAATAGCTCGAGCAGTTTGTACTGATAACATATCTCTGGGACTACGTGCGCTGCCAAAAATTAAAGATTACAAGCCAAATGTGGTGGTATGGCCTGTTATCCCTGCACTTTTGGGAAGCCTGAGGCTGAAGAATCCAAAGGTTGAATTAGGGCTATGTTCCAAATTCCAGGTCAGCCTCTGCTACAGAGCAAGACCCTGTACCTAGAACAGGACAAAAGAGAAGTAAAACACACACACACACACACACACACACACACACACACACACACACACACACACACACACGAATTAGTGAAACAGCTGAAAGAAGTCATTTTAAAAGTGTGTAAAGAGATCTGAGTCCGAGTGATGGTTTGTTGAGCTCTTTTGACAGAGATCAAAAGATTTGATTTAATCCATAGCAACCGCCCCACCCAAATCCCCAAAATGACTCAAGAGATCTAAATAGGAGTTGGTCATCAGCTGTAGCCAAAGACAAACTGGGGGTGGGGGTGGGGTAAGACGACTTGAGTATTTCCATTCTGGGTGAGATGTCCAAGCTGTCACTTCCCTCACCTAGCACGCATTTATCAAGAAGTTTGTCAGAATTGTCATTGAAACGCATAGTGATGCTCTTACTCACATCCTTGGTCCATGGTCCTCTCTGTTCTCCCTTCCTGATATGGCTAGGGTTGTCAACTACTGCTCTCTCTGAGGCTTGACAGAAAAACAGAGGAAGTTAAGGGAAGGGAAAAAAGAGCCAGTTCCTCCCTGAGTAGCAACATCCTGTTTTCCAGAATCTCTTCAAGTGACAACCACCTCTGTTCCCTAAACTCTGAATTCTCAGGTGACCCTTACACCAGCCAGATTGAGACTTGTGATCCCTGGGTCGGCAGAGTCTATGACCCTACCAAGCCTGAAGGACTTAAATGTATGTTCGGATCTTGGGATTAAGGGATCTAAGTCTCAAAGGGTACATTAAAGAAGGATAGAAAGGCAAAGAGAATTGTGGCAATTCAAAAATAAAAGGGAGCTTCTCATAGCAGAGTCTGCATGGAGACTCTCACCCTCTGAGAATTAAGAATTCCAGAACAGTGGTTAAGGAGATGACTCGGAGGTTTAGAATGCTTGCTGGTCTTCTGGAGGACTGGGGTTTGATTCCCTGTATGTACAGGGCAGCATCACAGCTGTCTGTAATTCTAGTACCAGGGAATCCAACACCCTTTTCTGGCTTCCAAAGACACCAGACACACTCATAATGCACAGACTTACAATATCAGAAATTAAAATAATAAAATAATTAAACAAAATTTCCAGAACAATTAATAGCATCTCTGTCAAAGGTAACGAATAGCAGTGAACCAGGCTTAAGGCCTGAACGTCTATGAGCTTGTGTAGGATTCGTTCCTCAGCTCTGACATTTCCTGGATATTTCAACACTATATGCTTATTGGGAAGGTGATCCACCTTCCCACAACCCTGTTACCTACAGAGTCATCCTATGAACTGTAACCCTGTCAGGTGCCTCAGAAAGCTGTTGTTCTCCTTTTGATTCCTTGGCGAGTCTTAAAGAGAGTAGCCCCAAATTCAGCCATGTGGGATTCTTGAAGACAATGTCATACCATTGTTTCCAAAAGAAGCCTGTCCCTGTGTAGTTTCCATTCTTCCTGACAGTATTCATGTTCTTCATCGTCATTGGGGTTTTTTTGTTTGTTTGTTTATTTTTTTAATTTAAAAAGTGTATATGGGTGGATGGTTTTTGTCCACATCTGTACTACATGCATGTCTGGTACCTTTTGAGGCCATTTGGTCCCCTGGAGCTGGAGTTACAGACAGTGGTAAGACATCATGCAGGTGCTGGAAACTGGACCCAGGTCCTTTGAAAAGGCAGCCAGTATTTTTAATCACTGAGATATGTCTCTAGCCTCCTCATTCCGAAGATCTGTTGGAAAACCTCTTTTAGTGAATTAGAACTGTGCTTCCTGATTGCTTGTCCTAAAATCCTTTGCTTAAAGCCACAGATTTGGAGTTTGCTTGAGTGGAGAAAGTGTCCCAAAAGAACACTTTAGGCTGCTGTGGATACCATCGTGAGCTGTGTCCCCAACTGTGCTGGCATCACTGATGGCCGAAGGTGTCTAATTGCAGGTGTTGGCCCTCAGTAACACTTGCTATGAGTTTCCCAGTTTCCAAATAAAGGAGTTTGCTTCTTTTCCTTACTCTTCTCCCTGTTCCCATGTTACCTGGGTGACCCTAGGTAACTGTGTTGGCCACTATTTCCACACCACACAGACTTCACATTATGTAGACATGACTATGTCTTATACATGGTTTGCTTTCCTGAATATACCAAGGAATGAAAACAGGTCCCCTGTATCCTCAGACATCTAGCTGTAGCATCAAACTGAGGCATGTGCTCAGGACCGTCTTAAGGACCCTGAACAATTCTTGCTTCCTTGCTTCCCCCAGATCAGCTGTTTCTTTCCAGCTCTGAGAACTTTTCCCCTTTCAACAGGAAAACAAATGTTCTTACTTTTTTTTTTTCATACGTCTTTCAAGCAATATTGTTTGTGGCTAGTGTCATTGCAAGTCGCTCAGGAAATCTGGGGACAGTCCAGCATTATGCCTGCTGTCCCTACAAGATAATTAACAGTGACTCCTTTCGAAATCAAAAGCATCTTGGTTCAGAAGATGAATGTTTTCAGAACTCAAAAGCTAAACAATGAATCTTTTCAACAACTTTGAGGCCTCCTGCCACAGTCATAGCTCCACCCTAAGGCTCATGTAAAAGTGAGACTGTCATCAACCTCAAAGCTGGGGTATTCAGCTCAGTGCTGGAGCATTTGCCTAGCACATGTGAGACTCTGGGGTTAATCCTTCACACACGAGAGAGGAAGATTAATAGGGCATCAGTGGAGTGAGAAATTGATAACTCTAAACTTCCACAATATTCTATATCATTGGCAGAATCTCCTTATTAAAACTAACAAGTGTCCAAATGTACTATTTAATACCCTAGCCTGGTAGCTAAGTCGTAGGACAATCAATGGTGTTTACTAGCACCGATATTACTCTGAAAGTTTCCACAGGCATTAGGAATAGAATCAAGATTCTGTCAGCTGAAGAGTGATTCAAGCAGGGAAATAAGTAGATGCATGATATGAATCTGACACATACATGCATACATGTATATACAAACACATATATGCATATAGAATAGGAGCTTTGTGTTGTTTTAAATAGTAGAGGTTTTTCCAGTTTTGGTAGGGAGATGCAATGAGATGGATTTTCAGGGAAATCCTCCTTATGGTCATTCCTTATGTGGTCATCCACAAGATATTCCTTATATGGTCATTCACAAAGAGAGAGGCTAGAGACCCAATAAGAAACAGCAGAACAAAGAAAAGCCCTTATTTTTATAGACATGTGAAGGGATGCTCTGAGAGTAGTGTATATCATAATTTAGGGAGACAATTCTATTGTCTCTCCCTATCTTGAGAATCTTATATATTAGGAACTGTCAGTCTCAGGAATATATAGAGTGTGTTTGATCCCATCTGCAGGAGGAGCATCTGTGATCATGTATGTATGATGTATATATAATAATCTACACGTAATCCAATATGCCTGAAAAATCTGATTCTAGTCAGTGATGAAATTTCACTATCCCTTTATACAATATTACAAGTGTGATTTACTTAAATTGCATTATAGTTACTCAACATTACTTCCAAATTTCTTTGCAGTAGTAAGTTACTTTTATTGGCAAAGTATTAAGTTTCACAAGTTAAGTAATAAGTAGAAGAATAAGAATCAAAAATCAACTTCATCTTTAAATGGAAATTGAATTTGGAATTGTATAACAATGCAAACAATATAGAAAGATATTCCTCTAATAACCACATTCACTTTAAAATCTAAATGTTGCATTTCCAGGCTAGCTCATGTAAATTTATAGAGAAGTGATTTATTGGAAAAATATTTATAACAAAACCAGCGAAGAGCTAGCATTACAATGTACAAAGCTACTGGATGGATTCAGAAAAAAACACATGAGAGTGAGACACAGCTGCACTCTGGCTCCTGAAAAACCAGGAGGGCCCATTTCAGACCTCCACTCAGGGAAAGTTAAATCCTTGACTTACCCACAGAAAGCCACTATGAAACAGAACTGCCGTTTATGAAGATGTGTTTGTAACAAACATCTTAAGTCGTGGTGCTAATAAAAAGAGAGGCACTTGGACAGAATCAGATGTCCACAGGAGATTAAGCGTGAGCTTCGAAGGGGAGATAGTCATACATGTGATTTCTGGTGAGTTCTGAAGTTGCTATCTGAATGGGCTCACAGGTTAGATCATGAGGTGCACAGAATATTTCAAGTGATAGGTAGAATTCTAGGTCAAAAGAGTTGGAATTTTCAAAACAGAAATATCTTGTATGAGTGAGGCCATACTCCAGGTTCATACACTCTGGCCTTATTAGTGGTTCATTGGTATTTTATTATCCTTGTTTGAAAATATTTTGTTTATGTATATACATATATTGTGGATGCTAGGTACACACTGGTGTGTGTGTGTGTGTATATATATATATATATATATATATATATATATATATGTATATATATATATATATATTCATTCACATGTGTATGGAGGCTTAAAGTTGAAGCTAGACATCTCCCTCAGTCACTGACCACCTTATATATCGAGTCAGATCTCTTGATAGACTCTCTTCAACTAGTCTGGCTGGCCAGCTTCCTCCAGAATTTGCCTTTGGCTCCTGACATCACAGGTAGATCTCCATGGCGACAAAACATTTTCTGTGGCGTCTGGGCTCCAAATTCTGGTCCTCCTACTTGCTTGACAAATGCTTTACCCGCTGAGCCACTTTCCAGCCCCTTGTTTGAACATATTTTCATACAAAGCAAACTTTAACACCATGCTGACAACATTTACAGTCAATGTCAATTGTCTTGGAATTCTGGGTGTGCAGACAGTGAAGGGCTGTGACTGGATGCTGGAGTGAAGGGCTCCTTCCCCTCCCATCTTCTGTAATTTCTCTTCTTCAACACTACTTCACAAAGTGTTGAAAGTTAAAGGAGTAAAATACATAGAAACAGGTCACAGCCCAGCAAGCCCATGTGGCTACAACTACTTCGTTGGATAAGATACACCAACAGTGCTAACAAAAACACTTCGCATGGGGTATCTTGCACAGGGCTGACTGCCCTTGGAGTGCGTCCACATTTGACCTTCACTGTCTGTGTTTCAATCCTTTCAAGGTGACAAGAGTGGGTAATAGGAGGTAACTATGAATGAATTCATTTATAAAACCTATTAGTGACTCTTTAACATGTACACACACACACACACACACACACACTTTCATTGCCATTCTCCTTACAAAGGTAGGAGATAGAGAAAGACAAATAAATATACACAAAATCCAATTTGGAGCAAGAAACCATCATTCACTGGATGCCAGTGTTAAAAAGAATAGGGCAGCCTTGGCAAGCAGTGGCAGTGTGTAGAAATAAGCTTTCTGGCACTAGAATGTGTATACAGAGAGTCCGTGAGGACCTTTGATTCCACAGACCTTTCTCAATACTATCATGGCTTTGAAAACCCACTCAAGTGCCATGTGCGTGGGAGGCTGATCAGTAGAAGCATAAGGGTTAAGATCAGTTATTTGTTCTCAAATTTTCATGTAACTAAGGTTTTATGAGAAATTTGTTTATATGCCATTTCTTTCTGCAACTCTTGTCCTGGCTAAGATAAAGAAATTTCCATCACTTAAACCCTTGGGGTTTCTCCTACGCACGTGGTCATTGTTCACGGGCTGAGATACAGTTCCAAAACGAAGTTTTCATTACCTTATAGTTAAAGTGGTGACAATATGGCTTGTCACATTTCACTTTCTGTGTACTATATTTACAGTGCTTGTCCAGGTTTTTTTTATATGAATCTCATTTTGCTTTTTATTATTGAACATAAATATGACAAGGATCAGAATAAGCTCAAAAATTACAACTCTGGATATTTCTAATAACTTTCAACTTTTCCTTTCCTATCACCGATCTGTCTCTAGATATTCTTTTCTCTTCAGCAAAATAATGAAGATTTAATCCCATAAAATATTATTGCTTGTTACAAAATTTTCTGAGAGAAAGACAAAACCTTCTGCAGAAATGAGATGGGGTCTGGGAAATATCTGAAATGTTTTTATCTGGACCCAGAAAATCATGACTATCATTCAAAATTGCTGAAGAGAGTAGTGAGGATACAATGTGATTTTCATGAGTATTTTAGGATTTTGTACTATAGTAGGCTCTGTCTCTATACCTATTCAAGAGGATGTTGATTATAGTAAATGAAGAAACAGTGTTCAATCAAAGAAAATGTTACTAATAAGCAAGTAATTTCAAAGATTCACTGATATATGAAATTCCATAGTGATTAGGTAACATACTACTAACTGATGTTAAGATGACAAAAATATTATTTAAATATTGAACATTCAAAAATCTAGAGCTACTAGTGGTAACTCACCACTTAAAATATCCAGAATATATCACTGTTTTGATGTTTTATTTTTACTATTTCTTAGTGCAAATCTCTGGCAACCACTTAAGCATCTAACAAAAGGAGGTGGTTAAACGTGTCTGTAATTGGGGATATCATGTAGCCACTAAGTGATTTATTAAATTATCTCATTTGGACTTTATTAATCTGTTTAAACATACTAGGAACTAGAAGGCAGTAAGGAAGTTTAGTACATAGATCAAACTCAAGTTAAAAAGGAACCAATAGTAGAAAATAGCACTAAAAAGGTAACAGACTGTGATTTTTAAATTAAATTTGGCTTCAGGATTTGAGTAAGGGCATCAACCAAGCAACATACCACTTCACAAGTGGAAAAGTGTTTATTGTGAAATAGCAAGCATGAATCCTGGAGTCACTCTTTGAATTCATGTCCTATGTCTTCAATTTACCGAGTGACTGGGGTTGGTGGCTAAACTTGGTGACCAACTTGACATACCTGGGAAGAGGGAACCTTGCTGTAGGCATGTTTGTGGATTAATTTTCTTGATTGTTTAATGATAGAGGAGGGACTAGCCCATGGGGAGTGGTACCTGGGTGGGTGGTCCTGGGTTTTATAAGAAAGGCAGCCAAAGAGAAGCAAAGGAACAATGTAACAAGCAGAGTTCCTCCTGGGCCTCAGTTCCTGCCTCCAGGTACCTGCCTTGTGTTGCTGTAAAATTAAAATGTCTGTCTTTTACCCCTCACTAGATCTGGCACCATAGTGCCCCAAGATATATGGTAGACATCTTCATCTCAGTCAGCAAAGCCTCTCACCCGCTCTGCTCCATCCCATATCACACTGCTGATGGCTACTCTCTGAGCCTGGCAACAATCTCTCTACCCATCTAGTTCCCAAGGCAGGCTGCCACATACTCTCTTAAACTTAAAACGCCACATGAAAGAACACACAACACAATAACCTCTAATCCAACTGATAATATCTAATTGCCCACCTAGACATACAAAGCCTTGCATACATCCATTCCTTAAGAACATTCATAACAATCTGTAAATGTGCAGAAAGGAATATTAACATCTGCCTCCATGTTCTCTCGGTTGCTTCTCCCTCTCTCTCTCTCTCCTTGTTCCAGGGGGAGGTTGCTCCTCCCCCTCCCTAAAACTCTAAAACTTTTCTCCCACCCATTCTTCCTTCTTGTCCAATGACATCATCCTACACCTTGAATTCCTGTCTTAGGGTTACAGGTTGGCATGTAGATTACACATGTACACACACACACACACACACACACACACACACACACACACACACACACACACACCAGGCTTTCCTGAACGCACTCGCTGAAACTGCTTAGGGACCAACAGACCAAGACACCAGGCCTTTCTCCATTCAAGATCTGAGAGGGAGGGAGGTATAGTTTGTAATTCTCTCATGGGATGAAGTTTAAATAGACGCTGAGTCAGGAAGGAACAAAAATTTTAAACCAAAAAAGTTAGATTGGTTTTCTTATTGTTAACTAAGGATTTGAAAACAAAATTCTGTGCTGGGCATTTGACATAAGAACTGCGACAAGGAGGTGCCCGCGGAATTTCAAAGTCGTACCCATTTATGGAGCATCTCCAGCTGTCTCATAGAATGGTTTTGAAACTGGATATATAAACTGCAAAGCAAACACAGCTCTCAGTGTGCGAAAGAAGCACACTACTGTCTACTTGTGGTTGTCGGACCTAAAGATAGAAGTCTTCTAGTGATCCCTTAAAATAAAACAGCCCCTCAGTGTAACAGGAATATAGGAAAGAAAACCTAATGAAAAAGACCCATTGCTGGCGTTTTGCTAGGACTACAGCAAGCCCTCCACTCCCGGGACAGTTCTTTGCAGCTTGGCCTTCCCCTCACTCCTTACTGTAGCTCTGCTCTGTGGACACATCAACTTCTCTTAGTGGAACTATATTGCCTATCTCTTCCACATTATCTAGGAAATACTCTACAAACAAGGTACAGAAACAGCAAGTGCATTTGGAATTGTTCCTAGCTCAAAGATAAAGGCACGAGATCGGTTATGAATAAGCCTTGGGATGAGCCAATGAGCTATGGTAATGATAGAAATTACCAGATGGTTTGGATTGGTCTATGTTTCCCCAAAACATACCTTGCTGTCTGTGAATAGGAATGGCCCCCATTGGCTCACAGGTTTAATTGCTTGGTCAGTGGGGAGTGGCACTCTTAGGAGATGTGCTCTTATTATAGTAGGTGTGTCCTTGCTGAAAGAAATATGTCATTGTGGGTGGGCTTTGAGGTTTCAAATGCTCGATCAAGGCCTAGTGTCTCTCTCTTTCTTCCTGTTGCCTATTCATCCAGATGTAGAACCCTTAGCTACTCTTGGTCACCACGTCTGCCTCCATGCCACCATGGCACCCACTATGACAATAATAGAATAAACCTCTGAACTTCTAAGCCAGCCACAATTAAGTGCTTCTCTTTATATGAGTTGGCCTGGTAATGTCTCTTTAAAGCAATAGAAACCCTAACTGAAACATATGCCCAAAGTCTTCACTTCTGGTTACTCTGGATGTAACCCTTTGGGGAAGAGAAGGCCAAATTAAGATGAGCGTATTAGAATGAATCTTATAACCAACACCACTGAGACACAGACTAAAATGCAGAAGCAAGTCATACCAAAGATTGACAGCCACCACCTGAAGCCCAGAAAAGCCAAGGAAATGTTCCCCTAAGACTTCAGAGAAAGTGTGGCTGGGCCAATGCTTTGGTCTCAGAACTCAGAACAAATCCGGTAAGTCCTATGGTTCATGGCATTCTATTACAGAGGTGTGAGGAGACTCACACACTGGAGAAGGAAAGATGGAAGACAGATCTCGTTTGGATGGATTTTGTGCCTTCTGGAGATTATGAATGTAATGTTGTGTGGTGTGGGTGCTTAGTATAACAACTACTCCAAAATTGAATTAATTCCAATGGCACACAAATGAATAATGAGCTCTTATGGGAAATCATTAAAACCTGGAGTATACATAAGAAGATACACACAGGATTCAGCAGGATCTTGCAATATGTGTAGAATTTTCTTCTGGCCAAAAATGAAGCTGAGCAGGGCAAACATGGAGAGGTCCCTGGGGATCAAGAAGGCTGGGGAGGCCCTGAGACTTCATAGCAAACTAACTGCCATGTATCACCTAAAGGTGATCAATATTAAACCTATGCATACACATAGTTTGAATATCCCTATCAGTATTATGACATCAAGTAATAAATTGACTTTAGAACTGATCACAAGGACACAGAATGTCTTTGCTGGGTGCTTTGTTGGCCAACAGCAGGTCTCATTCTGCTGCCTGAGTTAGAGATCAGTGTTCCCTATCAATTTAGCTCACTTTATTAACCCCTAATATGTTGACACTTGGGTACAGAAGTTTAATCAATAACTTCTCTTGATGAGACACGTGCACTTCGTTAATATTCATGAGTTTCTGAAACCATGAGACTGAGGGAAGTAATCTTATTGTTACCCAATCCCTACAGACTTATGACTCTGTGACCCCGTCTGTGTAACTACTCTTGATGAGAATCTCCCTCACAAAGGCACCAGCTGTGGAGGGGGCTCTGTGTCTTGCTGTCCTAATGGGACAGACCTACAATCCTTATGGGGCCAAGCTTGCTCTGAGGCTGGCCAGCTGTCCCTCTGTCACCGATCCTGCTGCTTTCGGAAGTTTGTACAGGGCAGCCTAGGATGCACATTAATATAAAACCTCTGTAAATGTTCCAAACTAACTTTTGTTCCCTTCCAAATATATCAGGAATGTTCACTCGAGGCGCTTCCAGAAGGCAATACTTGTACAGAGGAGATCAGAAGTAACAGCTCGGATTGCTTGATTTCGGTCCTGGCCCTGAGCTGGAGCTGGATGGCTTGACACTTGGTAAATAACCTGAATCAGAGTTTTCAAAAACAACACCACTCGGTCAGAAAGACAGCTCAGTGTCTAAGGCACTTGCTGCTCAGGCTGATGACTTAAGTTCCACTCCTGATGCTCCAGTGGTAGAAGAGAACACATTCCCGTACGTTGTCCTTTCGCCTCCTTCCCCCACATACACATGTTCACACACACACACACACACACACACACACACACACACACACACACACAGAGAGAGAGAGAGAGAGAGAGACAACATGCACACATACTAACAATTTAAATGTAGCTGAAACAATAATATGGCATATTTCCATAGTTAGCAGACATGAACTGAAAAGCAATACTTTGTTATTTAAAAAAAATACAAATTATTTAAAAAGAAAACACAAATAGGAGAATCGTCGCACGAAGGCACCAGCTATGGAGGAGGCTCTCTGCCTTGCTTTCTATGACAGTGTGCATTGCCATTGTTAGCAGCCAGTCACTGAAAGTTTACAGTTCCTCTTATTTAAAAACAAATCATTTTCTAAAAAGGAACCATTTCAACTATTTCAACTCCCTCACTTCTCCAGAAACTGCTTTGAGAGACAATCAATGGTGGTTTTGTTTGTTTGTTTGTTTTTTGTTTTTTTGTTTGTTTGTTTGGCTGGTTGGTTGGTTTTTTGAAGCACTAGGTCACACTTCTCTTCAGTAAACTATGTTCCATGGTGGAGGAGAGTCGTTTTACTTTCTACGACAGTACAATGTAGTTTTCATTCATATAATAAAGAACTGTTTTCATATCTACTACCAAAAGCAATGCTCACTAATACTGTGGTCCCATTTAAAACATCATCGAGGTTTATGGTAGGTCTTCTTTACAGAGAAGGAAGCTGCGATTGAGACAGGTGAAGCGATAATGATGTATTCAGCTTTGGACCTGGGCCATCTGCCTCCGGAACTCTGAATCATACAGCTAGTGTGCGTCATTGTTACAGCAACTGTGTTTCCTGGGGGGACGGGGGTTGGCTGACAAAAAGTGGAGTGCCAAGTAGGAATAGAGGACAAGAAGACTTTCTATAAGGAGTATTGTAGAGAGGGAGGCATGTCTCATCACTGTAAATACATAAAGGGGGGAAGGTAGCTCTGGGCTAAGTCTAGAAGGACTGATATGAATTTTCAAGGTGAAAGTTACATTTAACGAGGAAGGAGGTACCCATGGGTTGATGTGAATGTGAAAGCACACAGGACCGTGTGACCGTGTGTGCCACCGTTCAACATTTTGCTCTTCCATTATACCTAGTTGTTATGCAAGATTAGATGACGTGTATTTATAGTCACTCATGCGTCCCATCGCTGTGGAAAGTGGCATGTGGAAGAAGCTGTTACCAGGAGCATCCTTCCATTGTGCCTCCAAGCAGGGATTGTCATTCAGAAGACACCAACTGAAGAAGCAAAGAGGTGAAGCAAGGCATCACTAGAAATGTCAAACAATAAGTTGTCTACTTATAGAAACTTCATTTGGTTTATGCTGTAGGAGAGTCAAAAATGACCAATGGTCCCTGTGACTTATAGTAGCTAGGCTGTACCACTGGCCTTCGTCTGTCACATGTCTGACTCTGGTGGACTACAGCCCTTCTTCATATCATCCTCACTCAGAGAACCAAGGACCTGGCTAGTCTCTTAGAAGAAAAAAATAGGGAATGTATTAGGCCATTGGAGAGCTCTAAAAGCCTTGTTTTGGAAGCACACATGTAAATTTTGGACTTATTCTCATAACCAGAGTAAGCCCAATTGCAAGTGTCAGCCAGACTAATGGGCAGAGACAATCAGCTCTCTTGATCAATCCTCATTAAGCATTTAAGTAAAACAAAAAATTTTACTGGATAACAGTACTGGAATTTTTAAGAATTATATTCCATGCTAGGTCGCATTCTATATAAGGAGGCTTTGGTGTGTTGCTTTGACTGTGCTTTAAAATTAAATAGTCATCATATGCTCTTTTAGTTAAAAAAAATGTCTTTGAACAATTTGGCCTTATTTCTAAATCGCAGTCAGTATGTAATCTTATGAGTGATAAAAACCATCCAGAGAGCCTACTTCCCACACAACAAATGATGCCTTGTCAAGCCTCTGAACTAGTATGTGAAGGGCCTGTTCTATCAAGCTTGGAATTTGTCCCTTATTATTTTCCCCACATCAGGCTCTGGGCAAACCATTTAGAGCAAAATTTAAGTTAATCCTCTTATAAAACTTGCAGATAGTTTTGATCCCATTTTGTACGTATGATAAATGATACCCATGAATAAAAGTGGATGTCCAAACACTAGGTGATTCAGGAACTGAAGCAGTGACTTCAAAATCCACACCCTAAGCTACTGTGCGATGATGTTCACCACCTAAGCCTTAGCCCCGGGCTTCTGTTACAACTCGTTAGCTAGAGCTTCTTTTCCTTGCTTAGTGACATTTCTAAATAGGAGAAATCCGTGCAATTCCTTTCAGTTCATTGAAAGTTTTAGTACATGAATGCACGAAGAATTGGAAAGTTGAAACAAGTGGATTCGCCTTGTCTGCTTGTATGCTTAGTCTAGCATATCTATAACTGGGACACTCTCTTTCTATGGATTTTCTTTAATATTCAAACTTATATGCTGTCAATTTCCAATTATAGAGATAGATATTATATGTAGATAAATAAATAGATAGGTAAGTAGATAGATGGTAGATAGATAGGTAAGTAGAAAGAAAGAAAGATAGATAGATAGATAGATAAATAGATGACAAATAGGCCCAATTTAATCTCTTCGAAAGAAGAAACCTGTTTACCATACAACCGACCTCTTCAAAGTAAATGTTGGATTTCCTAGCCTGGTGTCAATAGTATGGAACATACGAATAGATAGGATACGTACTTCTTAGCTTGCCTAGTCTGGGGAGAAAAGAGCTATGGGAGTAACAGGTACTATAAGAGGACCATCTTAGCATCTCTTCTGGTACATTTAGATTGTAGTTCGAATTTGAAGTGTCCAACACAGGTTTATGTTTTGAATGCTTGGTCCCAGTTGGTAGCATACATTTTAAATGTTCTAGAAACTTTGGAAGGGAAGGTTTGTCTAGGAGAAAGCAGGCTTTACAGGTCCCTGACTTTCCCCTTGCTCTCTACCTTCTGGCCCATCACAGTGTGAACAGCCTGAACTTATAAGCTGTACCTACAGTGATCTTAGCTACCCTGATGTAGCTTCTTTGCAAAGATGGACTGAAATACTCTAATACTGTGAGTTAAGACTATTCTTAATTCAGTTTTCCATTCCTGTTTACATCAGAAATTGAGGGCACAACAATAGGGAAGTGCCACTCAAGATTTTATTTCATTTCTTAATAACTCTTTGAGAAGTTCATTCATAATTTTTTTCATAATTTCCCATTATTTCTTACCAGATCCATTCACAGTTCCCTACACCACCCCCTGCCCCCACCCCAGTTATGTGTCTTTTTCTTGTGTAACCCATTGACTCATATTTGTGCTGCTCAAAGGCTCCCAGGCATGGGGTAATTGCTAGAGAGCAGTCGACCCACCAAGAAACACACGAAAGAACAACGGCAGCAGTGGCAGCAGCAGCAACCACGAAACAACACAAACTGTTTCTCTCTTCTCCAGCAGTCATCAATTACTCTTTGCTCCTCAGTTGTGGGGACTCGTTAACCCCTTCCCACTGCATGTCGGACTGTTCACTGGCTTCATTCTGTGTGGGTCTTGTGCAGGCAGCCATAACTCTTGTGAGCTAATGAGTAAAACCATTCTGTCATATCCAGAAGGCACTGTTTTGCGCAGGGTCCCTCACCCCAACCTCCAGATCTTACACTTTTTCCGCCTCATCTCTACAGTGGTTCCTGCTCCTTGAAGAGGGGGTCTGATATATATGCCCCGTTTTCAGCTGAGCACCCCACTAACATTTATTCTTTGTGCTTTAGCCAGTTGTGAGTTTCTGCATTAACCATCGTCTGCTGAACAACAGCGATGGGATCTGAGAGATGCACTGGTGTATGAGTGCAGAGAGGAGCTCAGAGGGGGTTCAGATTCCACTGAATGGACATGGCTTTCAAATTTTATGTATATTGCATGAATGTACATACATCTTACACTACAACAGCACATTTAGACCAAAGGTAGCTTTATGCTCTGACTTCCCCCATTCTATCTCTCCCTATCCATCTCTCAGAGCCAAGAGTACGATGTAAAGACTTTGCTGACATCTAATAAACATGGGCTAATGAGTCAGAAGAACCCATGGCCACCTGCTCCCTGGGTCTTAAGGGAAAAGATGGGGCTTCAGATGAATATGTGGTCATTTCCTTTCCTATTAATTTCCCAAGCTCATCTGTGGGCTGTGCTCTTTGCTCGGCTGGGGTGACACAGACATGACAGATGGCACTCTCATGGCCAAGGAGATTATTCTGAAGCACAGGAAGGGTTATAATTTTTCCTATAAGAGTTTTATAAATCATTTGTACACATTTGGGCAGGAATACTGTGACAAAAAGTGATACATTCTATTCCATAGAAATAGCACTTGAAAAAACAGTATATATATATATATATATATATTCTTAATAAAATCATAGATATTTCATTTAGAAATGGGTCTAAACAGAACATCATCAAAAATATTTATGGTGTTCTATAAGATAAATATTTTTATCTTATGGAGGAATAAACATCTGTTAACCAGTAAGTTCAATATTTTAAAGCACTTCATATCAAAATAATTTTAACAATTTTATCCTTAAACATGAGAGTCTAAAGAAGGTATCTGTAACTCTGAAAGGAGTAAGTCACCATTTACGGACCTATCAATAAATGAGTAGGTGAAAAGAAAGCCATTTAGATGAACAAAGAGATGGAAAGGGGATGAAGAGAAGCATTAAGAAAATATCTAATGTATAATTGAATAGAACCAGACAAGCTTTAAGATGTGAAGGTTTCACACTGACAGTGGAAGTTCTGTCTTCAGCTTCCGGGTCATGGGGGACTCTTGTATCTTTGTTTAGAACACAAATCATTAACATTTTTAACCTTTTAACTTCTTATTACAAATTATACATATGCATCTCTATATACATATATATAATTATATATATTCCTCAAAGAACATACAAATATGTCCAAAAAGGGAAAATTTTCACCAATAATCATTGTTACCCCATAACTACATCTACTTAGATAATAAACTCTAAACTTTTTAGAGTTAATGATATACTGTGAATATCACTCAATAAAATTGCACACTCCTTAGTTATGTTTAAGTCCAATAATAAACTCATAGATACTTTAAGGTTGAAATAAACCTTTGTCTACCTTGAATGACCTTCTAGCAACACTTTCACAATCTTTTTAGGTGACAGTATGTCTTTTGCTGATCAGTTAATGACTTATCTCACATTCTCTACTATCCCAACAGTGAATCCTTTCAGCTATTGAAAACATTAAGTGTAAGAAGCCTTTCCGTAGTCTGAATTTTGTCTACCACTGTTGTTTTGATTTTCTCTCTTAAAGAGCTCAAGGCTTGGGGCCCATTTAAGATCTTCCCCATTCTTCATACCATTAACCTGACCAGGTCAGGTCTAAATAGCATTTACATATAGTGCACGTAAGACCCTTAGCTTTCCAAATAAGAAGTCACCGATGAATAGAGTGAGGGAGATGGTTCAGTGGTAACAGTGCTTGCTGTGTAAGCTTGAGGGTGTAAATTTGATCTGCAGAAGCCCTATTAGAAAGAAAGGAAGGAAGGAAGAAAGAAAGAAAGAAAGAAAGAAAGAAAGAAAGAAAGACAGACAGACAGACCGACCAGACCAGATGTAGTGGTGTATGCTCGTAATCATCCCAGTGCTGAAGTAACAGAGACAAGAGGAGCCCTTGGTCTCACTGCCCAGCCATCCTAGTAGGTTGGATGAGACCCTTCCTACTGAGAGACTCTGTCCCAAAAATACCAAGGTGAACACTTTCTGAGGAATGACACTAGAGGTTGAATTCTGACCTACACACACTCGTGTGTTCACTCAGTGTCTCTCTCTCTCTCTCTCTCTCTCTCTCTCTCTCTCTCTCTCTCTCTCTCTCTCTCTCACACACACACACACACACACAGCAGCCATAGTCACTGTATGCACAAACATACACACAGACAAAGAATTGATGAAAGTGACAATGCCTTTAAAACGTTGTACAGTTGCAAGTGTATCTCCCTTCCATTTCGAAGTCTGTTCTTGCTTTGCCATGACCTCTGTCTCTAAGATGAGACCCTCAGTTCTCTGAGCATCCCTTATAAATTGTAGTATACATAGTCCCTACCTTTTCCACCTCTCTTGGATGCATGCCAATTTTGAATGCCTCTTGTTAAAAAAAAAAATAGCATGCAGAAGTAAAGAGGGTGACAAGGGAGAGTAGAATGTAAAACAAGAGAGCCTGGCCATCAATCTGCACTGCAGCCTTCTCATTATTGTTCCTCTCAAGACACAAGCGTTTTCTTATTACTGGTGTCCATGCCATTTACAAGTACAGCGTAATGAACTGCAGCATATAGGGATTATCTTTGAAAAAAAAAAAAAAAAAAAGAACCGTCTTCTAAAAGCAGTAAAGGATCAGAAGAATGAGGACTATATACAAATGATTCATTTCCCACTAATTGCATAACTGATTAGGCACAAGAAGTGCCCTTTAAATCATCCAGTTTTGCTCTTCATTAACTGCATTGAATTATTACCTGAAATGATATTTAAGATTTATCTGTGCTTTTCTTTTTCTTCCGTTTTCCCTCCTCCCTCCCTCCCTCCCTCCCTCCCTCCTTCTGTTTTACTGGGAGAGAGGGTAGCAAAGGTTTGATATGTAGCCCATGCATGCCTGGGACTCAAGGTCCTCCTTTGGCCTTCCAAATTGGAAGCATACAGCCATGCTGTCTGTGCCTTCCATTATTCATGACTCTACTTACACTGTCTCTGTGATGATGGGGAAAGCTAAAATGAGCCCTGTATATAATAAGCGAAGGAAAAAAGACTTGTTTCACTGGTTGTTATTGTTGTTGTTTTGATATTATTTGTGGGTGGTCCCCGTTTTATCCAGTCTAAAAGGCAACTCTAAAACCAGCTACTGATAGCTTATTTACATATATGACTAGTCCTGAAATCATGTAAACAATGATTATCAGGTTGAGCATTTGAGTCCCCGTCGATAGTTCTTTTGGGCAAAGGTGAGCACTGGTTAAAAGCTGCTGCATGAACTCTTCAGCTGCCTTTTGATTCTCATAGTGTGGGCAGATAAGCCTGAGAAGACAGAAGACAGGCCTTCGCCCCATTTTCCTGCTATGCTCCGTGTTACCTTCAGCAAGCTGCTTTGTTATTCTCTTTCTTCCCCTGGGGGATCCGGGATGTCTTGGCTGACTCTAGGTTGGCCCATTCTGAGTAACAGCTTTGCAGTTCTGAATGCTTGGAATGGGTCTAAATGTGAAAAGAGAGCAGGTAAGATATTTGTTGACAGCAAGTTTCTAAAATGCATTATTTTCTCTGATTTTGAACCCAGGTGTTCAAAGTTGGCTGAAGCCAGACTGTCAGGTTTTAATAAGGCAAACAAAAATAGGCTAGTTCTGGGAAAGAAACTCAATTCAAAAAGTCAGAATGGAGTTCTGTGGTTTCAGAAGCAACGGCTTCTGCCAAGAAAACAGTCCTTCATAGTTCCATGAGCACCAATAAAACCTGTTGGGGATGAAAACCATAGTAGGCTGTTTCAAAAGTAAGGTGAAATCTTATTTTCCTTGAAATTTCCCAGCTTGGTAACGAAGGTCTCAGATTTTTCTTAGGCCTTTTTTTTTTCATTGACCCGGTCAAAGGTTTATCTCCAAGCATGTATTCAGATGATGATTTTACACTCAGGTGCCTTTGTCAATAGAGACACATGGAGGTTCAGTGCTGAAGAGGTCAGTGGAGACCAAAAATCTCTCAGAGAAAAAGCCAGCATCCTGCGAACATCACAGCCTATCACGTTCAGGCCAAGTGTGCAGCAGGCGCTGAATAATCGGATTCCTATTAGAAATCTCTGCGTTCAAAATCTAGGGAAAATATAGGGATAATAATGACCCCTATGTGGAAAAGAGAATAAATCTAAACGGAGGATTCTTTGCACTGAATTCATTCAAGACTTTAATAGTTAAACTCATTTTTTGCTATGAGATCAGTTTGTTTTTAATTTCACCCGCTCCAGTTATTCAAAACAAAAGGAACCTGGCTTTATGTGCACGTGCACACACATGTGTGCTTGTGTGCGTGTGTGTTTCTATAGTCTTGACATTTTGAGTCCATCCTAAAGAGAATGATCTGAAGGCATGAATGGGGGTTGCGGATAAAGGGGATGGTGGATTTCTCTACATGACAAGGTTTGGATTGGAAGTCAGCTAAACAAAATGTTAAAACTGCCCACGAGGTTGTAAATCCACAGTCTGTAGGGAGGATGGGAGAAATACAGAGAGTGACTGTAGTGCGTGCGTGCGTGTGTGTGTGTGTGTGTGTGTGTGTGTGTGTGTGTGTGTGTGTGTGTGTGTGTGTGTGCGCACGCGCGCGCGCCTGTGTCTGTGTGTGCGCGCGGCGCATGTGTGTGCAGTGTTTGCGGGTTAGAAGCACAGGGCTGAGTGGAGCCTGAGAGGGAGGGGGTGACTGGTGTGATTTGTTTGGTGTTCTGAGCCAATAGAAACCCCAGCCTGTGATAATATCCCCGTGCAGCGCTTAGAGGACTCAGTGCTGTCTCCAGCTCCCTCCACATCTGCAGGCGCGGCCAGGACGCGCTCCGCCCTCTGCGCTCTCCTAGGCTCCGTTCGCTCCGCACAACCTCGCTGCTTCCCCGGCCTCCTGCAGAACCAGGCTGCAGCTGCCCGGGAAGATCCTGCGCACACCCCGCTGTGGATTGTGTCATTCACACAGAGGAGAGGGACAGGGAGACACACCAGGGAACCGAGGAGGAGGCTTCCATCTCGTCTTTGCAGGTATGCGGCTTGTCACGACCTATCTGAGGTGCACAGGTTTCTGTCTTCTGCCTTTCCAAGGCACCCAGGGTGGATTCTGTCCGCGGGGCTGGTTCGCAGAGAAGCGCAGAGTGAATGCCCTCCTGAGTTCTCCCGGGTAGTTACTGCTTTCCTCGTGGTTGGGGCCATCAGGTGGATTCACCTATTGGATTCTGCAGAGGTGGAAAGCCCAGATCTTTAAACTTCCCCGCGATCGTTAATTAAATAAAATAACACCAGTATCTGCACACTGTCACAAGAGTACCCATTGGTGACCTGCATTATAATGATGACCCATCATGCAATTGTTTAGAAAGCAGGCTTTGAATATAGTCAGCCTACCTCATACGTTAATGTGTTCCCTGTAGGATCGGGAAGCCAGAGAAGACTTGGGCATGGTCTTGATTTTCTAAGCATGTAGCCAAAGTGGATATCATGGCTGAAATATTACTATGGATTTAGGTTGTGTCTGAAGGAGAAAAAAAGGAAAGAAGCGAGGCGGCAATTTAAAAAACACGGTTGTCATATTCTTACTTTCATTGATAAATTAAAAATACATTTATCTTTCAGAACCCCTGTTAGGATGAATTCCAAACTCTCTCAAATTAGGTTAAAAGCATACGAATTGATCCCAGCACTCAAGAGGCTGAGGCAGGAAAATTGTGAGTTCCAGGCCAGCCTGGGCTACATAGTTAAAACTATGAACTGAAAAACTTTGTACAAAATATAAACATTTTCAGGCAATGTCAGTTTGTAGTTTTGTTTAATGGTCAAAGGTATAGATTTCTGCGTGTTTATTTTTGAGGCGGAAGGTGGGGGTGGGGAGAGCGCAACGAAATAGCTATTTTCCTGGGATTTCACCATGTTTGATTCACAATTTTGAAGTTGGTTATGTAATTTTTCCCCCTGTTGATTACTTATGATTAAATTAACATTGCTTAATCAGTTCCATCTTCCCGGAAAAGCCAAAGGGGCTGAGTAACTGTGATAAAGGACTAGTCCTGTTTTGGACAGTCCTCAGGGCTGATATTCACGGGCCCCATCCTCTGTAAGACGTGCTTTTCCTGGAGTGTGGATATAGAAATCTCCTCAGGATGTCACATGGGTAATGACATACAGAATCTGAATAACGCTCTACCCAGTCAGCTCCTGGTATTTGCTGGTAGCGACCCGTTCATTGACAGTTCAGAGCTGGCTCATGCCTCTGCAGTACCCGAGTTTCAGCACTGCCCTTATCCCAAATCTTGTGCCTGGCCAAGCAAGATAAGGAAGTTATAAGAAAGCTATTCACTTTGCATATCGCCATGGAGAGTTTAAGTTGACCCATTTTCTTTTGATCAGATGACCGTGTTCTTTCGTCACTAGGAAGAATGCATGCGTCGTTCTACTATGGAGTTAGGAAAATGTCACATTTTTGCCCTTTGACTAAAGTGAGTGGTCACACGGGACATTTTTTAAAAAGTCCTGACAAGCAATAGATGTACTGAGTAAATGCTGTGTTTAAGGAAGAACATGTTAGTACTGTAGAGAAATATGCCTTATCCTTAGGCATACACCAGAGAAAATGATTGCAAAATGTTCACTAGTCATTGCATGCCATTGACCCAACTTAAGTCTATTTGTAGTTGTAACAGATGATTATTATTATTATTATTATTATTATTATTAATTACTGTTAGCTTCTCTCTCTCTCTCTGTGTGTGTGTGTGTGTGTGTGTGTGTGTGTGTGTGGTGCATATAAGGAGGTAATAGGAAAACTTTAGGGAGCCACGTCTCTCCTTCCACAGTGGGATCTTGAGAGCAAATGCAGTCCGTCAGACTGGTGCCGCCCAGCCACCCTGCAAGCCTGGATAGTTTTGTTATGAGCATTTGTCAGTCTCCTATAACTCATTTCTCCTTGCCACTCAACCCCAAAGGCATGCTGGGAGTGTTGCATTGACTAAGTGAGAGCCTGGGTACGTTCATTTGGCCCAGGCTGAGATATTTGTGGCTTCTCAGATACATGCGTATATCTGGATAGGAGGGATGGACATACACATATGCAGGGTATTTTGATCGTTCATTGTTCTGGGCTATCATTTTCATGGAGAGAGGCACTCCAAAGTTCATTCTCTTTACATCTCACAATAACCAGTCAGAGATCTAGATCCCCCCCCCAACTACGTATTGGTATAATTTAAACAAATCACATGCCTTCAAATATCTTACCACACCTCCAACTTGGCTCTCGTTTGATTCAAGAGCACTGTGCTGAATTCTGAGTTGGGTCCTGGGTTCTATTGATATGAGATGCCTGGCTTGCCTTCTCCAAGGGTAAAGCATGATAGACTGCAGTCTTCCAGGCATGCTTCAGGCTGGGACAGCCAGGTTTGAGCTCCCCTGGCATGCGCAGATGTGCCAGGTGGCAGGCAAGAGCACAGTGCTAGACTCTCTCAAGCAGTTAGAACAGCAATGAATTATTTAAATCCAAGAAAATGTGCCCCATATTGGGCTTCTGACTAGTCCCACAAAGGACCAGCATGTAAGACGAATTGCGTTGAAGGGGAAGACACGTAATTATAAATTTGATCTATGGGGGCATCTGCTTCTTCAATTACCTGCTTCTCCTCCTATCACATAACTCTCTTGTCTCTAAGAACTGTACACATGGACTTAATAATGTATCAAACCAAACCTGATCACATGGCAGGCTACAAGAATGTGGTCCTTAGACCACTCACTGCAACACTAACCTACCAATTTGCTCTATTTGTCACTGCCATCCCTTCGAGGAGGAAAATCCCCTTGCCTCTCCAGCACACTGACAGGCCCAACCCTTGGTGGAGCACTAATTGGTAAAGATGAGTCCCAGGACCTTGTGGGAGTTAAGAGGGTGGGGAATGAGATGTTTCACGCAACAAGAATGTGAAGTGAGACTCTGTGACAGTTGGACAACCTCGAATGGGAATCCAGGAGTCAGAGGGAAAGATGCGTCTATTTCCTGTGGTTCGCTTCAAGGCTATAGATTTGATGCGATGTCCTGAGCATTTCCAACACTCTTTTCTGCGTTCCCGGGTGGACTGTACACAGGTGTGGGGTGGAAAGAAACACTTCCTGGTGTACTGACAGGTCTGGCCATACAAGCCAGAAGAGGGCAGCATGCAAACTCTGAAAAATATGATGCCTCTTCTGCATGTGCTTGTACCAATTTCCCAATGGCTACAAAATGCCTGTTCAGGCTTTATGTACCCCCGTCCTTCTGGAAAACACAGTGTAGAGTCTTATGAAGCGATACGTCACCCAGAGGGATCTTTTCCTTTCCTTTCCTTTCCTTTCCTTTTCTTTTCTTTTTCTTTTTTCTTTTCTTTCTTTTTTCCTTTTATTTTTCTTTGTCTCTTCCTTCCTTTCTTTTTTATTTCTCTTTCTTTCTCTCTTTCCTTCTTTCTTTCTTCCTTTTTTCCTTTTTTTCTCTTTTTCTTTCTCTCTTTCTTTCTTTCTGCTAGTTTTGCTTCAGAGTTGGAGTTGCCGGAAATAAGAAGAGTAACCATTTAATGGGAAGCTCTGCTGCTGTTTCTTTTCACTAACTGCACTTATTGACTCTAATCAAGCAGTCTTTATACTATTAGGAGATGAAAGAATGGGAGACCGAATACAGGGAAGAGAGAAAAAGGAAGGTGGGAGTTCCCTGAGGCTTTACAAAGAATAATTGTTTTATTTTTAATGTGTTCGTTTGTTCGTTGCTGCCTTGTCAGCCAAACCAATCATCTCTGTGTATCTCAAGTGTAAGCTTGAGGCCGCTGCAGTCAGTGATCCTTTTGGAAACTGGGCTTTTAAAACTGGAGATGTGGAATACGCTGCTTCAGCAAGGGGCAGAATCTAAGATGTGCTAACAAGAACAAGAATCAAGTATCTACCTTCAAGCCCAGGGATAGTTAAACAACTAGCCTTTCCTAATTATCTTCTAATGCCCAGCGATTTGAGTTAGAACTGTAAGTTGTAGTGGAGGCTCCGGGTCTTAGACCAGAGGTGACAAATCTTACACCAGTCCCCAGTCCTCAAACTTAGTCCTTTCTCATGCTGTTTCGATCTTTGGAGATGAATCTGAAGGTACAAGTTCTAAAAGTTCATAAAGAGTTCACCACTCTTATAGGGTGTGACCGGGCAGTGCTGACACCTAAGTGGCCTCATTTGGTGTCATTTAGCAGTTTAGAGATGTTAGCCTCAGGGGAGTCTGTCTCCTTGCTCTCTTTAGTTCATCCGCCGTACAGCTCACTACTGTATGTGAGGGCTGAGAAGAAACTGCAGAATTGGGTTTTAGAGCCCACACTGGCGATCACAGAGAAGTCTCATTCTGGGAAAACTGTGCTTCTCTGTGAGTGAGAAGGTATGGGTTAAGGTTAGATGCCTCAGAGAAAGAAAGGGCAAGGTATTTTTTGTTAAGAAATCATGGCTCCAAGCTCATAGGGTGGAATACAAGAGGCTCAGGGAGTTGCCCATGTGAGCATGAATGAGACCTTGAAAGCACTCATATCTTCTTTTCTCTAGGGCCACTGTACTCCGCTAGAGGTGGGTTCCTCCTGAATGAAAGAAAAGGGGTTTCAAGGACAAGATTGAAATTCTTTCATGTCTGGAAGAAGAGTGAGGTCATTGTGTGTCTCTCTTCTCCCCCGTTTTTAGTTGCATTGGTTTCTGACATAGTCCTACTCCCTCTCTGGAACTGTGCAATGCCTCCGGGCTGAAGCTCTGTGGCAGGTTACAGTTATTCAGGGTCCTCATGGAACCAAGTACACTGCTGCAAGAGTGGGGAATAGCAAGGGAGAGAGAAAGGAGTAAGCCCAGACACTGGGGAATAATTTATAACCTCTAGTCTAAGACCCAGAGCTCGTCTGCTGCTTCCAGTTCCCTGTGGCTCAACAACCCCCACACCAACTCCTCTCAGATAGTCAAATAAACCACAGTACATTCCCCCCTTTTAAAGATTACTTTGAAATAAAAAAAGTCTACAGTAAGAGAATTCTGGCTGGTACGATAACCCTAGTAAGAAGACATAGTTCTGCAAATAGTTCATTAAAAATTATTTATGGATTTTTTATGCAAGGGAATCAGAAGGAAAGGAAATGCATAACATTAGGAAAGCTCTCTACAGGGGAAGAGTGAGAAGAACAGGAGGCTAACAACACGAATATTCTCAAATGTGACTTTCACGTTATGTGTTAATACAGCTTCCCAGCATAGCAGTCTCCTGTCCTGTCATGTATTCAGTGTTGCACAGCAAGTGGGAGAGAAGACAAGGGGCAGGGAAGCACCTGAATCTCTTATATGAAATTCTAAGTTGACATTGTCTAGTTGAGATATCGTGTGTCTTAAATCATTCAACCTAGCTCTGTAAAAAAAAAAAATGACTTAAGGCTGAAAGGAAACTAACCCGTTCATCCATGAAAAAGGGTCTGCCTCTAACTGCTTTCATTCACTTATAACATGAATGCTGTCATATTTCCTAATTACATTGGTTGAATTGGGGGAAAAGCAGATAAATATATAGCTCATAAGAACTAAGTAGGTGTAAAAATAAGACTTCTCCACCTTTCCTAGGCATCTAATTTTCTTAGGCTTTTCAAGAGATCTTTAATTCCCTACCCCCATTACTCATCTGAAAAAACTACAATTCATCTAACATTTGGTGAATGCATGCCACAAGCCAGATAGCAAGGGGAATATTTACTCAGATCATTGAATTGGGTCTCCATCAAAAATCAGTGGGTGTTTATTTTACCACAACATTGAATAGCTGCAAATATAGCTATTCATTCAACCATGCAAGCAAGCATTTCTCAGGTAGCTACTGAGTCTCTTTGTGTAACAACAAGAGAATTATATGTGCGCTTTCAATATTGATTTATTTTAGTGCATAGACTAATGAGTGCATTAGTTGCATGCGCATGCTGTATTTCATAGACTAAACACATGAAGACATATTCAAACGTAAGTCTATTTGAGAGCTACAGCTGTGCCAGTCTCTTGAATAAGATCATGTTTCAGGCCTTGGGACCACATCCTCTACTCAAAACAGTTCCTTACGAAAACGTTTGGGTAACACACATGTGGGTTCAGGTAAGTATCTTCAAGACTTCCCTTCAACAAACAGTATGAACTTCCTGGAGTCTGATTTCTCCCCCTCGTCTTTGGAGGAGACAGACTAGAAATGTTGCTTGGTTTCAGAGAGTAAAATCGCATTAGTACTTTGTTGTTGTGGAAGAGCATTATCTAGACATTAGGAAAAATATTGAAACCCAGAAAGTAAGACAACTTGGTTTCCATGTTCACATCTTTCCCTGGAAAACCTACTATTTCCCCTGTGTTTGTTCTTTGCACGAAAGATAAAAGACAAGAGTGCATCATTGTGCTTCAAACCAGTCTCGGACTTCAGCTCTATGTTCTTTCTGTAAAAACAGCTGTCTCAAATGTGACTTTACTAAACCTGTTATACCCCTTATGCAGTTTTACAAACACACTAGGAGTAGATCAGCAGCAGCAGCAGCAGCCCCATTTTACAAATGAGTTAATCAACACTCCATGCTCTTGGATTGTCACATAGATGAAGCTGGCTAGATAGGTAGGTTGATTGGTAAGGATTTCCCATGTGTCCAAGCCCTAAAACCTAGAGGCTATAGTGTGCTTGTGCCTTTGTAGCTAAGGAGTCATAGAAAGGTAGATCCCTGTTCTTGCTGGTCACTCAGCCTCATGTACTTGGTGAGCATGAAGCCAATGTGAGACTTGGTCTCAAAAATCATGGTAGAGGACTGGAGAGATGGCTCAGCGGTTAAGAGCACTCACTGACTGTTCTTCCAGAGGGCCTGAGTTCAATTCCCAGCAACTACTTGGTGGCTCACAACCATCTGTAAAACGATCTGATACCCTCCTCTGGTGTGTCTGAGGACAGCTACAGTGTACATATATACCTAACATAAATAAATAATTCTAAAAAGAAATCATGGTAGATGGCATGTGATAAACAACACCTGAAATAGTATTCTGGCTTCTATCTCCCTCCATAACTACACACACACACACACACACACACACACACACACACACACACACACACACACACACTACCACTAATCAAGCTGTTACAGATCTTGTGTCAAACCCACATTCCTTGCCCTTCCTTCAAGTATTCCTAAGTAGGCTTTGAGAAGTTGTGATCTAGAGAACACTGTGCAAGGACACAGGTTACCACAGTAAGGAAGAGTGCCTTTAAGAACTCAGTGTCATAGGAAGGGCAAGAGATGTTTGATGGGAGTCAAATTCCATGACACTCTGAAAGTATAGTCTGAATTTTGCTCAATGAACAAAGTTGGTTGACAACAGGAACTCTATTCTATCCTAAGCAATTTAAATCCTCACTTCACCGATTCCTACATTCGTTCTACATAGCACTCCATCCAGTGGGGTCGAGACCTCCTGTGTGAGTTTATGCTTCCTTCTTCCACTCACTTTTTAAATGGTCCTTGAGAACAGAGACTGTTTCTTATTCAATGTTTTATTTCCCAGACCCGGAGTTGTGCATAACAAACTGTATCTGGTCTAGGTCCACTAAGATCCAGCTACGCCTCATTTAGAGCTGGGATAGGAGACTGCTCTTTATCTCCAAGGAGATATGGTGTTCAAATGCTTCAAACATATATCTAACAGAAGCTAAACAAATGACAAACTCCAACATGTTTTCTCTCTGTCTCTGTCTCTGTCTCTTTCTCTGTCTCTGTCTCTGTCTCTCTCTCTCTCTTTTCTTCTTCTTCTTCTTCTTCTTCTTCTTCTTCTTCTTCTTCTTCTTCTTCTTCTTCTTCTTCTTCTTCTTCTTCTTCTTCTTCTTCTTCTCCTTCTCCTTCTTCTCCTCCTCCTCCTTCTTCTTTCCTTCTCTCTCCTTTCCTCTCTCTTCTTTCTTTTCTCCTTTCCATTCCTCCTTCCCTCCTGTCTTCCTTCCTTAGTCCCTTTCTCATTTCTTCCCTTATTCCCTCTTTCCTTCCTTTCTTGATTTCTGTGCCTCAATGTACCTAACCCCTTAATGCTTTAAAATGATTATTTTGGTAAGAAAGTCAAGCAAATATTAAGAATCCGTTCTCCTTACAAACATATCTTACTCTTTAAGCGTTAAAAATATGAAGTCAACTATTCCAATAGATTTTTTTCCCCAAGTGAAGAAAAATGTAATAGATGGTGCCAGCATGGGTCCTCTACTGTGCAGGCTGCTTGTAAGCTTGGAATAAAAATTTGGTTTCTGACTGTATTGTTTAGCTTCCCAGTTAAGAGATTCCTGATGATGAAGAAGAAAGTGACTCTGTCACTGAAAATTTGGGGGAAAATGTCATCATTTTCAGATGGAAAATTTAATTTAAGAGATACTGAGAGTTAATGAATTTGCTCTCTAGTAATTTCAGACAGCAGGTTTTTATTTCATTTCATTTTTTTGTTTGTTTGTTTTGCCATACCAATTCTTACTATGTAGCTCAGGCTAGACCGCAACTTACAGCCCTAGCTCTCTTGCTTCAGACTCTTGAGTACTAGAACTGCAACAGCATGCTGAGGTTAGAGGGCAAGTTTAAAACCTGTAGTTGGTTTTTTTTTTTTTTACATTAGAAGTCTTATAAAAATTCAGCAGACTCTGAGAGTTTGCATGGTTCCCCCAATTACATCTTGAATTCTACTGGTCTGTTGCGGAAAATCTCAGCCTCTCAATGAATGCATCAGATAATAGTAGTCTTAACACAATTATGTAGAATAAGATGCTATTTGGATGTCTTGTTGATTCATGCATCCCCAAACACTGCTGATTTTCTTCACAACCATAGGAGTCATCAAACTTCCTTCTGAACAGTATGGTTGAGTATTAGCACTATTCTGATACTTTTATTTATTATCATTTACATAATATACACATATATCTTCATAATAATATCATATATTTTATTTGTTTGCAATTTTTTTGAGAAGGGCTTTTTAGATTTTTTTTTTAGACAAAATCAAAAGAGGCCTTTCAGGAACAATATATAAAATCTTCACCTCATAGGTAGTAAGTTAGGCTTATTAGGGAGCAGCTGTTCTAACATTTGCCATTGTCACTATTGGAAATGTGAGTCAAAATATTAGTGGGGAAGGTTGGGATGAGTGGGATCTAGTTGGCAAGGGTAAGACTCCCTCACACAGTTAGGTGTTGGTAGCACCACCCTCCAGAGAATCTCTACGTGCTCAAAAGAAAGGGAAATGTAGACAGACTGTCTCTCCTCTGTTTGAATGTCCCTGGCTTGAGCCACATTGCTATGCCACAAGGGAAGAGTCCTTGTGGGAATAATTTATAGCACATATCTTTGTATTTTTAATGATTAGTTTTCAATATCAGTAATTTCCAGTAAGATAACTTGAATAACTCATGGTGATAGTTGACGGGTATAGCTTGTGTCCTGCAAAGTGAGAGTGTGTCTGCATTCAGAACCTCATGCTATATCCAAGTGTTGTATTTATAGTCTGTTTCCTCTTCTGCACTGACAGCTCATGAAGAGACCATTTTATTCTTAACTTCATATCTTTGTTATATTGCATTATACCTCAGTCATGATATCTAATGTTTGTCAAGTGAATGAATGAAAAAAAATCACATATACAAGTCACCACAGTTACAGAACCAGTGACCATATTTTAAAAATAATACATTGTAGGGAAATAATATAAGAAATAATCCTTCTGATTTTATTCAGGTTATATCTGAACTATTTCCCTAAAAACCATGTTCTGACTAGAAATGTGACCCAGTCAAAAAACTCAATTATTATTTTTCTTGGTGTAGTTGATATTATCATTACTGTTGTTGTTATTATTGTTATTGCTCAGGGTTTTGATATTAATGGAGTAGTCATCAGGATGGACATCCATGAAGGTTTATTAAAAACAGCTCATTACTCTAAGTACTTTGGAACTGACACTTCAATTTTGTAAACTGAGATAAATAAGCTGGAGTGTTTGGGTCTCAATTTTATCTTTGAAGTAGAAAGAATAATTATTTGGAAGAAAAGCCAGTCAGACACTCTTCAGAGAACCTTTGATTCATTCAACAAGTATTTATGGAGCCAGGGCTAGACGTGGCAAGAGATCAAAAGATGGACCATGTTTTGAAGGAGCTTAGCACTCATGAGGAAAGCAAGACATGTATGTCAACAATGAGTAGTACACAAGGTGAAAAGTGGGGAGCATTAGTAACGACTTGCACAAATAAGGTCTCCCCAGTTTGGGGGAAGTGAAATGACTTCAGTGAAAAGAAAGACTTCAGGAATATTTCTGGAGAGCTGTGCAGCTCTGACTCTGTGTTGGTCTCATGATTAACTTCCTGCTCTTGCCTCTTCATGGCATGTGTGGTGGGTTCGGCGAGTTAAAAATCCTGGAGCTTTAGATTCAGATAAAAGTTATTTAGTCTCCTCGTTTTATAACCAGGACAGTGCTAGCACAGAAGTTGCCTGTTTTTCAAAACAAGTTGGTGCACTGTAGAACTAGCGTCAGAATCCAGCCTCTCCCTTCTCCCATCCTTTGTTTTCTACACCATCCTCCCTTACAACACTCTACTCTTACGGAACCTAAATCAAAAGCACAGGAAGTGCTACAGCCTTTCACAGAGGTCCAGTGTGCAGCCTGCCAGAGGGTTGCTGAGGCTGGGGAAATGCATCATGCTTGCTGACAATAGATTTCATGGGAAGTTTTATTATCGTTTAAATGGAGACTCTCAGCTTTCTACTGTTCATTTCTGTAGTGTCATCCGACTCACCTCAGAGGTTAGACTCCCTGAGGCTGAGATCCAATGAAACAATCCCAATATCATTTAAAAATCCAGCAATGTTTTCATCTGGGCTGGGGGTTAATGCAGCAATAGCAGCCATTGCCTCTCCCTCTTCGATTTTCAGTCACTGGAGTGAGTTTGGGATTCCCTAAGTGAATGCAATGACTCTCCTCCTCCCTTCTGTTTGGACTAAAGATTTGTATGGCATTAGAATGGATTATCTCTGTGATCCGTGTGCTCAAGTTGTCTCCCACTCCCAAACCAGTGTCTCCTGTAGTCCACATGCCTCATTTGGACTGGCTTATTTAATCATACTTAGAATTCCTTTAAGTAGCACATGAAACCTCTGGACAGGACTCAGAGAAGAAATGAGTCTGTCAAAGTCTACACTCACTCGTTGGTGGCTGGTCAGTCTGGATAGAAGCACTCTGCTCTTTTCAGACATATTGATAGAATATACACAATAGCTTATACACCACAGCCAGACATCTCCCTGGGAAAGGCTCCTCAATAAATAGTGGACATAACTTTCACCAAATCCCTATTGGATGGTGAGAGGATGGATGGGTAGATAGGAAGATGGATATACAGGCAGATTGATTTGACGTATAGCAGTCCAGTGTCCCCAGATGACTGTGACACTCAGCAGACAGATGGATGCTTCACAGCAGAACAATTATTATCCACTGAAGGGAAAAGTAGGAAGCAGCCAATGGGTCCAGAGCAGAGCATCCATATTTCATGGTAGCTCTGTTCACACTTTTCATCCAACTCTAGTCAAGGTAACTTGCCATCGCCTAAGAGAAATGTGTCTGTGGAAAAATAGAACAACTAATACCAAGTTTTATTCTTGTAGAAATTGGGAGCAAACATTTTCAGTTCTATTCTTGGAGTTGAATGAGACACCACTGAAAGTGACTGATGTGCGAATAGGCACCATATGGATTTGTACAAAGGGAGGAAAATAATCCGCAGTTGTAAAAATATCTTTGGTCTTCATACGACTGATATGTGCCCACATGGTTCTGTCAGGTGGCTTTGCTATAAGAGATTATTCCTGGACTAATAGAAAAATTTCCTTTTATAGTGGTTGTATGTTTTCCCAGATTATCATTGTAGCATGCGAAATCTCACAACTCCAGAAATTCAAAAGATCAAAGGCAGAGAGGGCCACGGAGCTCTCTGCACTCGCCGCACACCAGTGCACAATAGTTTGGCTACTAGAAATGCTTTTCATAGCAACACAAAAGTGTACTTTTATAATCACCAAGCCGTGCTATGAAAGGTGATATGCATCCCTAATTCTTCCATTAGATATTGCCCTTGTTTCTTGATGGCAGTAAAATTCAGATTGTCTCCATATGATGAAACACTGGCCAGCTAAGGCCTGGGGCTCTAGAGTTGATATTAACTGCAGTGCTGTTGGACTGATTTTCTGTTTCAAATGACAGCCAGAGCTATCAAATAAACCCAGCGATATTTATTAGGGTGGCTTCTGAATATACAGAGTGTGATTCATGACAGAGACTAATCTTGCTAAAGGAAGGGAAAAGATGTTTTCCATCTGCAGGGCCGCCTCAGTAGCTGGCATAGGGCAGACATTCAGACCACATTTTGTGGATGCTTGAAAAACTTACAGCATGAAGATTGGAAGTAAAGTTCTCTGCTGAAACGTGACAGAGTCACAGACGGTGCCAACACATTGACCAGTGGTTTAGAATGTAAGCCCTTTTCTCAAAGGTCCGATTTTGCTTGTTTCACCAATTTTCATTGAGCTTCTGAGTGTGCCAGGCACTAGAAATATAAAAAGAATAGGATAGAGCCCTACCTTCCTGGGGCTCCCTGTTCACTTGTGAAAACAAGCAAGTAAACAAAATAGCAACGAGTAAATAGTGCAGGCAAGAGCTGCAGATATAACCCAGTGGCCGTACCTTTACCTAGCGTGCGCCAGGCCCTGCATTCGCTCCCCAGGACTATGAAGTATATTATGTGAGGTGAGCTGAGTACCTACCTGGAATCCCAGCACTTGGGAAGGTAAAGCAAGAGGACTGCTGTGCGATCCAGGCTAATCAGTGGTATCAAGGCTTTGTCTCAGAAATAAAAAGCAAAGACTTTTTGAGAAGTGGTTCAAGGGCTAAGAGTGTTCGCTGCTCTTCTAGACAACCTCAGTTCTGTTTCCCTCATCTGTGTCACAAAGCTCACAGGCACCTGTGAACAGCAGCTCTGGGGGAATATGGTGCCCTCCTCTGGCTTCTGGAGGCACCTGCATGTGTGAGGTATACACACACACACACACACACACACACACACACACACACACACACAGAGAGAGAGAGAGAGAGAGAGAGAGACAGAGACAGAGACAGAGAGAGAGAGACAGAGAGAGAGAGAGAGACAGAGACAGAGAGACAGAGACACATAGAGAGAGACACAGAGAGACAGAGAGACAGCGGGGGGAGGGAGGGAAGGAGGGGGGGAGGGACATTGAGGAAGGGGACAGCACCATCAAAGTAGTCTAGATGTGAGCAAAGCAAATGGGAACAAAGTGACCCTAAGAATCTGCATCATTGGTTTCCCTTTGCAAGGGTGATCACGTAAGCATGCGCCATGCTGGAGAACATCGCCAGCTCACTGTTCTCAGCAGTGTACAGCGTTCACACACTGTCTCTTCAGCAGTTTAGCTTCTTGGTTGTCCCATGTCACACTGACGTGGAGTTTCTTCCTCCACGGGGTTCTGTGACATATCAGTGCTTAGATTCAGTGGCGGCCACACTCTCTCCATGATTTTCGGGCTTGAGCCTCAAGAGTTACCTTTGGCAGCCCATGCTCTGTGCTCTCTAAGCTCTGGCTCCTGTTCTTTGATGTATTCCAGAGCCAAAGGCCTTGGTCTTGGTTGGATTTTTTTGTTTGTTTGTTTGTTTTTGGTTCCTCCCCACCCCCACTTGAGGTCCTGTAACTGCAGTCATAAAAATCCAAAGAGGACTGGAATCCAGGCAAGTCACCACCATCAGGTTTCGTTCCTTCGAAAAATATGGCCCCAGGAACTATGACATGGAAAAGTCACCATGTTCTTTATTTCCTGTTTCATGTCTGGCACTAGTTGCCTTTTAGGGGTAGAAGAGAGCAGGGCTGAGCAGGTGTGGTGTTTCCAGCCTCTGTGTACTTGAACACCAGCCAAAATGCAGGATTGGGAAAGTGACTGCGCAGAGGTCAGATTCCCCTGTTCCCCCCTTCTCCGCCGCAAATGCACAGGGAGCTAACCAAATGTTTGTTTTTCTATCAGAGCACAAGTTTGGGTACATCTACGTGACTAGTGGCAGCTGAGTTGAAACCCTGTTTCATAACAGGGCCTTACCTGAGTGCTTTAGACTGTACATGAGAGCGTGTTCAAAACAGGTCATTCACCTTTTAAGAGCATGTTGGTGCGCAGAAGTGACTTTTGGTAAGTAGCAAGTGGAATAACCATGTGGGATAGTCATGGCTAGGTTTGGCTGCTGGAGAATCACAGTGGTCGCCTCAAACGCAAAGTTTCCTTCCTGGCAAATAATGTATGAAATAATGCATTGGTTGCAGGATTTGACATTGTACTTGAAGGAAGAAAGACCATCTCTCAGCTGAATTGAGGAATGTCCCTGGTGCCATAGCAACAAGTACAACAATTGTTCAGTTAGCCCCTTTGAAACTAACAACTGCCACCATGATAGCCATGGCTAATTTGGCACTTATCATGCCAGGAAGCAAGGTAAATCTTCCAAATGCATTGCAGATTGTGAACAAGTATAGCTAATTCTCCTGTTTTCTTCAGAAGCAGAGTGTCAAGTTGTCTGTCCTTTCTCAAAAGTTAGCTCTGTGGGGTTGGGGATTTAGCTCAGCGGTAGAGCGCTTGCCTAGCGAGCGCAAGGCCCTGGGTTCGGTCCCCAGCTCCGAAAAAAAAGAAAAAAGAAAAAAAAAGTTAGCTCTGTGTCTTGTCTGTGAACCACAAAGCACTTGTTCTTGGCCTTCATGCTAGGCTCTGACCCAGGCTCAGTATTAAATGCTGAATACAATCTCATTTATGTTTCAAAGCAACCCACAGAGGCAGGTTTTATTACACATGAAAGCTGACTGCCAATATTGAGGGGCTGGCATTCAGAAAAGTTTTCAAAACCTGTGTTCTCTGTCCATGTGCAAGGACTGCTCCAGACAGCTCCAGGATACATGATGCGGCCCAGGTTGCCTTCCCCTCTTGGGTTTCTGGAGTCTCTTAATAGGGGATGACACTTTTGTTGCCTAAGTCAGAGCATGGTTTGAAAAGTAAAATACTATAATGATTGATCCAAATTGATTAATGATTGATCCAAAAGTGGGGCTGGATTGTCCATATATTCACAGGAGGGAGGGGACATCAGGGAAATGGGGACATGGAAGGATAGGGCACACTTTTGAGATGGCAAAAATATCAAGCAAAGGAGCTATGAGCTGGTAAAGTAGACACCTACTTTGTTCACACCTCCAGTGTGGGCCAAGCTGTCACATACATGCTAAGGTGTGTGCGTGAACTCACACAGAATCCCAGGGTGGTGTTCCCTCAAGTCCTGGTAGTCAAGTATGTGCTAAACAGCACACGTCAACTTTGTTCTTCTTGGGTAATCTGGTTTGGGATTTATTAGATTTATTGCTGCTTTCTGGAATGTTCTACTCATGAAGAACATTCATGAAGTCCTGCTAATCATTTTAAATTGCAGAACACTTTTCTCATCCTCTTAGATTCCCATCAACTATCCTTCTCAAGTTTATTGTTTCAGGAAAAGAAAGACAAAAGAACAAACTGAGTCTTGCCCTTCCATTCTTTTGCCAGCTGCCAAAGTTGACCATTTCCTCTGCAGAACAGACTCCTGCCCCATACAGCAGGCAGCTGCACACTGCCCACAATGCCCACTGAGTACACTCACTGTGTGCACTGCCCGGTGATGAGCGCTGATTCTGGGAATCAAGCTTATGAGACTCTTCTAAAAACTAGGGTGATTGTAACATTTATCATCCAAACTAGATTGCTTTCAGAGTGTGGGGGAGGGAGCTATTAATAAACTGCCTGGGACAACAAGCAGAGCTGGAACTATTGCAGGGCAAATAAGGACATGTAAAAGAGTGCATAAGGCTCAATAATGTATTGTCAGCCCTCCAGTAACACCAGTCTTGGTCAGACCATATGTTCTTGAATAGACTCTGAGGACAATCATACCCACTCATTTACAAACATGGAGGACCTACTATGTTCTTGATGTTCCTGACTGGGGGAAGAACTGCTAAGAATTCCCCAAGAAAGTTCACAGTTCAGAGACTATCAAAATGTGACTTGCAGACATTCACGTAACAACAGTACCAACCAATTCTCTTGAGAACTATATTGGTGACACATGTTCTGCTAACTGATTTTGTTCATCCCACATTTAATCACCCTGTCATCCCATGAACAAGGGCACCGGGACTCACTCTGTAAGGTGAATTTATCCAGGGTACCCCAACATATAGCCACTGGAGACAGAGTCAGTTCTCAATGTGTATGGTTTTGAAGACTGAGCTCATAGTACTATGCCTTCCATGGATCTCTACAGAGAACACAAGGTACATACATGTCATAGGAGAGGACCCTACAGTCCACAGACCACAGACAAGTCCCATTCTCCATCTTGTCACTGCTGGGGACACAGATGGGAAGAAGGCTCCTCAAAGGAGGGGACAGTTGAGGTGAGCCTTACTGGACTCTCAAAAGGCTGAGTGGAGACATGAAACTTGGGGGTCAAGCTTGGTATATGGGTCAGTAGAGCAAATGTGGCCCTGACAGCGCTGGTAAGAGAAGAGTTCGGAGGCTGTACTGCCTGGCTCCTCAACAGGACAACAGGAAAAGCCCAATGTCTAGAGAATCTCGGAGACACGCAGGTTATCATTCACAGAGACCTTCCTGAGAAAAGACCCTGTTCCTTTATCAGAACCATTGAAACTACATCACTGAGGAACATGACAAGAAAAATATTAGCAAATTCTATTCATTAAACAATATCAAACACAGGAGTTCTACCTGTGTCAATTTCTTTATTTATTTGAGACAGGATATTATCATCCCCAGGCTCATATACCCTCGGAGTGGCTAAGTAGTCAGGGATGACCTTACAGTCTTTCTGCCTCCACATCCCAAGTGCTGCAGTTCCAGGCTCATCCTGCCAAGCCTGGTTTCAGTGGTGCTAAGAACTGAAACTGGGCATCTTACATGCTAGGCAAGAACTCAGCCCACTGACATCCACCCCTCTCCCCATATGACGTGAATTTTGAAGACAGCTGAAAAGCATCATTTTCATTACTAAGTTTTAAAGCTTAAAATTATTATGCCAATCTCTTTGAAAAGGATCATTTATCTTCAAAATGTCCAAAAAGCTGGCATTAGGATTATTCTTCTTGCTACCCATGGTACATGTTACAGGATAGTGTCTAATCATGTGAATGGCACTTGAAATGAATTGGAGCTCATATTCCTGTTTTCATATATGCTATTCATATATAGCTATGTTTCCTTTAAAAATCATGAATGCATTCATTAGTAATAGTCCATTTTAGATGAGATTCAATTAATAAACATATCAAATGGTGGCACCCATCTATGATATTATCATTTGAGAAGGAGGATTATAAATCCGAGGCCATCTTGAGCTACAAAGAGAGATGCTGTCTCAAAAACGAAATCATCCCGCAACATTCTTTTTTCCCTGATGTGTTGACAGTTATTGAAATGTATTTTTTGTTCCAGTGTCAAGACAGCTCACCTCCTAGCATCTTCCTTGCCATTTACAGTTCTTCCCATTGCAGCCTGGAATCCAGTCTCCCTTCATTTAATTTTATATCTTTAGAACAAAATTGTATGGTTTTATAGCCATTTGTACACTCACCTTGATTTAAAAATATTCAAACACAAAAGGAGTTTCATCCTGTGGAAGACTTCCCAGCCATTTCCTTTCTATCCCAAGCATCATAAATAGCACCATACCTTGCAGGGAATCTAGAAGCCAGATTTCTAGGGAAGGTCCTGGCTCTACTGGTTTGAACACTAGAAATGTGTCAAAAGCTGCTAGATGGCTGCATGCACATGTACAACCCATACTTTCTTTTTTAACAAATCATGGTTCTGACAAAACTGGTTACGAGCAGTCTTTTCCAAATCACCAGGAATTTCACCAGACCTGTCACTTAGTTGAAATAATCACCAGAAAATGTTGGAAGTGGAAGACGAGGGAATGACAAAATAAAGAAATCAAGAGGAATATCCACCTAAAAATAGTGTAAGATTTCTTTATACACACCGGGGAGTAAGGCTGAGTCCTCTAAGTCAGTCTCTATTATTAGACACCTAATTGTGTATTTAAACATATCTTCAAGCAACACAATTTTTCCCTGGCGAATTAACTGAATTTTATTCAGTTCATTTATTCAAAGAGGACATACTGAGTCCTCCTCTGTATTAGTCACTCTGGAAAGACCTGGGAAGGTGCTAATGGGCCAGACTGGATGATCTGTGCTCTCAGCAGCCAGTGACAGTGGCAGATGATGTGCATATATAACAAATAATATTAGATACACTGTAGAAAATAGCATAAGTGAGGGACCAGAGAAATCTCCTTGGGCAAATGTCAGTTAGGAACCCAGTACTGTGGCATGCTGGCACAGACCTTGTGAGGTAGAGAAAGGTAGGAGAATCACAAGTTCAAGGCCAACTTGAGCTATTCAGGAAATCCCAGGGGAGACTGGATCTCATAGTGAGACTTCATCTTAAAATGTTAAAAATAAAATGGTTGAGCACCGCAAAATAAAAAGCACCCAATAAAAGAAATATACAGGCCAGCAAGATGGCTCAATGGGAAAGGCTGAAGACTTGAATTTAATCTTTGGGAAACACATAGGGGAAAGGAAGAATCGAGTTCCCCAATTTGTCCTCTTACTTCCACATGAATGAAATGCTACGGCATGTGCAAACTTACATGCTCATACATAAAATGAATGAATTAATGAATGAATGAATTAATGAATGAATGAATGAATGAATGAAAAATGAATGAATGAATGTACTAAAATATATTTCTCAGATGAGGGTTCTTAAAGTGCAGATCCATTCCCATACCTGCTACTTCTCTGTGTACAGAACACTATTCACCAAATAGAAATTCTTGGACATTGAGGAGGAAAATCTTTCCCCATCTCACTAAAGGCTCATCTCTTCTACCTCCAACTGAGCCCTGCTAACCCATGGTCCCTTTCATTCGAGCCAGCATTGCATTCTTCTGGGTTCCTTCGGCTCCCAGCTCTGGTCTCCCCCTCCCCTGCCCAATATCCACCTGTTGAAATCCTACCCATCTTTCCAGGCCCAGCTTAAAGGCCACCTGTTCCAGCTAGCTTCTCCCTCTGCCAAAATGTCTCCTTCCTTCCTCCATCCTCCCTAAGGTCTTTACACCTATCCCAGGATGCCTACGATACTCTGCCTTGAACCATGCCTATTTATGCACACACACACACACACACACACACACACACACACACACACACGTATAGCCTGCAGGAGGTCAGCTGGCCCGCAATTACAATTCTCTGATCTCAGGCAGTCCCCTGTAGAAAGACTTACCTCAGGTGCCCAATTCAAAGGTGCTGGGGAACTAGCCCAAAGAAGCAGGAAGGTGTGGAATAGAATCAGAAATAAATTGTAAACATTAAGCTGCTAACTCTCATCCAGGAACACTCTGGTTGGTTTTGACTTTTTCAAGAGAAGAAACCACATTCCCACACATTTTCTTGCAGTAGGCTTTCATATTTTCTTCTCTTTTCCCGTGGCTTCAAAGCTAAAATTTAATATAGGGGTATGAGCATTGGGACGGGCACAATCAATGTAGAATTCTATAATGTCTGAGGCTTCAGGCAGGGAAGCCATCCCTCTCCTGCTGAGGAGGAGACAGTTAAAGCTGCTTTATTGATTTCAGCCCTTCATCCATCCCAGCTCACCTTTATTTCTGACACACTAGTATCATTTTGTAGATGTGTAATGGGGTAGGTCTGAAAATAGAGGTTTTAGAGACTGGCTTGATTTTTTAATATCCTACATAAGCAATACCACCTTACCCAAGAGAAAACATTTAACTCAGGTTGTTTACAATTTTTCATAGGTAGACAGATGATAGATAGATAGATAGATAGATAGATAGATAGATAGATAGATAGATAGATAGATACATACATACATACATACATACATACATACATACATACATACATACATACATTGATGGATGGGTAGATAAATGATGGATCAATAGGGCTGTGACAGCTCCAACTTCTTATAAATATACAAAAATGCAGAAGTGATGGAAATTAGGAACAGTATGGTGTTGCTTTATCTATGGACAGAAATGTTTCTGAGAAGCACTTTGTTAGGCAATCATGCTACCGTGACAGCATTAGAATGTACCTACATAGCCACGGGATGAGGTGTTTGTTGAGAACTAGAAATAAAATGCCCATATAACGGCCACATCAGTGTTTTACATTAACTGTTTTTATTAAAAGAACTAGGGGTATCCTCTAAAATAATGACTAAAGGGAGAATCTAGTAGCTGCATAGACCAGCAATGTGGACAGTCCCTCTGGTTATCAAGTTCTTTTCACTACCCACGTTGTGCATGTTACCGGTTTTAGAAAGTTTTCTTTATTCTTGAGAACTTCATAGAACTATACAAAGAAATATGATTGAGTCCATTCTTTATTCTCCACAAAATACAAGATATCCCTCCAAATTTCAGGTCTTAAAAAAGTAACCCAGTAGGTGCAGTTAATGCTTCCTAAATGTGCACGGATATAGGCCCATGCACTAGAGCATGGGACATTCCTCCAACAGTGACTCCCCCCAGTAGAAATTACCTGTCAGTAGTTGCTCAGTAAGGAGTAGGACTGGAGGAGCACTTCTTCATCTATGCCAGAGTCTTTGCTCTCCTGAACTTTTGTAGGTCGAGTGCAGGTTAACTATGCTTACTGTAAGTTCATGCTCACAGTAGCCATGTCTAAACAACAGCCCTTCGAAGTCTCCTCTATACCTTCCAACTCTTAGTTATTCCCATCTCCTTTTCCATGTCATTCTCATAGCCTTGCTGGGTTGGAGGTTTATGAACATTTGGGGGAAGTGGTAGGTTTCTTTGCGTCATCATTTTCACAGAGAGGAGGGCCGTGAGCAGTTGCCAGTCTCCCAGAATGCAATGACTAGGCAGAGGAGTTACTCAGCCTCGTCATTTCTGTGGTACACCTCTGTAGTCTGTCATTTGGGGTAGCATTGTTACATGGTTCTTGACTGAACTTCTGTACATCCATTTGCTGACTAGGTGAATTTCACACAGTATCTTTGCAACAACAATTGGAGGCCACCCTTTCAGAATCTCTTGCCAAAGTGATGATTAATAGGTACCAGAGATTAAGCATCCCCAAAACAGGCATCAATTCTAGAATTTAGCAATTTCAATCAGAAAGTAGCTCTTAATCCAGTGCAATAGAACTGAAAAAGAGTGGAAAGTACATATCTGATGCTCATTACTTCTTAAAGGTGAGCGAGTTGACTATTGATCCTCTTCATCTGTCAATCACTGAGTGAGGAATGACCCTGGGAATACCTAGGTTCTTCCAGATATGGTACATTTCAGAGAGCAGTTGGACACCAGTCTTCTGGTGGACCAGGAGGATCCTGGGCCATGAGGATCAAGCTAGAATTCATAAAATGGTAGAGATGAGAGAGTACAGCAGAGTGTTGGAAACTCTCCTTTGAAGCAATCTGCTTGTCAGACTAAAGGCTGGAAATTGAACTGCCAGAGTAGGTTCAAAACCAAGCACACCAAACAAAATAGATAAATGAATGTTTTCAGTCTATTTAAAATATATACGCCTATAATGTACTGGGGGCTTCAGAGATTGCTCAGTGGTTAGAGAACTTGCTACACACGCACAAGGGCTACTGGTAAGATCCCAGAATCCTGGAAGTAAATCTTTGTAAATGTGATGTAAAATTTTAAAAAGATTATCTTTGAGAGTTGGATTTCTTGGTGACTTTAGTTTTCTGCTGACCTGGGTTCTCTAACTTATATATTGATTTATATGACTAAGAAAGGCTTAGATTCACAAAAGAAAAAACATAATTACTGTTAGAGGATAAAGTCAAATATTCCAGGTAGAGAAAACAGCTAATTTGACCTAGAAATATTTCTAATATATGCCATGTATATTTTCAAACATCCCCACTGATTGCTTTAGGGCCTGAGGCTCTCTTTCTTTATTTTACTGTAGTCTTCCTTTTATCTAGCTTAGTTTACTTTGGGAGAAAAGAAGGGTGGGCTTTAACCTCAAAAGCACAATTGATTTGGGAAGGGGAGCTAGGTGTCTTTGGACATTGAACCCAAAGTTTCACACATACTATGCAAGTGATCTCCTACTTGACTATAACCCTAGCCCTCTTTTCACTCTTTATTTTGAGACAGGGGTAGATAAAGTCACCAGGATGGAACTCAAGTCACTGTGTAGCCTAAGCTGGCCTTGAACTTATGAACCTCAGACTCTTGAGTAGCTGAAGTCACAGGCACATATGACAATGGCTAAGAATCTGGAGTCCTGCTATTTCTTTGCCAAAAGTATCTTCAAGCAGAGATGGGTAAAGAACTAAACCCAACCCTTCTGAACTTGACTCTGTAAGAACCACCTTATTTGTAGTAACAGAAGTGAAGGCCTTTTAACTTTTTTTGAAGGAAGTAACAGAGGTACAAAAGGGAAACGTGACTGATCTGCTTCCTGCAGTCTGTGCATATTTGCTGTTTGGGTTGGTGTGGATGTGGCTAGGCACATGCTTCATTGCTCTTCTCCTAAGAGCCACCTCCTTTCTTACCTTCAAGCACCAGGTACCAGAGCTTCACCCACAGGGCATGCTTCTGCACTCAGAGAACTCACTGAACTTTGAGGAGGCACACAGAAGAAATGGTTGCTGCCTGAGAGATCTCTCTAGAGTTCTTTTTGTCCTTCGTAGAAAGGGGAGTTGTCATTCATTTCTGCTAAGCAGAGAGCAGGAGAAAGTCAAACTATATTAATTACCCTAGATCATGAAGGACTTACATTTCTGCAAGTGATGGATTTCTAGTCCAGGCAGATTTACAAGTATTAATAGCATCCGTGTTCTTGGCACATGATGGTCCTCAGTGCATGAGTAACTCTATGCTCCGGAGATGATTCTGTCGTGTTACAGAGTCACCTTCATGTCTATGCTATGTTGAGGCAGAGAAAGCTAGTCTTTAAGGCTGTTTCAGATGATCCCCATCGGAGTTCATCTCAGAAAGGTGTTTCTGTTTGAATTCTGCATGGGTTTGATTTGCCTCATTTCCCCCTTGTAAAACATGCTATGATTTGAAAAGTATTTGGATTCTTTTAAGACTTCCTTTGAGACCTCCAGTGGAGAAACTATTTTGAGGAGCACCTTATTCGGTGAGAAGGCCCCGTTCCTCAGAGTACTTGGAGATACGGTCTTCACACAGAAGACGTGTGTAGTATCCGCTCAGAATCGGGGAAGGGTATTTCACTAGCTAAGAACCTTCGTTTTCTTCCTGAGACTAAGGTTTCTGCTTTGTCCATCTTTCGTCCCCTGCATGCTAATCATTCGTGCTAAGGAGTTCATCCTTTTGTCACTGCTGGAAGACAATCGTCACAGTGTCCTGGGTCTTCTTAAGCATGTTACCCTACAGCCTGTCATATTTCACCCTCTACCTGCTCCTGGCATACAACTTAGGCTTACCGTTCCCCTTTATGTAACTTCCTGTCTGATTTAATTCTCACTGTGTACTTTGGATGTCAAGCAAACAGAATGCTACTCCTCAGGGCATACAGGTATTAGGGGTTTCTCAGATAAAGATCTAGTACTTAACCAGTAGTCTGTGACCTAAGGGATTCTTTTTCACAGGAATGGAGGACTGGGGATGGAACTCAGTACAAGTTCTACCTCATACTCAAAGTTTCAGTTTGGGTGATCCCTGACCCCACTTTATAAGCAAGGAAAAAGGGAGAACACAGTAATAGAAGGAGGTTGGGGAGGTGATTCAGCTGCCAAAGTACTTGCTGTGCAAGTTTGAAGACCTAAGTGCAAATGTGCACTACCCAAGTAAAACGCTGGACACAGCAGCACGGACTAGTAATACCAAGGCTGCAGAGACAAATAGGAGTGTCATGTGCTTCCTGGTCAGCCAGTCTAGCCCGACAGCGAGCTCCCGATCATTGAAAACCTTGTCTCTAAATGAAGGTAGGAAGCAACTGAAGAAAACTTCAGCATTGACATCTGATTTTCACCTGTGATCTTCCCAAAATCGTGCAGCCCTGGAAGACACACGGATAGCACAAGATGAAAAGAAAGGGTGACAGAAATGACATACTCTGCCATTGTCATTGCTGGTTCTCCATTCAGCGCTGTGTGGGAAAGGGAACAGCATGATTCTGAGAGCAGCAGGAGTGCTCACAAATAGATGTGACACTGAGAAAGTGCAGGTGAGCTAGATGAAGAGCAGAATAGAAAGAAGAGTGGGAGAAGCTCTCAGAAACCAGAGTGTACACAGAGCATTGCCATCCAGCCAGAAAACTTGAAGACAATTGAAGCCCTTTATGGGAAGGACATCCAATAGTGTCTCACATGCCATATAGTTCACAAATGATTTCACCAGGGAGCTTACATTTTCTCACACATCTCAAGTAGGTGAGAGGATTGTTTTCATGCTGTTCCATGTGAAGACCTTGAGAGTGATATGGGGAAATGTCTTGCCCGGTGTTACTCTGTGTCCTCTGACTCTAAATCTGTGTTTCTTCTGATGTTCATTTTTCTCAGATATCTTTTGAGTGAAATGACAAAATAAAAGAGAAACCAATTATAGGACTAGTCAGAACATCTACTCAAAAGTGAACTTCACAGATTTATAGATTTCACCAATCTCCCAGCATCTCATAGACACTGGGAGGAAGGATCATGCCTGTGGCATGTCACTGCATTGGAGAAGCTGGCAGGTGGAACCTTGGCAGCTCCCCTGTCCTTGTGGAAGGCTAAAATCTAATAGCCAGGTAGCATGTGTCTGCAGGGAAAGAGAGAAAAATCTTCTAAATCAGAAACATTGAAGGCAGACGAGTCCTTAAATGTGAAAGACCTTTTCTCATTGGGTAGAAGACATGTGATTGGCCACATCAGTGCAATGATCTAAACTACCTTTCTCCCTGTGAAAGCAGTAGCTGTGCCTTTCATTGGAAACTGTATACTAGCTGTTTAAATTAGGAGGGAGAGCAAGAACAGATAAGAATGGTCATGTGTTCTAGCTCGTGAACTCCTGCTCTGGCATCTTCCAAGGATGAATAACTAACATCCTCAAGTCAGCATTGTCATTCCCCCTGTTTAAAAATGCAGATGCCTGAGTCTCAGGGAGGGGAGTGTTGGTTAGGAGTATGTACTGCTTTTTCAGAGGTCCTGAGCTAGACTCTTAGCACCCACAGCAGGTGGCTTACAATCAGCTTCAGGGTAATTGGTTGCTGGGGGCACTTGCACTAATAATGCACACATATATGTACACACCACACACACAGAGTCTCATACTCACACAATTAAAAATAATACAAATAAATTTTAAAACATTTTTTAAAAATGAGATCCCCAAATTTTACCCTGAGGCCTCTTCTTCATTAAATTCCTCCCAGGAGTCTCTATATCAGCATTTCAATTAAACTCATGTAGGACTGGACATATGTGTTTAGGAAATTGTGCCTCTTGGGCAGGTGAGTGGCTGTCTGTGTGGCCACTTGAGCCCTGCTGTGTAACCCCAAGATCTCTTTTTATAGGTGATTATCTTATTAACTTCCTTAAGCAGCCTTAAAGCTTGTGTGCTCTTGGCAGAGGTGCCTATAGATTTATGGCACAGCATCTGTTAATAATTCCAATCTCATTTATTTCACCAACAGTGAGAATTGAAGTCTTGGAGCCTGGGTGGGGGCAAGTTGGAAACAAATCAAAACAAAATAATTGACTGGGAAATATGACAGGCTAATGAGAAGCATTGTTCAGAAAGCCCCTGTGGGGCCAACCAAGTGTCCTATCAAGGGCTTTTATACCAACTTCCTAAGATGAGAGAGTGAAGCAAGACAGTTATCTTTCCAAAGTAGTGGTAGAGAAGTAGATGCCAGCCCCCAGTGTTCCATGGCAACAGCCAGCTCTAGCTTTCTGTTTGCTGAAGGCAGTGCACACCAGGATTCTTGTCCCCGCCCCCATGTCTATGAGACACTCTTTTGTCTTTAGTAAACAAGAAATTTATTTAATTCAGTTAACTAGACTTGTACCCTTCTCACATGCATCTAGCCTATTCTCTATTAATTTTTGTTGTGAATTTCTATAAACATACTGAATAAAAGTACAAAATATTTTATATAGAGTATATCACTAATGTGTATATGTATCGCTTATGGTTAATATGGAAATATCAACAATATTACTAACTAGATTGTTCACTCATTTATGAATTACCCAAACATTTTCAAACTTGCCATTAAGATTGATGCTATACCCTCTAATCTCTCAAGGATATATGTTTCATGGTGCTTTAGTTTGCAACATGTCCTCAAACTGCATACACTTTAATTGTAGTCCTGTCTCTGTTTATTACTGCTGTAGATTTGTTAACACTTAGACAACTCAATTACATTAAGTTAATTTTATTTAATTAGAAATGGGCTCTCATTTGGAGCCCTAGATGTCCTGGAATTTGCTATGTACATGAGGCTAGCCTTACAAAAGAAACTTCCTGCCTCTGCCTCCCAAATGCTAGGATTACAGGTTACCCCAGTCAGCTTCCAGTCTCTTTGCAAGGTCCAAATGGTGGGAACCAAATCAGAAAACAAGAAATCTCTGTGGACTCAAGTGTGGCAAAAGAGAGCTGTATGTGTCACTGTTAGAGAAAGTTAAGTTTGTGGTACAGAAGTGGAATCTAAATTAGGAACACATTATGATTTCTTCTTGTTTTTCTTGCATGACACATGACAGAAGAAACATGCTTTTAATTTTAGAACTTCTCTCTGTTGAAATAGGTTGTGGAGACGTTATTTTACAGTTGACTCAATTCCATGTTCATTTTCAGGAGCAGGGCCTCAATTTATTTGGTTATTGACACTTCTGGGAATGTTTTAAAACTAAATTGAAAAAGAGATCTTTGCTTTGCAGACTTGGGAGCAGAACATAGGGCTAGCCATTCTAAAGGAAAGACTCATTTTGACACTGCCTATAAATAGAGACACAGAATAATCTGGAAAACTGCCTAAAGGTTTCAAATATGCATTTCATTGACCTGCTTGCTAAAGAGTAATAGAGTCTGGATGTGGTGATGAATGTCCATAATTCCAGCATTCCAGAGACCCATTTATAAGGACCACAAGGTCATGGCCAATCTGGGCTACATAGGGAGTCTGAAGCCAATTTAAGCACTGTATCAAAAACAACAACAGAGGGGTTGGGGATTTAGCTCAGTGGTAGAGCGCTTGCCTAGGAAGCGCAAGGCCCTGGGTTCGGTCCCCAGCTCCGAAAAAAAAAAAAAAAAAAAACAACAACAGAAAAAATAAGCAATAGAAATGAGTAAGGCATAACATGCAGGATACACAGAATTAAGAAATTTATGCCATAATGCAGGATATGTAGGAAACCGACATTTAAGTCAATCTGTACTACTGTCTACAAGGCACATTTTTATATTTGAAAGTAGAAATATTGAACATAATGCAAAATGCATCCCACTGTTGGAAATCTTCCTCACTGTCCCCAGGGGAATTTAGCAAGTTCAGTGAAGAGGAAAATGGAAGGTTCATTGACAAAAATAGTAAAGGTAATGCTTGGCAGAAAGAGATGGAACAGTAAAATGTGCAAAGAAAAGTACAACGAATCAAAGTCATCTGTGAATTCTGATCTCTAACTTGATTTTGTACCCTCTTGATCAATGAGCAGCTCCACACCACCAAACCTATGCATCTTTCCATTGTTGCCTTGGTTTGCCAAAGAACTAAGTCACTACAAGGTATATGCTTGTTTGAGACTAGAGAAAATTGGAAACAATGGTCTAGAAATTATTTTCATAGACCATGTAGAAATATAGCTAAACATTACTTGAAGCAAATATCCCTTCTTGGGCTTTCTCACTAACAGGATTCTATTAATTATGGTTTTGGTTTTTCCTCTTCTTTTTAACTCTTCAATATGGCACCTAAGAAACAAAGTTATTCTTGATTTTATTTCTGTGTACTTTAATATATATATATATATATTTAATTAGTCTTTTGTATATATTATATACACTGTGTACTTTATATATATATATATAATTAGTGTTATAATTTTGAGTGAACAATAACTTAATCAAATAAGTGTACTATTATGTGTATCATATACGTGTATCATGTAAAACAGTTGCCCTTTAGTCAATTTCTAGTAAATTATTGAAATAAATTTTAGGAAGTAATTCATAAATTTGTGTTCACTTCTACTATGCAATCTCAGATCTGTCATTAAAAGCATGTTCTTGTGGATCTTTAGTTTTGTGTGTGTGTGTGTGTGTGTGTGTGTGTGTGTAAAATTGAAAAGCTAAAACAAATATGAAAAATCCTAAATAGTATATGCTTTACTAAGACACCCTTCCTAGCAGCAGATCTGACAACACAAAGACCATTTGCTTCTATTTTTTGTAAGTCAGTGGTGACAGACTTACAACTTTAGTTAGGGTAAGAAATTTCCATTTTAATATAGTAATCCAGTTTGCTTGATTGTGCCTGTCTGATTTTTGGTAATATTTGACTTTTCAACTCCCATTCTATAAATACAAAGGATCAAATTTTGGATTAAAATGTTATATATGTAGTATATTGCATAATTATATGTCATACTTCTCTAACTATTTTTAGCTGTGAATAAAGATTAGAGGGTAGAGTCAATACTGACCCTGAAACCCCTAGCTAAAAAAGAAGGATGGATGTTGTTACAATTCAATAAAGAAGAGAAAAAAGGAGAAGGAGGAAGAGGAGGGGGTTGATAGGAAAAATAGCATAATGACCAACATGTGACTTTAATTTTGGACTTGTTTCTCAATAGGTCTTGTGTGTTAATGGATTGGTTTTGTCTGAACTTGTAGGCTACAGGACATACTTGAAATAAATTAACTTAAAAAGATGAAAGATGTATCTTGTCTCACAGTTGAAAATGTCAGTCCATGCATGGCCCTGTTGTCCTTACCTTTGGTGACAAAGCACATCAAGAAAAGGACGTGTAATGGAGGATGTTTCTTAATTTGTGATGGGTGGGGAGCAAAAAGAGAGATCAAAAGGGACAGAGTCCCAAGATTCTCTTTGAGCTATTCCCAACATACAGAAGACTTCCAGTGAAGACTTACTTCTTAAAGGTTCTACTGCGAGCCCTGTCCTCCAGATAGCCCTATGCACCTAGGAACATTATTTAACACAAGGTTCTTGGGTAGCAGTCTTCTATCCAATAGCAAACATATACTGACCACAGAGGATGCACTCCAAAAGCATGCACTCATCTCCCTCTCCTTCCCCACTATTAACACTCCCCATTCCCTACAGCCATTCATCGCTGAGTTTTCTTCTCACTGGTATTTGCTCTTTTCACTTTAGTAGTCCTAACTGCAACTGCATCATTGCAGCATCCCGGTTCTGTTCATCACTGTTTTAATGGGCTTCTTTACAGGGTCACAAAAGTCTCAGAGCTATTACTAGGGTAAGGGAGTTGTAGTTCTATTTATTTTAGAAAACTGTTGGAAAGCCAGTTGGGCTTTATTATCACACATAATTCTCAGAGCATCCCCTTGCATATATCTTACTCAGAGGCAAAATTAAACAACTGATTGCCTGAAAGGTTTAGACTATGCCACAAAAACATCTACATGTGAATGTTTCTCATTAAACCAATTCACCAAGGGGAGTGCCAGTATCTATAAGGAATAAGAATTACAGGGCACACATATCTCACATCTGGAATTTTGTCTTCAACCCCCTATAGTCGTTGGCTCACAGCTAACAGACAAAATGGATGTTGGTCATGCTTCCATTGTTGTAGTAGCAAGCAGATGGGCAGATATTTTGCTCTTTGGGATAAATTGAACTAGCAAAGCCTTGTCTTATTTCAGAGAACATAGAAAGTCTAACCTGTCCAGTGATGTATGTTCCTTTCATTGTTGTCTTTGGGATTCAGACTCAAAGAACAATGAGAGGAACACAGAGATGGAATAATCTCCATTCTCTGGTGAGCTGTTGTTTGACCAATATTCTTCTGCTAGCCTTCAACCAGTCTTCTACCAACTACGCACACACGGCTCTGCAGATCGTGAGTTCACTTCAAACACCAGACAATACCAATTTTAAATTTAATCCCCACCCCCTCTGGATTCCCTTGATATTTGTAAACATATTAAAGTATTTCGACCACAATTAAAATTGAAAGGACAAGAGAAAAGAAAGAAGATGCCGATTTGTTATTAGTCCAGTGTCAGGTTCATCTTGGATCAAAAGGTGCCAAAATCCTCATGGGGCCCTGTAGCTGTAATCAGACTCCCCTTTGGATCCAGCCAGTTCCAAGTGGTCATGCTGACGTAGATAGCTGGTCTTGGCAGTCAGCATGTCTCCACAATGAGAGGGTTGATGGGAGCAGTCAGCACTGCCATTTGGCTTTCTTAGTCCTTTGGTGCTCAAATAAAATCTGTAATATCTAATTCCCTGGTTTGAAAACAGGGAAGTGATTGGTCATGCCATGCAATAGTCCAGTTACCACAAGTTTATCCAGGGGGCAAGAAATATATGTGCCAAACCAGAAACTCACCTGAATCTTTCTCTATGGGTTAAGTCAAATCAGACAATTTTATTCTATCAAGGTCTCAGAAATCTGCCCATTTGAAGGACTCTTGTTTCAACTTATGTTATCAGACTTGGCCAAAATATCCTTTATTGATTGAGCCATATTGCTAGCCTAACCTGAAATATTCTACAGTTGAAATTGGGAATGGGCAGATACTGATCATAGCTATGGAAGTCTTTTAACATATAAAGTATTTCCTGCCCACCTCCAGTCAGCTTGTTTGTAATAATGCTCTAAATCTGATGCCATGGTGATTTTGTATTAAAATGCAGCAAGTAACTTAATATATTCTATCCCGGTGGTTATGTTTGTGTACATTTCATCAAAGTGACCAATGTCCTTATTCAAAAAGGATTTGTGACATGCTGTACAAATACCTTACTAAATCATACTCACTTGACACTCTCACTTTTTGGACAAAGTGAAATTGCACAGCAGAATTGTCCATACCCTCCTGGTCTCCTCTTGACTTAAAGATGTCCCCCCAAACTCCCTCTCCTGCATAAAGCAGCTGAAGGTCAGTGCTTGCTGTGTGTAAACAAGTGAACTGGGCCTTTTTATCAAGAGACAAGCAAAGCATGTAATGAACTGTAAGAATATGGGTGATCAAACATCCATGCACCTTCTAGAACCTTCTAGAAGCCAATCAATCAATATCCAATTGGGAACAGACAGAAATTTCTATTATATTTATTTAAAAAGACTGGAAGGAAGGAATGAAAGAAGGAAGGAAGAAAGAAAGGAAGGAAGGAAGGAAGGAAGGAAGGAAGAAAGAAAGAAAGAAAGGAAGGAAGGAAGGAAGAAAGAGAGAAAGAAAGGAAAAAGAACGCTTGTATAAATGCACAAGTTGTGCCTGCTGGTGTTTGATAAACTATGCATAACTGTTTTGACAAACATTAGCACAATTAAGATGTTAAATCTTGCCATCTCTCTGAAGTTTCTTCTTGCAACCTGATATCTTCCTGTGACCACTCAGTGCTAGAATTTTGTACACACAGAGTCATGTACTATATCGAGTGTACTTTTAATTTATTTATCATTGTTGTTTTGATATTTGCTGGTGTGCTGCTTTGTCTGTCTTGCATGTATGTGCATGCATGTGTATATGGTTGCAAGGCTGTGTGCATGCTGGCGGAAGTCAGAGCTTGATGTTGGTGTCTTCCTCAGTCGTTGTCTACCATATCTGCTGAGAGGAGACCTCTCACTGAACCTCGCTAGAGGTTCAATTTGGCTTGCCCTGATGGCAGGCAAGCTCCAGGTACCCTACTCTCTCTGCTGCCCAGCACTGGGACCACAGACTTGTGTAGTCACATACAGCTTTATCAGGTTATTTCTTTAATGTAGCTTCTGAGGGTCCAAACTCACATCCTTATAAATGATCAAGAAGCACCCAAACACTCTACTAACTGAAACATCTCTCTGTCCCCTTTTCATTTTTTTTCTGAGTACCATTGAATTTTATGACTTTATCTTGATTTCTTTATGCTGGGTATCTGGATTTCCATACATACTATATAGTCACTACCAACATATGGACCCAAGTTCCCTCAATTAAATACTTTCCTCTCTCTTGACTAACTGCTTGGGTTGTGTAGTAGGTACAGGCTTAACGTTTTTAAAGGTGCCAGCATTTTCCAAAGTGAGTGTGTTGCTCAGCCTTTGTACAATGTCAATGAAAAAAATCTATAATAAGGCAGTATTAGGGCTACATTTAAAAATGTAAAGATTAGGAGTGGCTTCAATTAGAAAATTTTAGCCTGCTAGTTTGAGGTTAGCATTTCCTAAGTAAATGATAACGTAGATCTGTATACATATAATAAAGAGTATTACGTATATATGAAGACCATGGAAATCTCTTGAGTTTCACTGTGTCCTGACTTCTAACAACACAGAACAATGGCAGAAAGGGTCACAAAGCCAGCTTGAAATTTCACATTCATAGATCAAACAATAGGAGATTTCTTATCATAAAGAATATTGACATAAGATAAATATAAAAAGACAAAGGGAAGTCAAGAGCCAACTGAAGTTTAGCAGCATTTATATGTTGTATACTTGTGGGAATTTAATATAAAGAACAAAATCTAAAATGATAAACATACATGTGATGAAAAGGAAGTCATCATATTGTTCTCAAAAGGCATCTTGTCATGGGAAGGCAATCTCACCCAAGGATAGGATTCCCTCTGAATCATATAAATGTCTTCTATCAAATCCACATGAAATACAGCTCCAAGTCCAGTTCCCTGAAGAAAGAAGAAGAAGAAGAAGAAGAAGAAGAAGAAGAAGAAGAAGAAGAAGAAGAAGAAGAAGAAGAAGAAGAAGAAGAAGAAGAAGAAGAGGAGGAGGAGGAGGAGGAGGAGGAGGAGGAGGAGGAGGAAAGGAGGAGGAGGAGGAGGAGGAGGAGGAGGAGGAGGGAGGAGGAGGAGGAGTGCAAGATGTGCCTGTGCTTACACATCAGAAAAGATCACAGTGGAAAGGCAGTCAGCATTGCAGAATTAAAACCTGTCCCCCATGTGTCTCTGAGGATCTGCCTTTTAAACAAGGGAAGCAGGGGACTTGGTAGATGTAGAAGACGACACTAAAATGCTCACATTTCCTCCTTTTAACAAATCACTTTTAAATTTCAATACTAGATACTCATGGAGATCATGCCTCTAACATTGCCCTACACACCAACCATTCACAAACTACTTGGTACGTGACTGCCTAAATGGTTTATTTAACCAGGAACATTACTAGTGAGGAATATTAAAGGAAATATATTGGTGGTAGATGGCAAAGTGGGTTAAAAACCTTTGTTTCACAGGTTATCCTGCTAACACCATGATTTACAAAACAACCTGAAAGTCCCAGGTCCACCTGGCTATCCTAGCCCCATCCAGTCAGTCATCGAGCACCTAAGCTGTTGCCTAAGATTCATCTAAGTTCCCTTGACTACCATCCTGGGAAACTCAGACAAAAGGTAGCAACCTTATCCCATACTTGGATTAATAGCTGGGCACAAAACATGTTTTTTCCATCCTCAGCTATTCTGGCCTTGCCTAAATCCATTTGTTATGCTGTTATGTGACAGAATGTACTCATGCGGCAATTTCTGCTAACTCGATTCCTGCCCTCTAACATGCAATAGCCAACTTACACAAGTCCATTCACCATGAACTTAGCCTGGGGAGCAGAGCGTTCTGTAGTCAAGAATTTTCACATTTTGAAGGGGCGCTGCTGGTGATGTGTAGAGACATGAAATCACAAACAAGATGTTTCTAGGCATGCGAACACATAGACAGCCTACAACACAACAGTCTTCTCGTGCCTGCATGTGAAGTACCCAAAGGAAAGCTCTTATCAGGTACAATTTCCTCTAGAGCCATCGGAAATCCTGGGACACTGTCCAGGACTTTCTGCCTTGGTGTCTTTCCCACAGAGAAATAGTAAACTCATGGCGTAGATTACACCTACAGTGAAATGAGAAACTGAACCCCAGGCAGCTCCTGAAGGATCAGGTTTATAGTCCTGATACCACCTGTTACTACAGGCGCCATAATCCTCAGAAGCACAAAATGACTTTGTCTTGGAAGGACTGTTTGTGAGTTTTCAAGTGGCCTGTCATTTTATTTTATTTTTATTTTTTTAATTTTAGTCACTTCGTTAGCGTGGGCAAGTAGACAAGCTTCCAGTGCCACACTCATAGAGGGGTAGAGTTCAGCAGGGAATAAAGTATTGGGCAATATGTTTATCGTTACATTTCTGAGTCAGCAACAGGGTAGCGGTTGCATCATCTGCCTTCCCTATATATACCTTGGCCAAATATACCTCCCCCAAAGAGCATGCGTGTCCTTGCCTTGTCTAAAGAAGCGTTGGATTAGCCAGAAGACACAGAAGGTTGATTTGACTCTTCACGCAAAAGCTGTGTATTTATTTAGTCACTTTTCCATTAGGGAAATTATTTAATATTTTAGACAGTGAAGAAGTGCATGGAATCAAGAGTGTACCTGAGATTCAGACATCAATAGAGGCCAGTCCAGAGCTTACAGCTTAGAGGCTCTGGTTGTAGACAAGCTTTTTCCTTTAAAGGATCTGTTTCGTTTCTAGTAAACAAGAAACGCTAATATTTATGTGCAAGATTTGAAAGGTGGTTTCACTATGCGGTCCAATCCATATCATAGTAATTACATTCAATCTGCAGTTACCATATGGTTTGTGTGTGTGGTGTGGGTAAGTGTATGTGGTATATATGATGTGTGTGTGTGGTATGTATGAGTGTGTACGTGTATGTATGATGACAAAATTTTGTAAATATTCTTTCAGAGTCTCAAAGAATTCTTCCACGCAGTCCTCTCACGGGAATATTAAAACAACCAATTCTGAAAATATTTGATGTCATGGGCCTATGACAAGCTCTGGTGTTTGAAGATCTTAACTCTTCACCATGTCCACCTTTTGCCTGGACCTATTAAAGCATGTAAAGAAAATGTAATGTGACTTGCTCGGAAAGCTGAGCTTCAGAAAGTCGTTTCAGCTTTTCCATGTTCAAACTTTCCACGGAACAGTCCTTTCTGACCTTTTACTTGCTTGTAGCCATTGTTCCCTCAGATTCCCAAGCTTTTTGTATCTAAACACAACTCATGTCTGTATGGACAACAAATGAGGGTAGGTTACACACTGAGTGTTTCTTGACAAGCCTCACTAATAACCTGTCTCTTCCTTCTCTTCTACCTACTCTTTCTTTTTCTTTATTGTTCTGGTGATTAAACCTCAGAAAAGCATGCTGGCTGAGGACCTCATAATGGAGCTATGATCTGAGCCCCCTTCAGTTCTTTTTTGATTAGCTTTGTTATATTTATAGAAAATTACTGTTGTTTGACAATTTCATTGCTAGATATAATGTTTTCTGACCACTCGTTCCTCATCTTCCCTTCCTTCCCTCCATCCTTCTCAAGCCCTTGCCCACTTCCTATTCCAATTGGTCCTTTTCAGTCTAATTTTTTTAACTCATTTAGTTTAACCAGGGCCATTTGTGTTACCAGTGGATTGGAACTGTCTATTGTAGTAAGTTAGGGTTGTCAGTGGGTATATTTGCAGGCAATGGTTCCCTTTACCTGAATCAGAGGCAAGTAGTTCAGTGGTGAGCAATCGGAATCTTTACACCCTTCCTTCCGTATGTATCTGTCTTGTTGGTAGACTCGTTTCCTGCAGCTTTTCTTTCATTTCCTTTCTTCCTTTTTAAATTTTTTCTTTTATCCCCCTCACTACTGCATAGGTTGGTCTTGAACTCACCTTGTAGCCCAGCTATGCTTCCAATTTCCCATCGTTCTCCCTCTCCTTAACAACTAGGATTTTAAGTTTAGCCTTGAGGACTGGCTGAGTATTATCTTGAGAAACAGAATTCCATTCTTCAGAAGGTTGAAATCGATGGAGATAACTTATCACTTATAAATTAATTAATGATGGGGGTAGCAAAAGATGTGTAACTAAAATAATACTAAATGGTTGATCAATGACAGGACATAACACACTTAAGCATTAGGACACCAGGAAATACGTCATTGAAATAGATTTTAGATGAGTGTTCCAGTGGGGCCAGGGAGCAGAAGAGAAAGGCTGAGGACCAATGAAAGGATGTGGGTGGGGCCTGGATCGCCTGATGTGTGAATGGAGTCAACAATGATCTGGAAGGAGGGACTGGGTAGAGTCTCCTCTGGAGAGTTGGAGTTGAATGAGGGCTTCACTTCCTGCTATGTTATTCTAGGTGCCAAAAGAGCAGCAGTTGGTTGTGATGGGGTGGACGGAATGACAGATGAGTTTTAAAAATAGTACAAAGGGTACTATCATTTAGAAACTTCAGTTTTAAAGGATCTATCTGTTGTCTTAATTTCCTATTATTTTACCTACTGTTAAGCTATTAAAATTGTTTTGTTCCCCTATACTCCTCATTACTTAGTTCTCTATGCTTCTTGACCACCTCGGGTACTAAGGGCAGCCCCAGAGAGGCAAAGAGGATAAATTAATCCCCCATCTCGAGGAGTTTGCTACTTAACCCAGAAACCCAACGACACTTTCTGAGAGCCACAATAATAACCAAATACTTTGTGTCTTTCATTACATCACCTTTAACTCAGTTAGCACATAACCAAAGCTGCTGGTGTCTGAGGCTAGTCACTGTAGAGTCTGCTAATACAGAGCCAATCACAGTAGAGTTTTCTAACATGCAGCCAATCACGGGAGTCATCTAACATACGGCCAATCACAGCAGTGTTACCTAATACACAGCCAATCACAGATGAGCTGGAGCACAAGTGTGTTCCTTAAACTGGGTATGGTGGCACACTCCCTTAATCCCAGAAAGTGGAAGAGAATGTGGAATTCAAGGCCAGTGTGACGAAGATAATGACATCCAATCTCTGATGCCAAGAAAGGAGGGGGGTCACTGGAGGCCATGAAGATGAAGAGATTTTGGGAACTCACAGAGAGATGAGATATACTTTTATTCTCCAAGAAAAGGCTGTAAGATGGGTCACTGAGGGTCACATACCCAGCCACAGGTGTGTACACACAGGCCACTTGGTGGTAGACACATAGCACACAGGCCTAGAAACACATGTAGGTGGACTGGCAAAGACAAATGGTCTGACCTCTGGCCTCAAGGCCATATTTATACAGAACCCACACAAAAGTGGCAGTTTTTTTTCAGAATACTGTTTACTTTGGGGGTTCCCAGGATATCTGGTGTCAGACATTTTGTGCTGACTCAGGCCCCTGGATGTCTTGTGTCAGCCATGTTTTACATGACTTTACAGCACATTCATATCATCCCATGCTGAATAAACATAAGCGTGTCCTTATGGCCTTCTGGTCCCAGTAGTAGGTCAATGGGCTTTAGTGTAGAGGGCGAGAAGTTCACAGATAAGTTCGAAGTGGCTTATGTCAATTCAAACATAGCAGACCGTTTCATCTCAAGTTTTGGTGCTCTACCAAATAATACCCAGAGCCATTATAAGAAGGGATTGATTGTAAAAAGTATGTCTGAGGAAGCCTAATAGATGATAATTTACTATGTCTCTAGGTCTGGCATGTGTGTGTGCGTGTGTGTGTGTGCATGTGCATGTGTATACATGCTATGGCATGAATGTAAAAATCAGAGGTTAACTTGTCTCCTTCAACATCGGGACCCAGGGATCATATTCAGGGCATCAGGCTTGGTAGCAAGCACCTTTTCCTGGAGAGCCACCTCACTATCCCCATTCATCGTGGCTTTAAAGACTCACTTTAATTTCTATTCTTTTTGAGCAAAACTTCCAGAAATTGTCAGGAATCTCATAGTCTAAAATATGCAAGAAATAAAAACGTTTTAAAGAATTACATTTCAATCTGATCTTATTTATAACTTTGGCTGTAACTTTATTTAATTCTCAAAGATCAAACAACTTAAAATAATATATTACACAAAGCCACTTGAGAGTATTGGAATCTTAGAACAGAAAAATAAATGGAGGGTTCATATCCGATATTTGATAATACTTACTGTTTACTACCTACCTCTTATCATTTTCAGTATCTGTTGGGTTTTATTCATTATTAGGATATTCTCCACTAGAAGCTCATGGCTTGGAAGGTGTTCCAAAGCTAATTGTTGATGTATCTTTAAACAATTAATTTAACAAAGTAAGAGCCATATGCCATTGAATCAAAGGTGACTAAAATATCTTGGCAATTAAAATCTGCCTACTCTGTGGGAATTTCGAGTTGACTGGAGTTCTTGCATCTGTTTTCAATCCTGCTCTTCTCCAGGGATCGTTGGGGTGGGTGACTAATGCATAGCACACTTCCAGTGTCTTTCTACTACAAACATTTTAAACTCTCAAGTCATCGAAGGGCCAGTTTATACTTAGCTCTCTTTTTAAAGTTTTTAAGCTATAATTGTATGTCCATGAGTACTCTGCTTGCATATAAGTCTGTGCACCATGTGCCTACCTGATGCTCATGGAAGCCAGCAAAGGTGTTGAACTTCCTGTAACTGATGTTAACAATTGTGAGGGCTGGGAACTGAACCTGAGTCAGAACAACTGATTCCCTTAAACATAGAGCTATCTCTCCAGCCTTACACCCACCTCTCAGGCAGCTCAATTTTTCCCTATTGCACCATACATTGTAGTAAGAATTTTGAAGTTTTGGTGTCTTTACAAAACAGAAATATAAGAATATGTTTTTGTTTTAATCTCTGGTGTGTGATATGGGACTGCTTCAGATTGTCCACAGCAGCTGATTATGATTTGCCCTGTGCTCTAGCAGGCGTATGATTTTGCCAGTGGCAGACATTTTCTGCGACTATGTAACATTTGAAATTCTAGGGACTTTTTAGAATATATATATATATATAAATGCTAGGGCTCCAAGGGGCTGGTGGTGGGTTTTTGGTTGGTTGTTGGTAGTTGTTGGTCATGGTTTGTTAAGTAGTCATAAGCAAAAAAGAAACAACAATAAGAAGACATAGCAAAGATTAAATCTGCCCCAAGGAACGTGATGACCCTAATCAGTAGGAAGTAGTCTAACAATAAAGCCACCCCTTTTCTGACCTCTGACTTTATTCAGAGAGCTCTTTCCTTTCCTCTGTATCCTTTCTTCTCCCCTACCTAGTGTTAGGGAGTTGAAAAGGTAGGGAAAGTAGAAGAAAAGAGAAATGACAATGGAACCAAGTCTGACTAGAACACACACTAAAAGTAATTTGATGCCAACATTACATGACATGTACACGCAATACTAGTCAATGTCCAGCTCTTATTATGACCCCAGAGAGAGGAACAGGGTATACTGCACGCAACCACATGGAGATCCACATTTTTGTCTGAATGAACTCAGGCTTGACTTGGTCCTAAAGAGGTTTGTTTTATGAAATGTGGATTATTTACAGGAATTTTAGACATCACATATACTCATCTTTATTGCCATACACATAACCGATGCCTTTCGGCCTCAAATTTGCGTCACGTTGTGTGTGTAGGGTTTTAGATGTCTTATACATTCTCGACTCTTCCAACAATCTAGTACCACAGATACAGAAACTGAGGCACCAAGAGGTAAGCAAACAAAAACCTGCTCGAGGTCACATAATTGAATAAGAAAACCTGGATTTGAACCAAGCTTTGTCTGTTCTCAAATTCTGCAGGGTTTTTAAACAAACAGTACAAAATAAAGCCTTCTCCGATACAGTTATATGTGTAAAGTGACAATCTGTTCTTAATATTAGCATAACTAATGGGGAGAAGGAGGGAAAGAGGGAAAGAATAGGCCAACTCAAATTCCCAAAGAAAGACAGCATTATAATTATTGGAACAAGATAAAAACTATTAGGGATACACGACAAACCCTGTACAAATTGTGGGATTTAAAGCCCTGACCTGTTTATTTTTCAACAATCTGAAACATGCTTCCTTTGTTCTTTGACAATTTAATAATTGCTGTACTCTGCTGTGCAAATGTTCGCATCTCCTTGTCAAAACCTCTGCTGATGTCTGTGTGGTGACTCACACCTAGAATCTCAGCACTCAAGAGCTGAGCCAGGATTAGCTTGGATGTAAGGATAGCCTGGGCTACACTGTGCGATCCTGCCTCAGAGCCGAAAAAACAAACCATTGCTTACTTAGGCAAACACAACTTGGTTTCAGAGCTGCCAGAACTTTAAAAAAAATCATGTAGGCTCAACCACAGACAGGCAGGCAGGCAGGCAGGCAGGCAGGCAGGCAGGCAGGCAGGCAGGCAGGCAGGCAGATGGACACACACGTCAGATATCACTATACCCATGACCTTGAAGACATTGCTAGAGATTAAATTTTAGGATGCTGTTAATCTGACATTCATCGCTTCAGCTGCCCACTCTTCTAGGATTCCTGGGCTGAGGTCTGAATAAAGCTAAGGATTCTACCAACTTGTTGCTAACAATTGAATACCTAGAAGTCAGAGCTCTGTAACCAGAAAGCTAAAGACAAAACATTCATTTAGTTTATTTGATAATCACGTACGATACTAGTTTTACAACTAGGAAGTTGTTTTATATCTGAATTTCTCTTTGTCTCTACTACCCTTCCCCTCTCCCCCTTTTTACCACCCCTCTTTCTTCTCCCGACTTCCCCTTGGGATAAAGCGCTGGTCCATGCCTGTGAGTCCAGTGCTATACTACACCACTGAGACACATACTTAGTCCTTAAAATCAGAACTTTAAGTTTAGCTTCTGAGAGATTTAAAATATCTTTTCTTCCTCCAATTTCTATGATTCTTTTACTTAGATTTGAGTGCTTTTCTGAGTCCAGGAAAAAATTTAAGTTTTTTGTTTTGTTTTTGTTTGTTTTTGTTTTTTTTTTTTTTTCTGACCTATATCCCAATTAACTACTTGAAATGCCCTTTGGGAGATCATCATAAGAGACAAAGACCAAGCAAGGGTGCCTGCTCTGAATCGGACCTAACTGAAACTTGAGAAAATCAAATTGGGCTAACGTATGTTTATCAGAAATTAAAATAAAAGACCCGTGGTGTTCAACTCCCAGGAGACGTACATTGCAGTAGACTTGTTTCGTGAGTGAGATATATCATCCTCTTCTTCCCTGGGTTAACCAGGGAATATAAATCATTTGCCTACTATTTATTTATTTATTTATTTATTTATTTATTTATTTATTTATCTGTCTGTACATATATGCTCTGCTCCATGAAACCATGACCTATATGTGTATTGACATTTATGGTTCGAGGATTGACAGTATTTGGATTTTAAAATGATAAAATGTGACTGGAATTGTGTGTGCATGTGTGTATGTGTGTGTGTGTGTGTGTGTGTGTGTGTGTGTGTGTGTGTGTGTGCGTGCGTGATATGTATACATTTATCTAGATGCAGTTGCCCCAACAGGCACATTGAAGGCCAGAGGTCAATACTAAGATGTTTTACTGTATTGTGTTCTGCTCTATTTTTTGAAACAGGGTCTCTTCTCGAATATACAGCAGTTTGGCTTAACAGGCTGGCCAGGAGGTTTCTGAGAGCTTCCTGTCTCTGGCTCCAGGAAGGAGCTAAATAAAATGACCTGGAAAATAATAGATTTTAGATCTTATTGTTCCCATTCAAATCAAGAAAGATTGAGTGACTTAAGACTTCAATACAAATAGCACCCACGTATAGGGAAGACAACACATGGCTACCCCTTAGCCAGTCTGGGCTGGAGGCTTGGTTTGTTCATTCATAACTGGGATTCCTTTTTAAGTTCACTTGTTTCTTCTTATGTGTATGCAAAGGCAGATTGCTCTCCTCTATAAATCTATACAGCATTATCCTTGAACCTTTCTGAGATGAGAATAAGGAAACACAAATTCATACAGGTGAGTTGAACTGTCACTCCTTAAGGAATGTGTGACTTCCTGTCTCCAAAAACTTCTCATTGATATATTAATATAAAGGAAAACCATGACATTTTCTTATGCAAAACCTTGAAGTTATAACTTTAAAAACACCACATTTATTACAACCACTGATATTAGTTTGAGGTTTCTGATTTATACATGAAAATTTCTATGCAAGGTTATATGAACTTATACTTCTGAGAAAAAATGTCTTTTATGATACAAATCAATCTGGAATGTGTTATTTTTTGATTGATGGTCTCTCAGACAGCGCATGTGTCTGTCTATCTGTCTGTCTCTGTGTGTCTGTGTGTTCAGCTTTAGATTATTTTTATTTTCCTGTATACAAAGGAGGTCAGTTTGTCTTAGTAGTGTTTCCTCTGCCAATAGACGGTGACAATCCTGAGATCACATCCTGCTTTAAACACGCTGAAGCTACTTGAGCATGTTTATAATTGCTAACTGGGCAGTTGTCTAACTGAGTGTGGAAGCTTGTCACCCTGCTGCAACACCTACACTTCATGTTGACTTGAGAAGTCTTCTATGCATCTGATAAGTTGCTCAGGAGGAAGACAGGCACGAATGAGTCTAGAAACCAAATTTATACACCTTGATTCCAAGACAAATCTTGATTTCAAGATTCAAATTGAACATGTCATTTGCCCCTATGTCCTTGAAAGCTGGACACGTCCCCTATATAAGAGGCTGCTTCCTAGGCAACAGAAGAAGGTTCCAGCTCCTTGGCTTTTGCTTTTGCTACACTTGGGCCAAACCCACTGGTGTAGCTTTAACAGATGCCTGAAAAGACCAGTTGTTTCCTTTTGATTTCAAGGGTCACCCTGGCTCAGGGCCAGGAAATCTGACACTTCAAAGCAAAGCCTTTGTGATTTCAGATAGAATTCTGATGCCCCTTGGCATCAAAGCATTCTGAGGTCAGGTTGCAATCTATGATTTCCCATACTGTCTCTGCCAGAAATACTACTGCATTTCTTCCTGAGAAGATATTTTCCTGGTACTTAAGGCAGGAAATGAAAACTACAGGGAAGGAACACTTAAATCAGTTTAAGGATACTTAAATAGACAGAGTGTGGTCAACATCTTACTATTAATATCCAAGGAAAGCCACAGAGACGAAGAGATGAGCAACATGCACTTTTCCAAGACCACCACGAGGTGCATTTCTCCTCACCAACAGAGGCTGGGGGCTGTCATTATTCTGCATCTGAGATCAGCAAGTGAGGTCTTTCATCATCTTGCCTCTAGACAGCAGAGCTTTATGACAAGACCCACTACGCTGACAGTGGGCACCCAAAGCAGCCTTTACATGTGCTTGCTTTTAAATGAAAGCTCAGAAGCTCCTGGATGTTGTCATTCTTACGCTAGTAGCTTACAGGAAACAGATTTAATTGTATATGATTTCACAGATGCTTCTCTCTTAAGATCCTAATGCTATGGCTACATGAAAAAGAGTCCACAGTCACTACTGAACTTTACCTAGGTAAAATAGGAAGAAAGAGATGTGTGAGAGGCACCGCATTGTAAGAGAGAGCGCTGGCTTACTAGTTTAGATGATTTACTCACGCTGCCTAATCTTAGATTCATCCCTTGATTTGCCTGAAGTCATAGCTTCTCTAAGCCATGAGAACAGAAAACACAGTACCATAATCTACCATCCTTGCTGCAAGAAACTGCCTTCCAAAGCTTTTCTTTTTTCTCCATTAATTCAATGGATACTTGCTGTTCATGATGTCACCTAATGCTAGACTCCTCCTTAAAGAGGGAATACGAAAAGAAACACTTGTTAGAAAACTGTGGGGTTTTAAATTTTATCGGTGATTATAATTTTAAGCATCTATTGGAAAACAATATTCAAATAGGTATTTTTCACTAAATGTGATGTTTAGCCAACATCAGATCATTCCACCGCACGGCAGGAAGTTAAGTTCTCCAGTCATTTTATCTCTTGAGAGCCAGTGTTTCTTCTTACTTTGAACCCTCATGGAAACCATCCAAATGCAAAGTTTCTTCCAAAACTGAAGAAGACTCTGTGCTTGGATTAGCTCCACAGAAAGCACACGGACAACAAGAAACTAGCCTGATTTCAGCAGACATCAGAATAAATCAAACTAAAGAGCATCCAGAAATGCCCAGCCCATCACCAAACACTCTTAGTGGGTTCTTTTGTTCTCTGGAGTACTTTTTTCTCCAAAACTATTGTTTCTTTAAAATTCTATTTCTATGCTAGTTGATCATCATGGCTCTGTTGTAGGAATCACAAGGTGGATGCAAGGATACAATGTAAACAATATAGGCTCTAGCTGTTTGAAACTGTCCATTTACTGCCTATGTGGCCATAGTATCTGCTTTGAACCACTCAAGTCCCTGCCAATATGTGATGAAAACCACTGTGAATTTGTCAGCTTCTTTTTGTTTCCTTGACTTTTTATTAATTCGCTGTGAATTTCACATCATGCACCCAAATTCCACTCATCTCCCCGCTCCCCATCTCTCCCCTCTGCCTTTGCATACCTTCATCCCTAAAGGAAACAGAAAACAAAAACAAAAACAAAGAAAACACCAAAATCAACAAACAGAACATCATCGCACTGTAGAAGTGGAAGCCGCTGGGGTATGTCTCGGAATTTATCAACTTGTGACAAAAGGATCAGTAAGACCTTTTATATTGAGCCAAAAGATCAATGGGGAAATGTGGAGAAGGCGAGGCCGACCTGGAGCAGAAGAGTTGGGATCCAATTGCTCAGGACGTTTCCAACTCTACTTTTTAGGTCCAGAACAATCATTCCTTGCTTTTCGGTAGATGGTACAGTTTGTTCTCTTCCCCTTTCTAGTGATCTCTAAGACCACCCCGTAGAGCTCTCACCACTCCAGCTCGGCACACCAGTCCCTGTCCTAAGGTGCCTCTTGAGTCACCCAGCCTTGAGTGCTGCCATGCAGAAAGTTGTTCTGTGGTTTTCTCTGCAGATCATTCATTTCTACACCTGGGTTTGTCTTGCTTTGATTGGTCCCCCTAATCATTATTTATCTTGTTTCCAAAGTCAGCCCCATGTGCCTGTACCGATCTGATGGTCACACTCTTTTCTGTAAAGGGAAGCTGGACCTTCCTTTCTCTCTTCATCTCAGCAGCTTCAAATATCTCCTTCCCACCGCATGAGGAACCTCCTCCCATCCAAAAATAAAGTTCTCTTGGCTCATGAATCTCATGAATCTCTATCTTCTCTTGTGTTATACTTTCCTGATGCAAGTGTGTTTTTATGTGTATGTGTGTGTGTATGCGTGTGTGTGTAAAATTTTCTGACCCTCTATAAATAAAATATAAAATAAGTAATATAAATATAGAAAGCAAAATTATTTTAAGCCTACAAATTCCTCCAGTTTTCTGCCTTGTCTATTCCCTTCTATTGGCAATTTCCGCATACTCCCTGGTCACCATGTTGAAAGCCTACAAGTCACTTCTGTGTACAATATGCAAGAGGGTAGGTTAAAGCAATTTACCTGTTCATAATCCTTTCTTATAGTCAGATGAGTATTTTACTTTCAAAAATACCATACACAGCATCAAAAATATATCACATTTCTAAATCTACAAAAGGAATGCACACCTAGAAACAGATAAAAACACTATACTCCGTATTCATCTCTGTACTCAAGTGAATCTAACAATTACTCATAGGTAGCTGAGCCTGTATAGACCCCACCATAGATCCCAGGGAAGGGGTAACAACGAGTACAATAACGGGACCTCCTTAAGAACTGGTCGTTTGGGGATACTGCATGTTTGTCGGTGTAATGCACTGCCAGGCACAAGTGGAGTTAACTTGGTAACGCAGATGAATAGGCAGCAAATTCCATTTAGAGAAATTAAAGGCATCTGTGAAGGAATTGCAGAGAAAACGAACATTTGCTAACTGACTGGTTCTGTATTCTGTGATCCTTCTTGTGGTTGAAAGCAGTAACTAGTTAATAAGCATCGCTTGGCTAATTAAACCATTTTTTTTTTCTGTTGAGCTTTATGCAAAGCGGTTATGCTATAGTGAATACGTAGTTTGTAATGTGATTTTCTTTTTATGAAACTACTTGCTGTGGGTGATGTTAGTTTTGAATTTGGGGAAATCCACAAATTCTCACAGGCTTGAAAGAAATAGAAAAATAACCCAGAGATCTGACACTTGCATTGTGTGCTGTGCGTGTGTATGGATCACGTGACAGAGAACTCAGCATTGTGAAGCAAGAAGGGAGTTCTGAGGATCACAAGTAAATCAACTGAAGGGATATGAGTGGCCTTGAAATTGGTGAAAATACACGGATGCATCATCTTCCCCTTAATAACAGAAACCACAGTGGCCTGACAGCTCAGAGAGTATTTCCGGTCACGGTTGGAACATGTTGAATGTATGAATCACCTCTAGTCTTGCTTCCATAAAGAAAGCTAATAATACAGCTTTCAGAGTCCAGTTCTTTCACATTAGGTATAGAATTTCCCCTCGGTATGAAATTTCAGAGAGCATGTTAAGCCTGTCAACCACTTTTGAAAGGAGACAGACCAATGGTGAGGTGGCTTAAGTTCCTCGTAGCAAGTTTTCCTTGATGACAAAGTTTGTGCTTGAGCCATGCACTTCGTTTTTGTTTTTTCAAAGTCTATTTTGTTCTTAGAAATAACATGAATTTTCTGCAGTGGTTGCTGGGCTCGTTGGCCAATGTATTTGATGGTACAGGAAACCTGCTAGTTCTCCTAGGCTATAAACTAATGCTAACGTGAAAAGTCAAGCCTGAATTAGTTCAAAAGAACCCAGGTGGTAAAAGCTCGCCCAGAATGAAACCCAGGCGGTATCAATACAAAACTTTCTCCCAGAGAAAGTAGAATCGCAGGTGATAGGGTAAGGGCACAGGCAGTCAAAGGTTACTGTCAAAGGTGTGACTGCCCAGCCTAGGACTTGGGGGCACAGAACAGACCCTGGGCTCACTATACTCTTTACCTCCACAGTTCCCTCTGATTTAGGAAGATTTAGCAAAACCCAAGTCACCTACTTGTTCTTCTGGATAAAATACAAAGCTATGAATGGTGGCATGAACCTGTGATCCTATCTACTCAAGTGAGCTGCAGCAGGAGGATTGTTTAAGCCCAGGAGTTGTTCGAGTAACTTAATGAAAATCTATCTCAAAATTAAAACAAAAACAAAATTCAAATGTGTGCATCACCACCACCACCACCACCACAACCCCCACCCCCCCACTCCCCGATCCCCACCACCACAACCACCACTAGAACAAGGCTTGTGAGATGGCTCAGTAGATCAGGGTGTCTGTTGCCAAACCTTACAAAATTAGTTTGTTTCCTAGAACCCACAAGATTGAAGGAGAGAACCAGTTGAACTCTGACTTCACGTCCACTCAATTGCCACCTAGATGGCCCCTCAAAATCAACTAACTAGCCAAATAAATGAAAAGTTTTTAAAGCATCAGAACAAAACCAGAAATATACCGTATTGGTTCTTTATCTCAGACCCAGATTGAGTATTACTCCAAAACCAATAATCCTTACTATATAAAATTTGTAAATAACAAACAAATCCATACCACCAATAAAAAAGCTTTAGGAATTTTGACTCACCAAAAGTTTAACCAAACTGCAAGGTAGATATTTTTAGGAAAAGTGTAATTGAGGCAGACAGGAGTGTGGTGAGAGAGTCAACATGGCCTAGGGAGCCAACCTAATTTGAGTGTGCAAAAGTAGTGGAGAGGACACAAGTAGAGGAGGAGGAGGCAGCGGAAGTGAGTGAGCTCAGGCGCTGAAGGACTTGGCTGAAGAGAACAGCCCCTCGGACAAGCCCTTTTGGGGTTCCAGACACTCCCAATGTTCCCAAGGCTTTGGCATGTGGAACTCAAGGGATCGTGCCAACTGAAGAGGACTAGCCTTGCCCGGAGGCCTTTCAGCGTGGAGTGTTCATCCAGAGGCCCCTTAAATTCATCTCCCTAGTCTGCAGTCCAGCCATTTGAAATGTCTCTGTTCCTTTCCCACTCAGGCTTTTAGAAAGTGTGAGTGACCACCCTGCTCTTCTTCAGTGTCCTGTCACTGAAGGAATTTCAAAAGGGTTTATGGCTAAGGTATTACATTTCTCTTGCTGTTCTCATCACAAACATGTGTCAGGAAAGGGACACCACACAAGTCCTCTTTTGTTATTTTTACTGTGCGAAGAAAGTCTAAAGAGCCTGTGCTATAATAGTTGTACACTAGAGAAGTTCTCCTCAGACACCCTAGAATATCCACAACTTTGCAGTCAGACTACCTTCCCGACTACCTACCTATCTACTTTGAAAACATCTTTACTTTTTTTCTCACTTTACATATTATCTAATGGCTTATTTTCCATTTATGCTGCAGACATTAGTCTTTCTAAAACAGAGCTTCCCAACTGGGTGACTTGAAGGCAGCATGTGCTTCAGGAAGCAGCCCATTCATGGACAAACCTCTGGTTCCTTTTTACTGACGTTCTTGGTTGTTTGTGTTTCTCACCCGTCCTGGCTGGCATTGAAGGACTCATGATTTCCCCTGCCCCCTAGAAAAGCAGCACTTTAAATGCAATAAGTTAGTCTAGACAAAGAAAATTAAAGTCATTAGTAGAAAGCTTGCAAATGTCCTGTGTGGGAGGGGCCCTGTCATTACAAACCCTCACCCAGGCTCCTGCGGTTTTCTGTGTGTACAGGACGATAGCTCTGCCTTTCCTTTCTGTAGCGGGGAATCAAATAATAGTGGGTTTCAATTATAGACATAACTGCAAGTTAGTCAGGGGCCTAAGAACAGGGTGGTTGTCAGCTATGCCAAGCTAATGTCCTAAGACATGAAATCCTAGCACATAACAAGGGATCCTGAGGCCTCTGAATTACCACAGCCCACATAGTCAATAAGACACCAAGACTAACAATTAGGATGCAGACAGAACAAATATTTACATTTTGAGAAAACAAGAGAGGAGGCATCCACAACAGAATGAATCAAAAGCCACAAGTTCTCAGATGTGGGTAGGCAAAGTGTTGCTGTCAGTATGAAGCAGGAAGGCCAAATGGGTTTCCAGTATTTGCCATGCAGAGAGCTACATTACTGGAAAATTTACAGCAACAGTGGAGCTAAAGACTCCCCCTCCAGCTCTAGCTGCCTACCTTGCCTGGAGTTAACAGTGGAAACCAAGCATCCTTTTCCTTCTTCCATTCTTACCACAGGTCTGTGGATTCTGAAGACAGGCCTTCCCAGTCCTGAAAAGCAATCGGGTATACTTTTAAAACTATACATAAATCCATACATTTATCATTAAGGAGCCTGATAAGAATGATCAGAGGCTATCTTAAAATCTGATAACAGAAGTAAACACTGTACAGCAGGATGGGACTGAATAGAGAGGTGAGGATTTTCTCTCAAAGCAGAGTTCTTTTTCTTAGCGCTCGCTCTCGCTCTCGCTCTCCCTGCCCCCTTGCTTGCTCCTGCTCTCTCTCTCTCTCTCTCTCTCTCTCTCTCTCTCTCTCTCTCTCTCTCTCTCTCTCTCTCCATTAAATACTTTGAGATGAGACTTTCCCACAAGCTCAGGAAGCAGAACAGGAAGAGGATAACAACATCCCAGGTGTTCAGACACATAGAAAAAGCGAGAGACTGGAAGATGTCAAGTGAGCCAAAGCAAACAGCTGACATGTGCAGGTTGCTCCGATGTGTCCACTGCTCATATGTACACAAGTGCATGGGTCCAGTACATGTGGAGGCCAGAAGTAGATATTGGGTGGATTCTTCAGTCATTCTGGATAGCATTACTTTATGTTTCGAAAATTCGTTTCTCACAGAGCCCGGAGTTCACCATTTTGATTACCCTGACTGACCTGCTAGCCTTTAAGGATCCTCCTGTCTCTGACTACCCAGTGCTGGATGATAGGCATTTGCGGATAGGACCATTTAAAAAATACTTTATTTATTTTTTATAGCTTGTGGGTTTTGGAGGATCAAACACAAGCAATCATAACTGTGTAGTAAGCACTTTTCCAACTCATCCATCCCCCCAGCCCAACGTGTTTGTTTTGACCAAGCTTGTATGCATCAGACTATGAGGAAAAAATCCAGAGAGGGTGGTAAATAAAGCAGCAGAGGCCTGATAGAGAGGGAATGGGCTCAGTGCACACGGCTTAGCTGTAACATGGCCAGTGACATAGAACTGCCTTTCCTCCTTCTAATGTCTCTGATTCTGAAATTCCGATAGTACCTTCCCTTTTCAATCTACACTAGGCTGTAATAAACTGCTGCCATTCATGTCACACTAGTGTTTAGGAGGATGACTTGGCTATTATTTTATTTTATTCATTTTTATAACATGGATTCTAAAAGTGCTCCTTTTTGAGATGCTTCAAAGTACTTTGGGTTCAATATGTTAAGTTTCAAGTTCATCTTTTATTGGATATTTTTTATTTACATTTCAAATATTGTTCCCTTTTCTGGTTTCCCGAACATAAGCCCCGTCCCATCTTCTATAAGTGTGTTCCCCTCCCCATCCGTGCCCCCTTCCCACCCCTGACATTCCCCTATACTAGTGGGTCCAGCCTTGGCAGGAACAAGGGCTTGTCCTTCCATTGGTGCCCAACAAGGCCATCCTCTGCTACATATGAAGCTGGAGCCATGGGTCAGTCCATGTGTAGTCTTTGGGTAATGGTTTAGTGCCTGGGAGCTCTGGTTGGTTGGCATTGTTGTTCTTATGGGGTTGCAAGCCCCTTCAGCTCCTTCAATTCTTTCTCTAATTCCTCCAACGAGGATCCTGTTCTTAGTTCAATGGTTTGCTGCTAGCATTCGCTTCTGTATTTGTTATGCTCTGGCTGTGCCTCTCAGGAGACAGCTATACTGACTCCTGTCAGCATACACTTCTTAGTTTCATCAATCTTATCTAATTTTGATGGCTGTATATATATGGGCTGTATACCCATTTGGGGCAGCTCTAAATGGCCATTCCTTCAGTCTCTGCTCCAAACTTTGCCTCCATATCCCCTCCTATGAATATTTCTGTTCCCCTTATTAAGAAGCACTGAAGCATCTGCACTTTGATCTTCCTTCTTCTTGAGCACCTTGTGGTCTGTGGATTGTATCTTGGGTAATTCGATCTTTTGGGCTAATAACCACTTATCAGTGAGTACATACCATGTGTGTATTTCTGTGATTGGGTTACCTCACTCAGGATGACATTTTCTAGTTCAATCCAGTTGCCTATGAATTTCATGAAGTCATTGTTTTTGATAGCTGAGTAGTACTCCATTGTGTAGATGTACCACATTTTCTGTATCCATTCCTCTGTTGAAGGACATCTGGGTTCTATCCAGCTTCTGGCTATTGTAAAAAAGGCTGCTATGAACATAGTGGAGCATGTGTCTTTGTTGTATGTCAAGTTCATTTTTTAAAAGAGATTTACATATACCATACCTTGGCCCATTTGATACTTTGTTGATGGCTAGTGCTGTGTCTGTCAAGTGCTTTTTTTAATGTCTTTAATACAAATACAGGCAGAGAAAAACATGACTAGGTGATCTGAGGACATGGCTTACTTGGTAGAAACATTTGGCCTAGTATGTGTGTAATCCTAGGCTTCATTCTTAGTACTGCATAATCAGGGTATGGTAGTATAGGCCTGTAATAGCAGCATTGGGGATGTAGAGGGAGAATCAGACATCCAAGATCATGTTTGGATACATGGCAAGTTCTATACCAGTCTAGGCTACATAAAACCTTGTATCAAAAGCAGATGAAGAGGGGCTGGAGAGATGGCTCAGCGGTTAAGATCACTGACTGCTCTTCCAGAGGTCCTGAGTTTAATTCCCAGCAACAACATGGTGGCTCACCACCATCTGTCATGGGATCCAATGCCCTCTTCTGGTGTCTGAAGACAGTGACAATGTACTCACATATATGAAATTTAAAAAAAAAAAAAAGCAGACAAAGAAAATCCACTAGGTGAATCCACTGCTCCTTTCCAATATACTCAAAGGAGACACATTCTCAAGAGAATGAGAGGCAAGACCGAGCTACTAGCCATTTAAGAAGTGAATCCCACCTAAATACTCTAAACCTTTTAGGGCATTTTCAGATGTTCACAATACAATGAAAGACTACACAGCCATGAAAAATAATAGTGCTATTCCTTGTTCCTCTTCCTACTGGTGGGCTTTCCTTGCTTTGAAATCCATTCTTTCAAACATAGAAAATATTTTGAGGTTTAGTGACACTTTGGGTTTAATAAAGCAAAGTTCTGTCCTTTCTATGGAACCATTTCAGGGTTCAATATCAGAAGGAGTATTCTGTAACCTCCATAAAAGTTGTTGCATGAGTGAAGGGCATCTTGTGGGAGTTATGTGATTGTTTTCCATTTCATAATGAAGAAATAATCCTCCTATGCCTGAAAGACGGTGGACTCCCTCTCCTGGTTTGTATTTGTTTTGTGTATTGGTAAGTTTCCTGCATAGATAGCATGTATTGTGATCATATGGACCCCTATTATCTTCTGTTACCTACCTTCCTTTCCCTCTGAACCTTTCTGCCCAATTGTTTCCCCCATAGCCTACAGTGTTAAAAATGACATAGGACTCTGAAGCAACAGTGAACAGTCAACAGCTCCTCAGAAAGGGCCAAGGCTCTGTGGTCATGTCCTCTATGCAGGATAGGATTCTTCAAGGTCAATTTATTTGTTTCAGCCTCACCTCTTCCCCAACTCCTACCAGTGTTATTTCCTAAGTCAAGCACGTGTCTTATACTCTCATGCCTTGCATTGGTGGATCATATTCCCTCTGTGCATTCTGATGAGATGACTTCAGAGGGCAGAGGGTCTGCTCAGACGCAAACTCCCTCAGCCCCACAGTGTCTCCTACCACTATTTTTCTCCTTATTCTCCATCTCAGAGGAAAAAAATAGGTAATCTTGTCCAACTTGCTTTTTATTTCTTCCATTTTCTGCTTTCTCTAATTTTCACTCCTTTCTTTTGTTATTCTTCCATTCTTCCCCCGATCGGTTATTTACATATATTTAGGTAGCTTCAATGTTACAGTCTAAAGTATAAATAATGGAAGGATGGAAGGAATGAAAGAGGGAGCTAATGGAGGAAGACTTTAACCTCCGAGACCTGTTCTAGCTTGCTGGGGAAAATATCCATGTCTCTTTCCTGTCCCACTACTCCCTGATATAACTAAAACTGCTGTGACCACGGTATGGAACTGGTGGATTTGGCTTCTCACTCTATTTTGTACTCAATTCCTTTTTTACCTTTCATTTTTATGAGTGAGTGTGTCCATGTGTCTATACATGGGTGTTTGCATGGGTGTATGCTCACAAGTGTGTGTGTGTGTGTATTAAGCATGTGTGTGTATGAGTGTATGGGTGTGTAATAGCTCATGAATGCACATGTGGAGGTGAGATATTGAAGTCACGTGTCTTTTAATAACTCCCATGTTATTTTTTTTAAACAGAGTCTCCAGCTAAACCAAGAGTTCCCAAACTACCTAACCAGTAAGGAACCCTCCCGTCTCCAGCTTAGCTGGGATTAGAAACCCTGCTGATTCCATCCTTGGTTATTGGTCCTTATGCCCACACAGCAAGGAGCCATTTCCCCTTTTAGCATTTCTTCTAAGCGTCTTCATCTCCTCGATTGTTTATTAGTCTTGCTTAGTCTAGATATCAGTTTTGTCCAAGCTCAATGTTCTTTTCTGCTAAATCTCTTCTGATATCCGAGAAGTCTCGTCCTCAGGTACAGACCTACAGGTGGCTTCCAGATCTGCTGCCCAGTCAACGTTTGCTCAATCTCCCATATTTTCAACATGTCATATTCTTGCACCCTAGGAAACAATAAGCCATCTTTCCCAGATTGAGAAATCCAGTACCTCAGAGCATCAACTACTCTCCCCTGTCATGACCATTTAGAAATGCACTCACATCTCAGAACATTCTCTCTGTGGTCTTTGGCCAATTTAAGACCAGCACATCTATTAATACTGCTTCCCAGTAGACCTTGCTCCAGAATTGATTATGTGCTCTTACTTCTAAGAGTTAAGCCTTACATTTCTTGGCAAGTTTTTCACCATTCGCTCTAAAACAATACTCAAATAAGGCTCTATTTAAGTAAATTAGTGAATAAATAATAAATTATGTCCAAGAGTCATCATCCTGGTCACCACTAAAGTTGATGATACCTGATCTTGTTTCTTCCTCTGCCAATCAATTTTCTCAAAACATCCTACAAAGAGGCTCTAATTCCATGCATCTTCATGGGTCACCATTTCACTCCTGTAACATCTGCTACAGTGACATTGCTCTGACAAAGCCACCTTGCTTCTTGACTGTTCCCAAAGGCAAAGGGTTCAGATCAACCCTGTCCAGATTCAGTTGGACAGTGTTTTCACTGTTTTCCTACTGCATCCTTTGTTCTCTGTATGTAGAAGCCCCTGGGAAAATACTTCTTCCTAATGCAGATATTCTTTCTTTAACTGTATTTTAATTTTACTTACTCACTTTACATCCTACTCACTACCCCGCTTCCTGGTCAACTCCTCCCACAATCCTTCTGCCCCTCCCCCTCCCTCTCCCTTTCACCTCTGAACTGGTGGGGCCTCTCTGGGTATCCCCCTAACCCCATCACTTCAAGTCTCTGCTAGGCTAGGCACTTCCCCTCCTCCTGAGGCCACACAAGGCAGCCCTGTTTGAAGAACATATCCTACATACAGGCAGCAGCTTTGGGAATAGCACCCCCTAACCCCCACTCCAGTTGTTTGGGACCCACATGAAAACCAAGCTGCACATCTGCATATGTGTGGGGAGGCCTAGGTCTAACCAGTATGTTCTTTGGTTGGTGCTTCAGACTTTGAGAGCCCGATGGGTCCAGGTTATTTGACTCTGTTGGTCTTAATGTGGAGTTCCTATCCCCTTAGGACCCGCAATCCTTCTTCCTGTTCTTCCATAAGAATCCCGAAGCTCCATTCACTCTTTGGCTATGGGTGTCTGTGTCTGTCTGAGTCAGCTGCTGGGTGTAGCTTTTCTAAGAACCACAGTGCATTTATTCTTTAGTTGCTTATTATTCCGTGGTTTCCCAAAGGTGACATTCTTATCCCATTTTATATCTTCATTGTTCTCATTTTATAATCACTCCTTTTTTTTTTTTTTTTTTTTGTAATTTTCATGCTTTACTAACACTTGATCTTAGCCAAAAGGGCAAGAAACAATGTTTTAATGTGCTAAAAACTCAAGGAAAAGTTATAACAATAACAGAAATAAACAATCACAAAAACCCTAGTTTTGAATATCTATATAATAAACGTGAGTTGAAATCCCACCTCTTACACTCACTTTTACTAGTTATACAATTACGAATGAGTTGCAAGTTCATCTTGTTATTATTTACAACTTCTATAAAGTAAAAGTTCACTTCTACTCAGACTGCAACCATTGTAGTTAATGGAGCTAATGTGTATGTACACTAATGCAGAATATCCATCAGTTGATCCCTGCACACAGTAAGTGCTTCCAATTATAATTTTAATCATTATTTTTACTGATAACAAAAATCTATCATCTTCAGTAGGGTTTGTACCCTGGCATTTGAATTGAAATAATGACTTGAGGACTTCAGAAGTTCAGATGTAAAATAAATGGATGGCCTCTCCCTTCATCCCAATACCCACTCATAGCCACATTTAATTTCTTTGTCCCTGAGCACGTGGCTTCTCTAAGTTACCCAGACACAAAGGATCTGATACTTTTGTTTTTGTCTATTTCCATTTGCATTGCTCATGGGATCCAAACGCATGGGTGTTTTTATACCACATCTGTCTCTCTGTATTGCTGTCCTCTCCCCAAAGCACCTCACACTTCTTGTTCTGATTTAACTATCAGCTTGAAAGATTCCCTGTCGGTTTTACCTGTGTCCTTACTCAACCTAAGGCAGCTAACTGCCCATCACACACTCAAGCATTCATTCAACAAAAATCTCGTGCTATAGATGCACCAACATTTCCTATAAATACACATTTGTGCTAGATTAACACCATTTGGCACATATAGGGATATTTCTCCATCTGAAAGAACTTCATGGACAACCCAAGAATGACATGTTCCCAATTAAAGTGAGCCTTCCTACAAAGGAGCTGCTGTCTGTCTAGGCTGGCCTTCCAAGAATGGAGTAATCGCCTTGCACCAAGCCAGTCTTATCAGAGAGCCTGGAGGCTCACTACAGCCAATCACTCACCTTCTTTCCTACTTCCTGTATCTGTTCAGCTGCCCACATCCTTTCCTTTCTGCCTATGTATCCTCAAAGCTCTCAAATCCAGCCATTTCTCCTTATCACAAGAGTCGGCTTTTTCTGTGAGTTTTTGGGAGGGACCTGATTGTACAGTTCAATAGATTGGACTATAGAACATTTTTTTTTTGTAGAAAACTCCATCTACTTCCTGCCTCAGCGGCATCTCCTTACTGATAAAAAGTTTATATTTAAATGTTTTAAAGGACTCCGTAAGTTCATCAGGATGGTGCTGTACCTTTAGAGTGAGACACCAAGGACTTCCCAAATACTCAGTTTTCCAGTTTCATCTCCATGTGTCTGTCATGTTTCCTATTCTTCAGCTATGAAGACCTTGTCTCAAGTTTTAGACCAGGCAATGCCCTGACTTCTAATTATATATATATATACATACATACATACATACATACATACATACATATATATATGCATATATATATGTGTGTGTATATACATACAAGTATGTATATATGAATATATATATATAATTATGTATATAAGTATATATGTGTGTGCACATATATACTTATATATAATAATAATGTAAATATACATTACAATTAGTTGCCTCTTCCATTTCCAGGCCCTTTCCCAGCTAGCTGTTCTGATGGAAACTGATTTTTATTTACTTAATGTCTGTTCACAAATCCCACAGCCAAGGTATGCTTGTCTTAATATGTCACAGTGAATATATGTGGCATTATCATTATTGCTTTATATTCTAATTCTCTGTAATACTCAAAATTCCTTCTGGACATAGTGAATGTTGTAATGCTCGCTGTACCATAGTAGATGACAGAGTCTGCTGTGGTAATGAATATTACTGATTAAATATGGAATACAAACAAACTCAAAGTTAAACGACTGGAAGAGTATAAAGGAAACCAAAGGAATATTCTGAACAAAATGTTACAGGCAGTGACTACACAGGTTCTAGTCATAGCTAAGAAGGACAAAGAGCCTGGGTTTGTCTCTGACCTTGGCGGCTCACTAGCTAACCTGTAGTAGAACTTCCCTTAGCATCTTCCCTTAGTTCCACTATATAATGTACATAATTGTGATAACAATTATGATGATTGTGATGATTTCCAGGGGCAGTTACTGCATAGTCCAATTGATCAATTTATACATAGCATTTGACATATACATAGCATTTAGTGAAATATAGTTTTCTTCTTCCATTCCCTAGTCTGTCACATTACTCCATCATAAAAATGAAAATAAATTACATAACTTTGGTTAACTTTGTAAAATTATCACTCAGACTTACAGCTCTGTAGAGATGAAAAGACAGTTGAAATCACTTAACTCGGGCCCGTCACATTTTCATAGGAAAGTGTCATCTACATTGTTCAAGATACAGTCACATAGTTGATTGAAAATTAGTTGGCAAAGATCTAAAGCCAGAAGTAAACTATCTCCTAATGGCTTCCATTTCCAGCCACTTCTACTGAAGAAAGAGCATGACAAGTGGATTTTAAGGACAAGCATAGACCTAGTTATGAGTCTATGTCGGGAAACAGGCAGAGACCATGTGTGTGCAGACTAATCCTTGCCACATAACCACACCAACTATACTATTCTCCTTTTTAATTTCTCTTGTTTGGGAGGTTTTTCTTTTCCAAAGAAAGGAGAAAAGAGCTCAGTGGAAAATTATGAAATACTATTACATTCAAATCTGATTAAAATTACAGTGACTGTAAAGCCCGAGTTGAGGCAGACACATTCCCTAGGGCTGGCGTGTAGTCCTGATCATGTTTAATCTCACCCTTTATGTCTAGCTTTAACTACGTTGTCTTTCTCCTGGTAAGTGACATTCCAAGAAGATCAATATTTAGTTATATTATCCATTTGCAAGTCCAGCAGCAGGTTAGAATAAAGAAAAGAAGTCTCCATAAACGGAGGTAGAGACAGTTATGAGAACACACACTCAAAGTATCGGTTTGTGCCAAAAAGAGAAAGAAAAAACACTATAAGGATGAGGATATTTCTTCCTCTTATGGGAATCCGAACAAGAGTTTCTAAATGAATCTTGCTCGGTTTGAGAGAGTTCTTTTTTTTTTTTTTTTAATTCCATGAGTTTCTTGGTCAGAAGTTCAATTATCCCAGTTATTTGTCACTAAATCTGATTGAAGACTTAACAAAACACAACAAAGCCCTTAATAACCCGGGCTCCTAGATGTCTGTCATAATTTCAGAATTTGTAGGATTGTCTATTTTTGCTCTGAAATTTCTTAAAACGGCAAGAGTTGGTGTGTTCACGTTTACTATTGTTCTCAAACGTTGGACCATTAGATGGTGAGCAATTCCCCAGACTGGAGGAAGGGCTAATCTTTGTTCTGTGTATGCAAGGGAAAAGAAAGCCAAAGCAAGATTGGCATTTTAGGAACTGGAGAGCTGGATCAGTAATTGAGGGATGACGGCATTTGATGCTCTTATAGAGGACCAAAGTTCAGTTCCCAGCACTCAAGTCAAGTGACTCACGACTACCTATAAATTCAGCTCCAGGGAATCTGACCTTTCTTCTAGCCTCTGCAGGCACTGGCATGCACACACACACACACACACACACTCTCTCTCTCTCTCTCTCTCTCTCTCTCTCTCTCTCTCTCTCTCTCTCTTAAAAACAGAAGCATAGCATTTGACTTGGAGCTTCTACACACAGAGATTCTCAGAAGTCTCTCCAGGCTTTTGGTAATCACCATTGCATTGCTCATACATCGGCGATCTTATTTTCCAAGTGTCACTTCATGGGAGACTGTGCCGTGACAGGGTGGTTTATGATGAAAACTCTCACTTGAAACTTAGCAATGTGCTTCTTGAGTCACGGACCCTTGCTGTACAACGGTTTAGAGGTCCCCTTCTTCTCCTGCTGCCAAATGTGATCCCTTTGATCTTGTATCCCACCTCTTAAAAAGAGCCATATATTTTAAAGAGGAGCATCAAAAGCTAAGGGTGTGGGAAATATCTGCAGAATAACTTGGTCTTCGTGTGCACTGAAGAGTAGCAGAGAATTTAGAGCAGGAAAGAGTCTTCAAAATCATCCTGTCTAGCCAGTCCCTAGATGACAATCCTGCTCTTTCCTATTGTCTGAGAATTCAGGAAATCCTGGACACTATAACTCTCTTTTAGAGAGTCACATATCACATTAGTCACACTTACATCTTCCAGAAAAGGACTCTCTATAGCTCTATTTAGCATGGGTTGACCTAATTTATTTGATGGCGGACATCTTTTCTGGAGTCAGCATTCAGGAATTCATAGAATAGGGAGTCCTCATCTATCTTCTTTCCTTAAAAATCTTTGGGCTTGATCCACTGGTCAAATGATCAATGACTTCTAAAATTAGAAACTTTGTTTATTGTAGAACCAACCAGGTGTACTCTTCCATACATAGAAATGCAAAATAGCATTTAAGGATTAATTAAGTTTTAAGCTAACTTTTTATAAAGTAGTGAAGTGGAAATATTAGGTGTGCCTCTGGATCTGCAGTAACAGTGAGAGCATCCTACAGTCATGCAAAGAAAGCTATCAAAAAATTACTTAAGAGGGCTCAAGGGTCCCCCCACATAATAAGGAAATCAATATAAAGTCCTGTGATCTTAGAGAGTATAAGCCAATTCATATAACTAATACATACCACTAGCATTTTTCTCAAGGGTGGACTTGCATAATTTTCTGATAATTCTGGAATGTTGTAACTAGTGCTATTTTTTAAAAGTGTTATTTGTGTTATATAAGCATGCAATAGATAAACTTATTTTATCAGCTTATTTTTCTACTTATATGAGATAACATCAGATCAGAAGGGACATTTTTCTGGAAGCTGCTTTCTCATAGAAGGACTCTGGAGTGAGAGGCATGAGAAGAAAAATGAACAAATTTGTTATTTTGGTAAATGAGCCATTATTTTTCTGTGTTCATTGTGGTTCCAAATTTCTATGTTTTGCTGTAGTTTTATAAAACTGTTGATGGAAATAGTAATCACCAAATTAGCAAACTTTATAAGAAAAAATGGAGCTGAGGAAAGTACTCAATGGCTACAGTACAGCTTAGACTGTCAAAATGCTGAGTTGTGTCCCTACTACCAAAAAAATAATGGCCGTCATCATCATTATCATCATCATCACCACCACCACCACCACCATCATCATTGTCGTCATCCTATTCTTCATTTTAGGGACTATTTTGTTTATTTGTTTATATTTTTGATGTCTATCCTGTGGCTTAAGTGAGTCCAGGATAAAGCTCTGGATGTATTACCTTGTCATTTCTAGTATCAGGTCCATAAATTTCCATATTTATCTTCTTAGCCAGACCTGAAAGTCTTACAGAAATCTTCCTCCCCAACACCTTTACATGGGAAGTGAATGAAAGCCTTACATATGATGCCATCTTTAGAAATGGCTAGATCAAAAAGAAACGTAAATCCAACAGTCCTGGTCATATTTTACCTTATAGCAACATTGGCTGCTGAACATAGGGATTCATCAACTACTCCCTTCATGAAAACCCCAAGAGCCCTTTCATGAAGAAGCAGGAGAAAGAGATGGAAAAGAATTCAGGTTAAATGATTCTCCTTGATGTGGCTTTGGCAAAGCTTGGTGCTGAGTCTGAAGCTCTACTTGGATTGAAAGAGCTGTTCTAAGGCTACGGTCGTAAAACCTCAGCAGGCAGCCTGTTGATCATTTCTCTGGCGAGGCCGTGGTAGAGTGAGAAATGACTTGCCAGAACACTCGGACCTGTGCTAAGGGCCAGAGAGACAGTTTCAAGTGAAGGTTTACTTCAGCCCCTCACTAAACAGACCATGATGTATGCATGGTCCCAATTACTTAGTTGTTTTAATTGAATATAGCTAGTGTGTGGCTTTCAGGTTTATATAGGAAAAAAAACATATATCCAGTCCCTAGAATATTTCTACTTCAATTCAGCTTTCTTCTTGTAGTCAACAATGTTTCTAAACTATTAGAAATTGGAGGCAGGTGAATATGGAATGACTGGTTGGGGAGAACCATGCTCATTTGGAAGAAATTTTAAATTCTCATGAGAAATCTCACTATTTGAGAAGCAACCCCACTCCTCTTAGTCAAGTCTGATATTCAGGCTCGCATTTCAATAAAAGCCAATCTTCCGTAAGTTTTTTTTTCTCCTTAAATATAACAAAAGAATGAAATCTTCTCAGTAAGAATTAAATGAAATGTTAGGTGCTTAGCATTAAGAAATGGTTTGTATGAGCACATTTTCCCCAAATTTGTGGTCATCTCTCTGAAAGTCACTCATAGGATTACTCAGCTTGTTCTAACTTTCTATAACTTCATATTCCTGTGAGATGATGAGAGAGAAACTTGATGACTGAGTCCCAGTGGTGGCTTCCGTTTTATATAGATGTGGAATTTAGACAATCGGGATTTGAGTTTTGTCTTTACACCCTGGTGGCCATGTTTCTAGCCATGCAATTAAAGACTCAAAGTGTTTGTCTATAGAGTATGGGCAGTAAAGATCATGGGTATTCCGTGCTGTTTCTGGCACAGACAAGGAGTAAGCAAGTTTGTTTCAGTGAATTCCTTCTGTGTTCTACTCCTGCTGCTCCACTTGCCTTCCAGTGCCTCCTTGTCCTTCTTGGATCTGTTAGAAACACATCAAGTCCTAACACCCTGTACACCATCAGGAGAGAGAAAAACTCTCTTTTGGTTGTCCTCATCTGAAGGGTGTGTGGAGTGGGAGAGGTGTTTCACTGGAGTATACATTAAGAATACTTAAAAGCCAGAGACCGTAAAATTAATACTAATCTACTTCAATGACATACGATTGTTCTAGTTGTGCTCGTGTAGCTGGCATTAATTCTTAAGACTTCCAGCAGGCACTATAAATGCTTTCGAATTCCAACTAGTGATGTAGGAAAATAACTGTGCATCTTATCATAACTACTGTCGATATACATCCTTTTCCCTAATGAAATGCCGTGGCGTTTTGGGCTAAGGAAGTGGATGTCTCAGCAAATGCTTGCCTCTACAAACAAGAGAACTGAGGAACTGAGGAGAGACCCACATAAAGCTGCCCATTGTAGAGCATATCTGTAACCTCTGTGGTCCATTAGTGAGATGGAAGGCAGAGACAGGAGAATCCACCAGAAGCTCCCAGGCAGCTAGCTTGGCAAATGTAATGGTAAACAAGACACCTTGTCCTCAACGAGGTGGGAGGTAGAGAAGGACAGGAACGATAGCCAGGAGGATTGTTCTCTGCTTTCCACATATGTGTCATATGGCATAGCATAGCACCTCTGTACATATTTGTTCTCTCTCTCTCTCTCTCTCTCTCTCTCTCTCTCACACACACACACACACACACACACACACAGAGAGAGAGAGAGAGAGAGAGAGAGAGAGAGAGAGAGAGAGAGAGAGAGAGAGATGGCATTTCCCATTGTACTTCTGAGATTAGCGTGGGACGTGGAAGGAGTCCGCTCTCCTGTAAAGTGAACTTTTTGTCTTTTTCCTGCATGCCAACTCCTTTTCGGCATATCTTCGTGTATTTCTCAACCATTACTCCAGTGTCATCCTGCCGAGTACATTTAGTAAGTATTGCTTAGCTAGCGGAATATCAACTAATCGGGTTAAAAGGTAACAAGATAGCTGACCCCATGGCAGAGGCTCAGGTTACTCTCCAGCCAGCGCACTCTAAGCCATCCCTTCATATGCCCAGAGAAGTAGTTTAGAAATGCACTTTTAACTGGCAGCACCCTCATCCCTCCTCCCCTTACTGTGTACAAAAACCGAAGAGCCTTTGCGGGAGCACGGTTTTCTTCTTGACTACTTAAAGAACAGCGCGCGTCTTTCTTTTCGCTGCTACTGAAGACACGTCCACGTAAGCACAGAGAGTTGGAATCTCAACGACAGGCAGGAGTCAGAGGGTACCTGGTAGAGCAGTAATAGAATATTTAAATCAAAGTTCTTCTTGGGAGAGGGCCAAGTTAGAGTAGAAGTAGTTGTAACCAGATCCTGGCCGTGGCACTGAAATCAGCAGCTGTGCCCAGAGCCCTTTGGAGCGCTTGACTGCGCAGCCAAGCGAGCCAGAGAGAACACGGCTTTAAATACCTGTTGGATTAGTGAGAAAGGCAGAGTGGGGATTGAGTTGCTTTGATTTCTGCAGGAACCAGCACATTAAAGTCAGGTGCTATGTGTAAGAAAGGCTTTAATTTTGACAAAACAATGATCCCCAAACCACGCTTCTAATATATCAATTGTGACATGATTTATAAGATACAGCTAATATCTCCGGGGGAAGGCCTCACCTTTTAGGCCCCAGAATCATGTTAGAGCAGGGTGGTAGCATAACGTGCAGCTCCAAAGATGCATATACCCTGCATAGTTACCGTAAGTAGCCTATACCCTGCATCTGTTACCGTAAGTAGCCGAGTTGACTTTGCAGGTGTGGCTCAGTTAAAAACATTGAGTTTGGAGATTGCTCTAGATAATACAGGTGAGCCCAATATAAACTCATGAGTCCCTTAAGGAAAGGAAATTTCTGGGGTTATGGTCAAAAGGAAATGTGGCAATAAAATAATAGTCACTCTGCATGACCTTTGAAAAAAATCCACTTGAGCCGGATATGGCGATGCTTTCCTGGAATCTCAGCATTTGGCAGGTAGAAGTAGCAGGATTAAGAATTTGAGGGCAGCCTAGAGTATAGAGTGAGCACAAATCCACGGAGGAGGAGAGAGAGAGAGAGAGAGAGAGAGAGAGAGAGAGAGAGAGAGAGAGAGAGAGAGCCAACCTAAGAAAAGAAAAATGAGGGAACTTTAATTTAAAGATAATTAAAATGATTAAAATGAGATTATGGGCAGAAGGTTTTCTCACTGTTCTGGCCTTGGAGTGAGAGGGGCCACGTGTGAGCAGTCACCAGAGGCTGGAGAAGGGGAGGAAATACGTTTCCTTGGAAAGACACAGCGCTGCTCAACTCCTCAGATTTCGCCCAGTGAGACTTCTCACTCAGAGAACCTTAACATAATATATCTGTGATGTATTCAGTGTGCAGTGGCTGCGGCAGAACCAGGAAGTGAAAGCAATAGGGTTCGGAAGCAACGCCCTTGCTTTATCAGTTCTTTCAGAAAAAACAAAACAACAACAACAACAAACTACTTCCTGGTACTAGGGGTAGGGGTTATGTAGGTCTCTCTCCAGAAGATTCCAAAGAGAAGAAAAGAACTCCAGGCCCCCACAACACTCCTCCTATTAGCTTACCAATACTGTAGTATGTACATGGCATAAACAACTTGAAAGAAGAAAAGGGTTAGCATTGTCTCACAGTTCCAGTCCACGCTCACTTGGTCCTATCACTTTGGGCCTGTGATAAGACAGACCACCATAGCAAGGAAAGTGTGGCAGAAGAAAGCTGTGTACTTCATGGTGACTGGGAAGGGAGAAAGAGAAGGGGTTAGGATCCCCATATTCCATTTAAAGGCATAGTCCCAATGACCTAACTTCCTTAGTCTATGCCCCACCTCCTGAATGTTCTATCCTGTTCCAACAAGGCCACATGCTGAAGACCAAGCCTTTAACTCATAGGCTTTGTTGGACACTAAAGATCAAAACTATAACACACTCCTACATGAAGAGTTACCATCAATACAGTTACGTTCCGGGTATGTCTAAACTTTCGAAATTGTAACGCAATATTGTCTGTTCTCTACAAACTTCTCAGTCAGGAACTATACAACTGAGTAATACTGCAAAAAAAAAAAAATCCCATAAAGATTTAAGCAAGTTTATGATTTTGTGTTGAGCCTACATATCCTAGTATATGCAGGATCCACCGATCACAATATTGACAGGCTTGAACACAATTTTGATATAAGCAATCATGGCAGCACTTCCTGCCAGGTGTGTAATTCAGAATATTATGTTTAAGGGAGAAGGGAGAGTAAAGGATGAGCCCTAGTCATTCAGAGTCTATGCCTGCAATGTGACTGAAGTTCCCAAGAAAGCAGAGGAAAGTAGGACTCAGAATAATCCTGTGAAGGAATTAAGATCATAGTGTCTCTGACAGATGAGACAAGAATTGAGGAAGGACCTTCTGACCCCAGAGCTTATGGCCCATACCTCTGAGCTATTCTTAGTCTGGTTAGTGAATCCCATGGCGTCAGTGGCATAACTGAGGTCACTGGGGACTCATGCTGAATTGGCTGAGTCTTTGCTGACTCACGTATTTGGAGCTTGAAATTAGTTCAGAAAAGTGTAGTGACTGGGAGGCAGGCAGGTGCAGGTGGATCTCTGGGAGTTCAAGGCCAGCCTGGTCTACAAATCGAATTCCAGAACAGCCAAAGCTACACAGAGAAACCCTGTCTCAAAACAACAACAACAACCACCACCACCAAACAAACAAACAAACAAACAAACAAACAAATAGTAGTGAGAGGACAATGGTACTAAGGAAGAATCATTTAAAAGTAAATGAGTTTCAATCCCCTATGATGCAAATGTGTGTGTGTGTGTGTGTTTGTGCGCTCTCGAGTGCACGCGCAAAGAAGAGGCCTTTTTCCCACAAGCAGGTGATCAAAGTAAGTGATCAAAGTAACATTTCTTTTGTAGTTTCTTTTGACGCTGTTTATTTTTAGCTAAAACTTGGATCTCTGGGAAGTATATTGGCATTGCATTAGCCACTCTGTATTTTACAAAGGACTTTTGATGTATTCTTCTACTACTGCTCAAACAACTTACAATGCCAGACCCAATTTCTTACATTCCCCTGAGTACCTATGTTTTTTTTTTCTGAATTCCTTCTGTTACATAAGTAAATCAAAAGACCAACAATTTCTTAAATTGCAAACAAACAAACAAACAGATTTGTAGACTAAAGAGATAACTCAGTGGGTTCAACGTTTTCTGTGTAAGCATGAGGGCCAGAGGTCATCAGGCATGTAGAATGGCCCACCTGTAATCCTAATACTCAGGAGACAGAAACAGGATCCCTAGGGTAAGTAGGCTACTGAAGCCAGTCAAACTAGCAAGTTCTGGGTTGAATGAGAGAGGCCTTCGTGATGAAGATACACGGTTTCAGTCTGTGGCCATGGCATGTATGACCACCCACATGGATATGAATATTTATACACAAACAAACATTCACACACACACACACACACACACACACACACACACAAGTGCATGGATACCATGTACACATGCAATGATAAAAAAGAATAAATAGAATCCATGCCATATTTAAAGAACATGATATGTAAAAAGACTTCAGAAAACTTAATTACAAATGGGTGTTTCGTAAAGAAACACATAACTAGATCTTAACAAAGATAAAACTACTTAGTTTGTCCACATGGCAATGGAAATCAAAAGAACAGTGACAAGCCATCCTTCACCCATTCAATTGGCAACAATCCAAGGATTACTACCTATCAAAATGACAAACACACACACCCTCTGACCCAGCCATTTCTCTTGTAGAAATTTATAGTAAAGGTGAAACTGTATGAATTGAAATTACCTGAAATGTGTATGATTTTTCACTACAACCATGCATGTGACTGCAACTTAAAAATAATGTACGGACTATCAGTCAGTTTCTGGATAAATAAATTCTCACATAAACTTAATAAATGAGGATCGTGTGGTACCCTGTGCCAGGAAAATGATTCCTTGGTGGTATTATGAAGTTTTCTTTTACTATATGGTTCAGTGTCTCCCTCAAAGGAGGAGTTTTGGTGTCATGTCTTAGACATGACATGCTATTATAAAGACTAGACATCATGGATACTACTGAACAGTCTAGAATAAGTAGAGAAGTGTGATCTCTGGCATAGAGTTAGCCAATTATAAAAATATTCTTAGAGTCTTAAGGTAAAAAATGCTATTCTAGAATGGTGCTAGAAACTGATTATATGGTATCTATATGATTGGGCTTAAGAGTCAGGAGAGGGTAGAAAGCTTCCAGTGTTTTCCACTTTGTAGTTGTTCAATTCAATTCTGTATCATAAATGCATGCATTGCTTCCTCCAAACTACACCATTATTGCCTCTTCTTCTCTTTCCTTCCTTCCTTCCCTCCGTCTTCATTTTCCTCCTCCCCTCCTGCTTCCCCTCTTTCTACCCCTCCTTCTCTTAACTATTGTTGAACTTTTTTTAAAGCCCTTCAAAGGTTGTGAGGAAAAGTCTTTGATTTGACTCTCTTTGCTCCTGGCTTATGCTCCAAGGAAAGTCTCAAGGACATCTATACTGATTGTTCCACCACAGATGAGGTACTCTCTCATGGAAATGATCGCCAAATGAGAGAAGACAGTGGGTCATACAATTGTAATGTATTGCATCAGATCAAAGGAGCTCTGGGAGAGTAAATATTAGAAAAATTGCAGTAAAATCTGAAAATGTCTAAGTCAATGTTTTCTTCTGGGTGAAGACAAACATTCCATTAAAGGCACTGATAGCAAAAAGGTGACTTTAGATAGGGAGTGACAGCATTGACTTTCCATTAAGACCTCTAAAGATTTCTCTAAAATTTTATTTCATAAATGTGCTGTAAGTTGTCATGATTGGCTCCCTCTCAGTGTCACCATAAGATAGCAGCCAGAAGACAGGAAAATTTTAAATTTTATTTACTAAAAAATGTATGCTCACCGACCCCCCCTCTCCAATTGCCAATGGGTCAAATGTATTTTTCCAAGATAAGTCACCAATGGGGCCTTTCATGTGCCCGAACTAAGTTTACTTGGGTCAAGATAGCACACAGCCTTGAGAACTCTATTTGGTAAGCACACGATAAGAATCCCTGATCCAAATACACTTTCATTTGCTCAATTTTTTCCTCTTTATTTCAGCAGTTCTATTCCATTTTAACTATTTTTTAACCTGTTTTTATTTTTGATGCAAAATCCTTTGATGTTATCTTTTGACACAAAATTCTTTGATGCAGTTTATGACTCTTCTTTTAAATCCTTCATTTGGGCTCACTTGGTGATTCTCGTTGGACTATTGGGTTTGGGGGGTTCACCGTCTTGGCTTCTTATATGGTTTGTTTTTGTTCTATGTCCTGGCCATGTGACCTCTCTTTATTGTGTGCCTGATGTGATAGTCTAGTGTGCCTGGATCTGGGCTGGTACAGGAGGTTCATGGCAGAACTAGGCCTGGCAGAATAGTGATGCCACAATAGGCATTGCTCTAAGCAGACTTACCAGGGAAACCCGCCATTCAAGCTGTACACACGTTGTCAAAAGACATCACATATAAAATGTATGGAGTCACAAGTAGTCAGCAGTGGACCCTAAGGATCATTCACCACAAGAGTAGAAAGAACTGACCACTTTCAACACAAAAGGAGCTGCCTTAAGACAGTTCTCCTCAACAAATATACAATATTCTAACAAATGTAGTTCCTTATCCTTTGTTCACTGTCTTGTTCCGGTTCATATTAAAAATTGTATTCAAACCAAAAAACGGGATAGAGGGAACATACTGGTGTCTTTGTGGGGAGACAATTGTAAGTCACTGCTTTCACTCACAAGGCAAACCCAGGAATGGACAAAGCCTTTGTAGTTTCAATTTCGAGCAGCAAGGAGATGAGACAAGAGGATCAGAATGGACCAGATTGAGTCAAAAGCAAAAATCCCTTCAGGCAGTGCAGTCTTAGAGCCTGTTTGGGTAGAGTAACTTATCCTATCATTCCGAATATTCTAAGGGAATCAAATTGTGGGTGCTTGGTTAAACCTACTCTCTTCTCAGCCAAAGGACTTCTTTTGCGAAGTAAAATAAAATACTATTTTAAAATAAATAACAAAAAAACAAAGAAGGAGAACAGCAAATTTAAATATATTATTATTATTATTATTATTATTATTATTATTATTAAACAGCTACACATGTGAAAATCACGCCTTCTAGAACGTTAATGGGAGAAAGAACACACAGAGTCATGTGTGTGTGTTAGGCCTCCTCCTCATAGGAACACATCAATAAGCAGCTTCCCTCCCTGTGTCCTAATATCTCCTTCAGCTGTAACCATTGTGTGAAAACATGGTCAAGGTCAGAGTGGCTATTGGTGTCACTGTATCTGCAGCTTAGATTGTGTATTGAGAAGAGTAAGGACTTAGAAAGCCAACAAGGGCCTAGGGAGAAGGCTCACTTGTAAAGGGTCGGCTGTGCAAGAATGAGGAACTGAGTTTGGGTCCTTAGCATTTGTATAAAATTAACAGAGGCTGCAGCTCATACCTGTAATTCAAGCCTTGAGGAAGGGGAAGTTTAAGAATGTCTGGGGCTCACTACCCAAATAGCTCTACCATATTGGTGAGGTCTAGGTTCACTGAGTTACTGTTTCACTAAAGAATGTACAGTCACTGATTAGGGGAGACACGTAATACTGTCTGTTTCCTTAAAACAGTATGTTGTGTGATCTCTTAAGGTTTATATGCAGTAAAATCCCATGCTATGCTTCTCCCTGAGTGATCACTGTGATAGCTGTACAGAAGGGTGAGAAATCCAGTTTGTTCTCTGTAACACAAAGCTTGCAAAAGGATCACATATGCACTCGGTGGGTCCCAGAGGGCATAAAAGAAGTAAGGATTATTTTGATTTTGAGATATGGAGTTATAGTGTTCTTTTGATCCTTCAAATGAGGCAATTGGAAAGGTATACTTACTGTTCAGCAATTGAAAAGGTACAGAGAAGTCACTGACAAATCTAGAAAAAGTAGATTGTTGTCAGAGAAAATCTTAGTTTGAATCCTAATCCTAAATATCTAGTGGTGGAACCCTCAGTAATTACAACTGGAAAATGGGAATTCATCCATCTGACAACTAGACAATTACTTATTGAGAAGGGAGACTCACTGATTACTCTGTGTGTGTGTGCGTGTGTGTGTGTGTGTGTGTGTGTGTGTGTGCATGTGTATCTGTGTTTCTTGTGTATGTATGTCTATGTGTGTTTCTTTGTGAGTATGTGTGTATGTGTGTGTACATATGTGCTTTAGTCATTGTTCTATTTCTGTGAAGAAAAAGATCCATGATGAACATAATGAAAGAAAGAATTAAAATGGGGGATTACTGACAGTGCCTGAGGCGTGTTCCATTGTAATCATGGCAAGGAGCATGTCTGCATGAGTACTGCTAGAGTAGTAGTTGAGAGCAAGAAAGAGAGAGAGAGAGAGAGAGAGAGAGAGAGAGAGAGAGAGAGAGAGAGAGAGTCAGAGACAGAGACAGAGACAGAGACAGAGAGACAGAGAAAGACAGCGCCTGAATCCCCTGAGCTTTTGAAACCTAAAAGTCCACCCCTAGTGACAAACTTCTTCCATAAAGGCCACACTTCCTAATCCCTACAACTCTTTCAAATAACGCCATTCCCTAATGACTATGCATTAAAATATATGAGCTGTGGGAGCCATTATTATTCAAACCACTACAACAGTGTATGCATGTACATATGTGTATATATAGACATATGTGCATTCTCTATCTGTCTGTTCTGTCTCTCTCTCTCTCTCTCTGTCTCTCTCTCTCTCTGTGTGTGTGTGTGTGTGTGTGTGTGTGTGTGTGTGTGTGTGTGTGTGTTTTTACCACAACAGTATTCATAGTGGGGGAGAAGAGAGAATCATGGTGCAGAGATGTCAATCTAATCACATTTTATTCACAATAGGTGTGGGTTTAGATAGAGCTGGAACCCAGGACATCAAAGCCTTGAACTCTATGCAGCCACCATCTTTTGATTTATGTCATGTGGATGAAACATATTGTACCATTTATAATTCCAGCAGCAAATCAATATCATGCTTTTATAGCCTCAGAATTGAAGCTCAGTTAAATATGATGCTTTTTTGGTTAACTATACTTTTTTAATATTAAAATCTTACAGCTTTATCATGATGTGGGGACAATGTCAACCAAAAGACATCTTCTGCTTTTGTTGTTAAAATCCCAACAAGAGATTGCATTGCAAGAATCAGCAGATTGGATGGAATTTTTCTGGAGAGATACGGGGTATTACATTAGTAGAAGTCCCTATGAATGCAAGTTTTTTTTTCCCAGAAAGCCACAGATAAAGTCTATGCTTTCCTCGCAAGGACTCCAGTGATAATGTCATTATTAAAAAGTACAACAAAGTCCCCAAGAGTGGAAAGCAAGCATGGGAGGGACAACACAGCCCCCAGCATCCATTTTCTATCCCCTGGATCAACGGGAACTGTGTGCTTCCCTCAGGGGGTTAAAAAATGTTAAGTCACATTACTGCTCAAATTCAAGTTTGTAAATTTGATCTGTAAATACTTTGCAGTTTCCAAAGAACTGAAATTTATCAGTTAGAGTCTGAGGTACTAGAAAGATATTTCAAGATGATACAAGAATCTTGCAACTCAAGGATAGGGGTGTGAGCTTGGAGACCCGCATCTTTCACAATACAATGACACCTGTCTTCCTAGGTGACAGTCTAGCTAGCCATGGTACTGAGCTTCAGGCCTAGTGGGAGACCGTGTCTCAAAAATACGGTAGAAAGGGATTGAGAAGGACATCAGGTGATGACCTGTGGCCTCCACACTTGAACACATACTTGTGTCCACACCACACACACACACACACACACACACACACACACACACACACACACACACAGAAGTTAGAGAGAACCCAGTGACCATCATTCTAAACCAAACTTCTCAGAAGTCCCAGAGCATAGTAGTGGAGAGGAGACTGCATGGGAGGTCTTCCCAGAGGCACCGATCTTTCTCTTTAGAAGGAAGATCCATAATTTCAATGACTGAGATCTAGAAACCTTTAGGAGCCAAAGAAGTCATCACCTAGTAATTTAGCATCAACTCTGTGGTTCACTGGTGGTTCTTTTCATGTTCAAGAGGGGGAATTGTTCAAACAATATAGTTGGTTTGAAAGGCTTCCAGGGCCAATGCAAACACCAAGTGGGCTGCCCAAAAACCACACATTGTTTCCTTTAGACAAAAGATAATGATGCCCTAATGAGTTTTACCCTTTATTGCCCTCTCTGGAACACTGCCTCAGGAAGAAAACCCACAAAACCATATTGTTAGTCCCAACATTTACAATCTTTTGCAATGACCCCAATCCCTTTTACTTTAAATGCTGGTACTTGTGTTAAGAGTTTGTACTGTTTAACTCATGTATCCCAACCTCATGTAATCTCAAAGTGCCCTCCCAGAGAGAGAAAGGAAATGAGCAAATGAGGGAAAATACTAAGAGGGTTGCTGATAGAACCTCCAAGACAATCAAAGGGCTTCCGAGATACTAGTCAACTCATGGGAACAGTAGGTGACAAGCCAACACTATTTTGTACTATCTAGAAGGATTGTCTAGTGAAAAAAAGGCACTAATATATCTATGTGATCAGAAGCATTTAATACATAACCAAAAGTCGGAGGACATTATTCATTTGACTAGACATTTAAGAGTATCTACATTGTAGGGTATGAGACTCACAGTGATTATTAGAAGTATCCTTGAGAAGAGGCCAAGGTGCCTAACCAGAGCTGAAATTACCCTTGCTCTTCCATATCCTCAAAGAAGGTTCTCTCCCTGTGCCAATCACAGTCTTGGCTCCACGCACATACCCAGCAGCATTCCCAAACTGGTTTCTTTGAGCGTTCTTTACAGTCTCTTATCAGTTTCTTTCTGAAACTGCTCTTCCAAAGGTTCACTGTGATCTCCCTCCTGCCGGATCGATGGGGCATTTCTGTTTCTCTGTCTCTTTGATTTCAGTAGAATTGTGAATGGCTGAATCTCCTTCCTCATGGCTTGGTCTCCAGGGCACTGGCTATTCCTTTGCAGTCCTTTTTCTCTGCTGCTTCCTTCTCACCATGGTTCTCTGAGCCTCAGGAGAGAGTGTTAGCACCTCTCATTTATCTTCAGGATCTATAAGCCTGCTCCTCTGCCTTGTTTTCCTGTCCTTGACATGTGTCTCACATGCATTTACTTCTCTTCTCCATCACTGCCACCCAAGTCCCAAAGTCACTGCTTTGTCATCTAGATTATTCCAATTGTCTTACGTTCTCTTGTATCTCTACAGAGAATTTTTGGTTTTCAAGGCATTGAATTGGAACTTGCAACTCTGTTACTTTAAATCCCGTGTTGTGCTTCTCACTAAGCACACACACGCACGCACACACACACACACACACACACACACACACACACAAAAATCCACACTGTCCACTTTATCACAATCTGCAAAGCTATGCATTCTTTAGTCTGTATCATCTCTCTTTCCCCTTCCCTCTCTTCCTCCCTTTCTTGTTTTACAGCCCAAACTGGTCTGGATCCTATTATGTAGCTCCAGCTGACTTTGAACCCCAATCTAATACAGGGATAACAAACACGGTTCATCATCTTCAGGCCTAAAAATTTCATCTTTAGTTGTCTTTGTGGAGCTAGAGGTCAATGAATGTTGAATGTTGAGTAAGCAGTGAACCCCTGAGCTACATTCCTGGCCTTTCTGTCATGCCCCTCTCTCAGCCACTAACCTCCAGCCATTATTTGTACACTGTCAGTAAAATGTAGCTTCTAAGAAAAGTGGAACATTATTTACTGTATTAAACATATTTATATCATTTACAGTGCCTACAACAGTGTATGGCACACAGTAAATTCATAGTAAATGTCCGCTGAGGATTATGGGTAGATGAAAACGCCACATTGGAACCTTTGAAGAGGGGAACCCCGGAAACACATCCAATTCCAGCCAATGATCTCACTAATGGCTTTGATAGGACAGCAAGAGAAAGGTCAAACAAATTTCCATCAGTAAGCTGAGCTATGAATGTGTGTTTTCCATGAATTCCCATACAGAATTATTCTTAAGATATCTTTTTATGAACAGTGATATAAAGTAAGTTCAGGAAGAGGAAAGGCAGTGACAGTTGTCAGGGTCTGGAGGAGAAAGAATGAAAAAGAGTGAGCGCTGGATTACGTTTTTTTTTTTAAAGTTCACAAGTCTCTGGCATCTGAATGAATTAGCAAGAAGCTTTAGAAATCTCATTCAATTGCTAACATTTTTCTAAGTCAAGCCCTTCCCTATAAGCTTTGTCACAGACAAAGACTGTAGAACTACTTGCAAAGCTTGCTTTAATGCAGAGTGCTAGGCTTCCAACCTCCATCACTACAGTTTCTGATTCTGATGATTCAAGGGAGGTTGGGAATGGGAGAGAGGCTGTGTTCAAGATTTGCATTTCTTGTGACCATAATTTAGGAAACTCTGGATCAAGATAAAAAAAAAAGTAATTGTGGAATTCAGGAAAGAGCCCTCTGGTATCAGGAAAACAGGTGAAAATTTTAGCTACAACTTACAGAGTATTTAATGCTAGTCTGTGCCTAAGTTTATCTACTCAAATTACTGCTTTTATTTTGTTTTGTTTTGTTTTGTTTTTAAGTGTTTTATTTAGATAAGAGGAGAGAACCCTACTTGATGCCAATATAGCAAAATTAGAGGCATCTCCTGGGAAATATTTATGATAAATCCAGAGCAATGTGATTATCTAAAACTAATTACACAAGTATTACTAGTGCATCTAAAAGTTCAAAACAGCCAATTTAGAGCAACAATTAAATACTTTGAACATTCCCATGGTAAATATTATATATCTATATATACATGTATAGATATTATATTCTTAGATATGTTTTATATATATATGTATATGTGTGTGTATGTTTATGTGTGTGTTACTTAAAAGTTGTTCATGCTTGTGTTTGGATTTGACATCTTGTAACCAAAGCATAATGATGTAAAACAAAAATAAGATTAAGTTTTTTTTACAAATGAAGCAAGTGAACTTGGATCACGTACAGGAACACTTTCCCCCTAAACCCTTCCATCCACATCTTCTCAGAGCTCCTCGCTCTGAAGCAATCCATGTACTTTCTTGTTCATGGAAATAATACTTAATTATTGATTTCGATTTTTTTCCACAAGGGGACTTTTTTGCTAACGTCATTTTACAGTACTTGTTTGAAATTCCCATTTAGTTTCTTCCTCTACTAATTGTTTCTTTTAGTTGAAATGAAATGCAGATAGCATAGCATTAGTTTCTTTACCTAGTTCTGTGCTTTTGTGTATTCATTTTCAGCTGCTTGGGAGGCTGAGGACCTGAGCCATTGAACTCAAGGCAGCTTGAGCAACATAGGAAGAACCATCTCTAAAAATATACATATAATATAGAGAAACCACCGATCTTCATATCTACAACTCAATGACCTTTAGTACCTTTGCAATGTTTTGCAGTCATTAGCCCTATCATTTTTACTGCCACAGAAGGAAACCCTGTACTGAATAGCTGCTTTTCATTCTTTCTTCTCCAGACCGACAACTGTCACTGCCTTTGCTCTTCCTGAACTTACACATTCTGCTTTCCATTAACATTTTAAATAGCTGTAGACTTGTTGCTTCTTTGTTTTTGTTGAATACATATTGGGTAGGGATGCTTTCCTATGACCTATCTGCTCACTGACTCTTACTTTGCTCTGGAGTAACTCAGGCTACCTTAATTGGGATTTCACAGATCATGGTGGTAGATGTTTGTACTCAGAATATATGAGGTGGGGACCTCAAGTTCAAGCTCAGTACCTCCACCCAATAAAGCTCATGGTCTCTTGATGATCACTACCATCTCCAGTACCTTCACCACCAACAAGTTCACCTGCATTATTTGAAATACATAAATTTACCTTTATACTCCCTCCTACCATAATAACTCTGTATCATTTTCTTCTGTTTGTGTGTATGTGTGATGTATGCTTGAAAACATAATAGCATATGTGTGGATGCATGAATATTCAGATGTACATGCATGCAAATTTGCTTATGTTGAGGTTAGGGGCTGCTTTGGTCTCTGACCATTCTCCTTTATTTACAGAGATAGCATTGCTGGAGTCCATACCTTGGGAATTAGGCTCTTCAAGCAAGCCAACATGCCTCATGTTTCCATCTCTGTCTCTCAAGTGCTGGGATGATAGGCAAGCCATTACACCTATTGACATTTCCTGTGCACGCTGCAGATCCAAACTTTGACCCTGAGCCATCGGCCTCTCTCTTCTTTGCTTCTTTCATCTTTTCACAAAGTGTATCTAGTCTGAAAAAGACCTAAACATCAAGAAAAAGTGGTGAAAGGGAGAGACAGTTGGGGGCATGGCAGCATCAAATAAGCTGATTCCTGGGAAACTCTTGGCATCTGGGTAAATGACAGACAGTAAACCAAGTTCTTGGGTTCTCACGCTCCTTTACTTGGTACTCTTCTGGACAGCATGGCGCCCAGGCTTCACAGGAAAGGGATCCCATGTGAGAGCACTGATCTCTCCTCCCGTCTCTCCACTACCATTCACCACAGCTGTTCTTTGCTTTAAACACAGGCAAAGTGTTTGAAGAGCTCGTGCATCTCAGTTTCCATTCATGTTGCCCCTGCTTGCTCTTCATGCCTGCTCTTTTGTTTCTGATCTTTATTAATGAAGACAAAATTAATGAAGTTTACACTTGCCAGTGGACCAAAACCAAGATAATTACAGTTTAGATAAATACGCTTGACTGTGATCTGGAGTAAGAGTGCGTAGTAAAAATGCTAATTCTCAGGTTCTAACTCAGATCATGATTGTCAGCATTCCTCCCACTGCATGCACACATGATCTGCATTTCTAGTAAAGTTCTCAGGTATAACTGGTTCACAGCAATATGTAAGCAACACAAGACCCTTTATTGAATTTCTATTGCATACCAATAACAAATGCTGTAAATTTGTTCCTGAGAAAGACGTGCCAATATTACTTGGAAACAATATGTTAGAAAATATTTGATAAGCTTGGCTTAAGGTAGAAGTGGTTCTGTTTGATGTTAACAAGAAACATTCTCTGCATATACTTCAAAAGTTCAGTTGAAGTCCATTTTGTTTACATTATTTATAATTAGGCTGATCTAAGCAAAGATCTAAACAGAGTTATAAAATGCAGAATGGACACCAAACATCATGAGCACATGTGCATTCAGTAAATATTTGCTGCATGAATGGTACACTTAAATTTGCTTTATTTCCCAAATAAAAAGCAAAGGAATGATGTCTTTAACCTCCCAGACTTTCCCCTTCTCAAATATCACTTATAGTCTGGCTGTTTGAATACCAGCAAATGCAACATCTGTAATTTCTCAAAAATATTGATCTCCATTCATTTGTTCAACAACTATTCATTGTTCATCTTTTATGTGGTGAGACATGTGCTAAATTATCGGGATATGGTAGACATGTTCTCATCTATGATGGAGTTTTTCTACCAGAGAAAATAGTCAAGGGTACTCGGAGAGGGTTGACCACCAGGGAAACAAAAGAATTCTCAGAAGTAGAATAAGCGTCCATGAAAGGCTTGGACCAGCTTGATATTTGATTCATTCTGTCCATCGCTTCAATGTGACTCAGCCTAATTTCTTTCAGTATGGTTCAGAGCCTATAACATGAAAGAGAAAGGGAAAGAAAAAGAAGAATGTGTACAGATGTTTATGTGCAGGAATGTGTGCATGCTCCTGCGTGTGACCACATATACTTGTCCAGGTGTGAGTGCATGTGTGCATGTGGAAGGCAGAAGTCGATTTGGGGTGTCATTTCTCAGGAGCCCTCCTCTTCAGTTTTTGAGACAGGAGTCTATTACTGGAGCTCACCAATTAGGCTTGATTTGCTGGGGAGAAAGTTGTAGGAATCTGCCTGTCTCTTCCTTCCCAGTGCAGGGATTTTTACAAAAGCCTGCCACCGTGCCCAGCTGTTAATATGGGTGTTAGCAACGAGATCCATATTTTTCCAGTAGTTCAGCAAGCATTTGTCTCACTAAGAGCTTCCTAGAGCTGAACAATGGTAGTTTTCTATGTCCAGAATTGGCAACTATACAGAGAAAGACAGTGGACAACTGGTTGCCTGGGGCTAGAGGTGGTGCTCTTTAACTGGGTGAAGAGTATGCTGTGTGAACTATAACTCAGTTACATGACTAGAGGACAGAGGGCTGGGAGTGTACCTAAGTGGTGGAATGTAGCATGCCCATGGCCCTGAGCTCAATCCTTAGCATCCAAAGAAAGAAAACTGCCTTTTAGCCTTCTAGACAGTCTACTGACTTAGTTTCTTAAGTGTCTGAAAGGATATCAGCAATATTGGAAAGCAAAGCCTTTCGCCCTTGGTTCATTCAACCCCTGTTGCAATCTTGCTCCTGTCCATATCTTCCTTCTCCAGAACCATCAACGTGGACCCAAATCCATCCAACTAGGAAAGCTTTAGTTTTCATTCATTAGATTTGCTCGTGGACCATTCATGCTTGCATGTAATGTGCTCTACACTACTCTCACCCCATCTTTCATCTCCCCCCTTACTCATGTCCCCCCCGTCTCACTTCCATCCACTGGAGGTTCATCTTCATCTTCACCAGTGAGGGGACATTTTCCAGATGTTGTCTCGCAGAATTCCTGACAGCCTTTGTTCTTTCTGCTTTTGCAAGGTCGCCCCGAAGGAAAGCCTGTGTGTCCCAGAGTTGCACCCATCCACTCTGGGTAAGATGCCAATTCTGTTGTGTTTTACAGGCCAGACATCTCCCTACTCTCATGCAGCCAGACACAACTGTAGCTCGGCTTTCAGCAAGCCATCTCTGATGGCATTTTCTTTCCTAGTACATGTAGACTTCCTGTCCCATGGAACAGTTCTTTTCTGATCTCTTAGGTTAAATACTCAGATCCACCCACGAGATCCAACTGACTGACCCAAATAACCTAGATTTTTTTTCATCGTCCTTATTCTTGGGTCTATTAAAACACAACTTTCTAAAATGTTCCCTTCACTTCTCTTCCCATAGGCCCTTGGTTCAGGCCAGACGTTTTGATTTCATGGCTATTTTAAAAAAAACCCAATCACATCATCACATATTCTCCTACTCCCATTGTTGCAGGAAACTCTTTCTTGCTCTAGGATACTAATCGTCCCCTCCATGTGTCAAGCCTTAAGGAGGTGCACAGAGTAGAGATGGTGAACCAGTGGATGAGTTAATGCACACAGCTTTAACAAAAGTGCCCCCTACTGAGGAACCATAAGTGGAGAGTGATTTTACTTTTGGTATTCATTTTTAATATGTTTTCAACACTTTTTTTCTTCAGTTTTTCCATAGCTCCATCTCCATTGGCATGTTTCAAGTCTCCCGGTTGTCCTGATTATGTTTGTTTTCTTTGGTCCAGAGCCTTGGATTTGCCCTCCAATTTGTCTGAATTCAGCATCAGTTGTCAATAGCAGCTAACTTGAAGGAGGCCGAGAGCCTGAGAAGCAACACCAACCAAAACAGACTTCTTGTTTCAATTAGATTACTTAATACAGGGTTTTCCAGTCTCTTCAGGCCGATTAGCCAACTAAGTATTTTTGAAAGACTGTCAGGAAAGAGAGCTTGCACAGCTTGAGAGACGAGACACGAGAGCGAGTGAATCAGAGAGGAGTGGAGCTTGGGCGCTTTCCTAACCTTTATATACAGACATAAAATTTTTATGAACCAAAGAAATGGTGACTTACTGTTCTTACCCAGCGTTGTTACTGCACTATTCATATTCATGCAATGGAAGAATAGACTTCCCTGCCTGCATTAATGTCTGACTCTCCAACATTGTTATTTCTAAATATAACTTGTGGCTTTTTTTAGTGGTCATCTAAAATTTGCGGTGAGTGTCCTTTAAAGACTATCACAAGTTGAGTGTTTCAAACCAAAATCTCACCTCAGAACATCCCTAGAAGGCTCTAAATATCTTAGGTCTTTCATGTATATTATCACCTATTTTTGAAGTATATATAAAATATTCCTTTAAGGAAAATTTTATATAATGTCTTTTTCTCCTTAATTAGATATTTCACACCAGCAGGCCTGGTGGGTTTTATGCTAGTAAGTCTTTTTTACCTTTCATTCTGTTTGTCTGTTCAGTGAAAGAAAGTAAGCAACTAAATTTTACTTTGTACTCAGTGGTCATAAAACATGAAATATTAAAAATTTCCTGTGAGTTAAACATTTTAGTGACAAACAGTATTTGATCAAATAGCATGACTATGCTATGAACTTAGCATCTAGTTATTAAACTTAGACTTACATACTTTGGTGACCTACCTCTGCAGAGTTATCTCGTGGGAGCTGTGTTTGCTATGTATGCTGTGCAGATGAATACCGCTTACTTCTAGAAAGTAAAATGATTGTCAGGAGTACAGAAGGGAATGCCCAAAGGGGCTGGATGCAGAACCAGGTGCAGAATAGGTGCCTTTCCTAGGAGAGGAGCAACAATTGCTACCTGAGGGTTTGAACACTGGTTGCTCTTTAACTCACCTGGAACCTACAACATCCTGTGCACTTGTAGGCACTACTATGCCTGTCTAAAATGGGATACCTAGTAGAGTTGCTGTAATTGTTAGAGGAGAGATTGCAGAGAACATGAGGTCAATGGCCAGGGGAATAAGCAGGAATGGACAGCAGTATGAAATGGAAGCGTAAAAAGGAGGCTGTGAAACAATGAATGCTGAATTACTGGCCATGACTTGCAGGGATTTTCAGAAGTACATGTTTCTGGGTTGGATGGTTCAGGGGTTTGATGGGTTTAACTTTCCTGCTGAAGACTGTGTAACAAGAATCATTTCTACTGAAAACTTGACCCAGCTCCAACCTCCCATTCATAGTTTTTAAAATAAAATTTAAAAGCCACATTCACATGGGTGTGGCAGCCTGTGGCTGTAATCCTTGCAATTGGGAGGTAGATGGGGAGAAGAGGATCAGAAGTATAAGGCCAGCCTAACCAGCATAGCATTAGGTGAGGTCAGCCTGAGAGACGTGAGACCCTGTCTCTAAAAGCCAATAGGAAACAATATTTATAAAATGGAGGTAAAATCCATTTTCTCACCCAGTCGTTCATCACACATAAATATTCTAAGCCATTCCCCATAGCTATCATAAATGACTATGGAAACAAAGATTAAATAACCCAGTCTTTCAATTATTTACATTCAAGTAGGAGAGAAAACGTGCATAGAGTTGCTATATTGTGTTGGTTGGCTGTAACTGAGAAAGTATTTAAAATATGAAGAACACAGGAAATAAAGAACATTAGAAACATTAGGAAATACGAACAATTTCACAATGAAACTAATATTCAAATAATACCCAGTGACTAACAGTGACCCTATGAAATACCTAAGACATAAATAATAAAGAGAAATAGCTTTACCGACATTTAGAAGTAGCAAGCGCCCTCGCATAGGGTTGAACATGTAGTTTTGTGAGTTTCACATATAGAGTAGATGGTGAATAGATGCCATGAGATCAGACAAGAAAGAGACAAAGATCCTTGAAGGTCTTTGCTAACTGCCAAAGAGGTTGAATTTGTGATGGGAAACTTTAAAAGGGTGAAATTTAAAGGAACAATCTAGTCAGTTTCTGATTAGAAATTTTGTGGATAAGAGCTCAATCAGGGAACAGGGAGCAGGCAAGCCAATGAGGAGACTATCATCAGGACCAGTAGACAAGGACCTGGTTTTAAGGGATACGTACAAGTGAGGCATGGAAGAATGATGTGAATGGATTAAATGTGTGAGAAGATAAGCTCCATTTTCTGCAAACCAACATGATTTCAAGATTGAAGATTGCTCTTAGGAGGCAGATGTAGGTGAAACTCTGGGTTCGAGCCCAACCTGGTTTACATAGTGAGTTTTAGGACTGTCAGGATCTCATAGAGCGAACCTGTTTAGGAAAACAAACATCAACAGAAGTGTGGTTCTTCTTTTGAGAGTGAATCAGGTCCTAAGTACTGACATTATAAATTAGCAGTCTCAGCTTTTTGACTTAAAGGAAAAAGCAGAATTGTTCCCTGAGCTAGAAATGGTCAGACGAGCAGCAGATGCATGGGAAATGATTGAAGAATAATGGGACATGTGGAACCTAGGATTCCAGGGGACATAGAGGGAATGCTCGGTAGACAGTTGGGTATATTATCTGAGAGTCATGGGCAGAGAGCTAAGAGTTGAATTCATAAATATGGATGAGTAATAAGATGGGGGTAGGAAAACGGAGTCCTGATGGAGGATGGAGGAACTTTAGCCCATTGAGGAAAACAGAGAAGGAAGGAAGGAAGGAAGGAAGAAAGGAAGGGCAGGGAAGGAAGGAAGGAAGGGCAGGGAAGGAAGGAAGGAAGGAAGAGACAAAGAAACAAAGAAAGAAAGAGAAAGGAAGAAAGAAATCAAGAAAAAGATATAGAAAGGCCAAGAAACAATAGATATGTGAAATTCTCATGAAGTCTAGAGAAAGTAAGGTACAGGGGCTCTGTTTTGTCAAACATTACATAAGCTGCTGTCATTCCTAAAAACTGATTGCCTAAAACCCGGCAAGCAAAGCCGGGCAGCTAGGTGTAACAGTGAATGAGAAAGCTTTGGTTGTGCTCACAGCTTCTTAGACAAGCCTCTGAGTTTTATATAAATACACAGGAAATCTATACTAGGTGCCCAGGGAAAAGCAATCTGGGAACATTGTGCCATCCTGACAGGGTGGGACCACACTGGGCTATGCAGTATCTGCTATGGCCAGCCTCCTCAGACATTAGCCCAAGCTATTTATCTAATAAGAAGCAACAGGAGCTGCCCAATGACTGGGAGAACAAGCCCCTGGTTACAAAACACTTCATAGACTTCAATTATTCTTCCTTTCAAAAAAAAAAAAAAAAACCCATGGAGACTTGTTGGATGGTGACTTGATGTCAGATCCACACTCTTTTTGACAGCAATGCAGTCTAGTGGGTGATAACGAGCACCATTTTAATGGAGGAAGCCAACAACGAGCCATGCTAGATCCTGTATGGGAAGCTCAAGGTCCCGAGGTCTATTACCATGCTTCCCATTCTCGTACATGGGTCCTAAGCAGAAGCCACGCCTCCCTACTACGTCACAGCTGCTGCAGAGCTCTCTCATGCATTTCCGTCCAGAATATAACAGTCTGCTGCCATATTGCCTGTAGCATCCATTGCCCATCCTGAAATACATCCCAGCACTTTCCTGAGAGATTAAGAACTTTGAATCCTTTGATATTTTTGAAATCCATAAATAAAAAAAAAAAACATGACCATACATTATTTTCTTCCTGTGGTTTCTTTAAAATCAGGATATAATTTTTTTCAGATGAGGGGAAATTTTTCCCAGGATGGAATGATGGTCAGTTTGGCCCAGACAGGTCAGTTGGAAACGTAAATTAATCCATTTAGATTGCAAACTCCTAAACCACACGGGAGACCTTGATATTTCTGCTTTGAGATAGCTAGCCCCTTCAGAGCCTATTCGTGACACTTCAGAGACTTGCAGTCAGGACATCTGTGTTTGCCTCTCCCAAAATCCCAACTCTTCTACCTTCGAATGAAGTGCAATCAGCCCTTCTTTTTGTAAGTCAGAGGACCACTGAGTTCGAACTCCATGTGACCTGCTAATCAGAGACATGCGAATCAATCATTAGACGTCCTTCCACATGCTTTTTTTCAGATAGGCAAAAGTAATGTGTGCTAATATCAAGTGTTGCCAAGTATGCGCAACTGCAGGGATCCACATCCGACCCGAGGGAAAGCATGCTGGTGTCAGCACTTGGAAGGCAACCCGCTCTACCCCATTCAGCTGAAGCTGAGCACAGCCTGTGACCCAGTGTTTGCACTTCTCCACATCTCCTGCGACAACAACAAATAAATAAATACATAAATACATATGTCATAAAAGCCCACAGCTGGCGGGCATAAATAAACAGATATTAAAAGTGTCCAGTGCAGCAACATTGACAGCAGAAGACAAGCAGAATCACCCTCAGTAAGATGAATGGAGGTTATGATTCATTTTAATAGTCAGCAGAGGTATGGACTGATTCTGCAAGTACCCGCGGGTGTAAAGTCTCAAGCATATATTTCCGAAATGGAAAGTACAGGGTGGTATTATTTATGTAAAACATCATGACACACACTCACACAATACTCATGCATAACACACGAGCAGACACCTAAGCAGTGGGCGGTGTGACGCAGACCAGAGGCACAATGCTGGTAATGTCAGCGAGGACATCCAGAAGGAGTTGGGGGAGGGAACTGTAACGTTGCCTCTCTAGATACTGATAGGATGGGTTTTCAAACTTGAGACTTGTAGAATAAAGATGAGAAGCGTTGTCGGCATTGTTTCCGTCTTGGTGAGTAGGCATACAGGATTTACTGTTTTCTATGCCTCTCTGAAACATTGACAAGTTAAAAATTTTGAAGGCCGAAGAACCAAACCCTGAAAAGGCAACAATTAAGTTAGACAGACAGGCTTGTCTAAACTTTTCTGTCAAAGGCTACAAGAAAATATTTTTTTTAACCATGGGCATCATAGTCACTGCCTCCACTACTCTTTCTACCCTTACAGCACAAAAGCAGCTACAGGCAACAGGTAAAGGAGTGTGTGTGCCATTGGTCCAGCACAAATGTATTTACAGTGTTTGTGTCTCTAGAGAGTTAGATAAGGAGCTAAACATCATCTTCTTGGTATCAGACTCAAAATGACAGATGGAGTGCCCTTAGCTGTAGCTGGAGAAGGCCTATAAGCAACAATCCCTGAAGATTAATATGGCCGTGAGGTTGCATTTGCACTGTTTTGATCGGTTAGCATTTGGTTCGTTGGGTAGATGAGAAGTTTATCTCCTATGTTTTCCTTCATCTTCTGGTGTTCTGGAATTCTTAGAATATAGAAAATGTTCTGCCCCATTCTATTCTCTACTCCTACCTATACAGTCTAGTACATCCTTGTCCTGATGTCTAAACTCCATTAAGGTCACTCTGAGGGTGAGGTCCCCAGCTTCCCTGGATCCTTGGCTTTGGCATATCCGCATATGCCTAAACACTCAGTTCTATCATGCCTTTTCTAGAACTTAGATGTGTACTGGGAGAGAAGCTTCCCTTCCGTCTGTCTTGGCTGTTCTATGAAGAGTTGATAGGAAGGGCTTATTATTTGACTGCCTAGGTGGTAGGCCACTCTGGCTTCAAAGGTCAGGCCTAAGGGCGTTCACTTAGGGGAAATACTTCCACGACCAGCTCTCTCTTTATACAATCAACTTTGGCCAACCTAGTCTGCTTAGGCCATCAGCATTTATAGTCCTGGCACACTTTGCAAATTGACAACATTGTCAGGCCAGAAGGATGGTTAATAAAACCAACAGGAGTTATTTATGAGTTTCTTATGATACAAGCCAAACACAAGATGTGAGGGTAAAATGAAGTATCCTCATGCTGTCGTTACTGGCAGTTGGAACAGCATTCCTGAGAGGTGGTTGTATGCCAGCCACTTCTCTGAATAGCTAAGAGGTTCAGAACAGCATTGAAATACTACACTCAGGTCACACTGATACGTATGGGAGAGATGACAAACTGAAGAATAGGTAGGCACCTCTTCTCTCCTCCTGTCACCCTTACAGGAGCAAGGAGCAGCAGCTGGCTTAACTGTCCCTAGGAATAAGGACACCTCCCCAACAGTCATTGTAGCAAAAGAGGTAACTGTTTTACCCGTTCTAGCACTGAGAGGCCATGTCCTCCGCCAGTCTCTTACTGCCACATGTGTCACAAGTTATGTGTGTAAGAGAGTTGGGTTGGGGAGGAGAGCCAGACTTGTCCCAGTTATGTAGATTTCATCAATATCGTTCCCTTTCCTAAAAGTTGGAAGTTTACTCTACTTCCTCAGTTCCTGGGAGACAGCTCTTCCAGGGATGGATGCCAGATGTTCGCATGCCATTTTCAAGTGTTCAACGAACGCCTGTTACTAATCACCACTTCGAATACTGTTCACACGAAGAGTTTCTGCCCCAAATCGATCTGGGCATGTTTTAGCTCCCTTCTCCCTGACGACAGTGAGAAGCTGCTGAAGGAGAAGCCTGAAGTTTGAGCCGAACCAAGAGTTCATGATAAGTTGTTGTTGGAGCTAGGAGCTGAGGACTAGGCTGGCCATAAATCTTTCCTGGATGCGACTTGAAAACTTTTCATTTTGTTTACTTAGAGTGTTAATAATTTTGGAAATTATTAAAGTAGAACCAAAAGACTCCTTTTAAGAGGCGATTGAGATCACAAATCACTCCACATACTCAATACGTTGAACGAGTCCAAGTCTCAACTCTTGCCATGGGTCTGGTGGACGTGTGGCCATTATCATATGACACTTCATGTGTGGAATCAGGGAAGCGTGAGAAAAGCCCTTAAAAGAAACTTGGACTTAAAATTTAATAATTGTGGTGGACAAATGTTTTTATAGTAACAGGAAAAAGCAAATCCTTTCTCTCTTTCTCAGCTCTCTAATGTTTCTTCCTGTTGGTTAATGGCGTCTCCGTGTTCTCTAAAAGTAGCCTGTGTTTCTGGTAGCATCATCACCAGGACAGAGTCTTTTTCGATTTTTCTTCTCTATCTTAATATTTGAGAACGGTTTTTCATGAACACGGGGCTCTGTGCTTGGCTAGATTGTCTAGATGGGCTTCTCAGTGAGCCCTGAATCCTTTTCTCTCTGCCACCCAGCCTGGCATCACAGGTATGCACCTTCATGCTAGGCATTTATTTACATGGTTGCTGGGGATGCAAAAACAAGTCTTTAGGCTTTCACAGGAAGCACATTACCCTCTGAGCTATCTCCTTAGCCTACCCTTTTCAGATTTTAGGGGACTCCTCTACCCTAAACTTCAAATTACCCAGACTATTCCAGTTCCTTCCCTAAGCATAATATATGCATTTTCCTCCTATCCCCACACCTCCTGGCAGTCAGTTTTCTTTTACAAAGCTGAGAAACCGAGAAAGATGAAAGGTCTATCCTGGCTCACGGTTTTGAAGGTTTCAGTCCATAGATGAGTCCATGGAGAAGTGGTGGGTTAAGGAAGGGGTATGCAGCAGAGAAAGCTGCTTACCGTGTCAGTCCCAAAAGAGAAGAAAGGATGCTGGTCCCTCAGTCTCTTTCAAGTGCAAACCCACAAAGGCTTCCTATCAGGTTCTACATCTGAATGAGTCCTCCACATGCAAAACTGGGGTTGGGGGGACTCACATAGACTCTGGAGGATGTTTGACAGTGTAACCGTAGCAGGAAAATACTGGTATTAACAAAGCCCCTGAAAGTGTTGACTCTGGGTTTAGTTCTCTAGATGTAGTTGAAGACAGAAGATGTCATCTTTGAGATGAGGTACAAAGCCACTTGTCACTTAGACCTGGGCTTGTAAGAGTGACACACATTGTGATTTAGCATAGCCATTTTAACATAACTTTTTAAGAAAGAGCTAGCTACTTTCATGAAAGTTAATATAATAGCCGGGATGCCAGGATTCAAATGCTTCATATACTGGCTTTGTGATTTTTGGCAAGCTGCATAGCCTTACCAAGCCTGTTTCCTCATCTGTGAAGTTGGGAAGGCAGTCATACCCAGTTTTTGCAACTCTATTAGTTACATTTACATATCTTGAAAGGAAAAGGAAAAGCTTTTGTTAGACTTTAAGAACCAGTAAGTACTAGCTATTCTAATACTAAATGGCAGCATGAACTTAAAGTTTGAAGAATGAAATCTGGGATGAAGGGCTCAACCTCTGTGGGTCTCAGTTTACTTCACTGTGGAGTAGGAAATCCACAGTGGGTAGAGCCTAGGGCTGTTTTGAGACACAGATGAACGGCTGAGAGAGTCAAATGTCAAGCAATTAAGCTAGCATTAACCTACATTGTGCACACCTGTAAAGTGCATCCTGGGTGTGATCGTTGTTAATAACGTACCTTGGCTGTGCTATTGTTACTAATAATGTACCTTGGCTTTGGGCTACATTAACACTACTGGCTTTTTATTTTTCTCTGACATTGTTCAACATATGCTATAGCAATGATACTTTTTATGTTGTTGGGACAAAATACCTGACTATGTAGCTATGTCTTAAGAGAGGGTTTATTTTGGCTTACAGTGTAAAGGCATACAACCTGACTCTTCAAGAAAGGTATAGTGGCAGTAATTCAGGTGGGACTCAGCAGCAGAAGGAAGGAAAGAAGAGACGGGAATTAGCAGCAACTATCTACCCTGTGGGATGATGTCATACGGATGAGGCAGTTACAAGAGAGAATGAGGCCTGTCATTGAGAAGGAAGGATGGGAGGGAGAAAAGTTTGAGGGAAGAGGAGGCGACTGGAACGAAAAAGACGGGAGACGGGAGGAGACTGCAGAGAGGCCTCGGTGAGAACATGGAGGCTGACGTTAAGATTCCACTCTGTGTATTTACAGGTTGTTATGAGTGTTCTGAAGGGATGGATGTTTGTAGGGCTTTGTATGTTTAGGTGGGCAGTTATATCTTATCAATTGGACCAGAGGTTTTTGTGTTGTGCGTTCTTTCCTTTGGAGAACTGAGTTTGTGGCGGCAGAGACACTGGGCCGGAGACGCGGAGTTTGGGTGTGTATTTCTGGCAAGATATCTAGCAGATATCTCGGAGCACTGCAGTGCCAGACCTCGTGGGGTGAAAGAAAACCATTTAATATAATTTTACAACAACACTACCCTAGTGACTCACCAGCCGAGACCTAAACGTTTAAATAGCAGGAGCTAGGAGGAACACTTTCCATATCACCGCACAACATTCTCCTAATATGGTAAAACATACTGGTTATAGGGTACTGTGTCGTGTGCTCACAGCTGCCTGCTGTTGTCCTATTTAATTTCTGGGTATCCAGCCATAAGCACTAAGAGAAAAAGATGGATGTCCACCCGATAACCCTTCCTGACCAGCTCGTTTTTCATTGCAGGATGTTCTGGAAGCTCTCGCTGACCTTGCTCCTGGTGGCTGTGCTGGTCAAGGTAGCCGAAACACGGAAGAACCGGCCTGCGGGCGCCATCCCCTCGCCTTACAAGGATGGTAGCACCAACAACTCAGAGAGATGGCATCACCAGATCAAGGAGGTGCTGGCCTCCAGCCAGGAGGCCCTGGTGGTCACCGAGCGCAAGTACCTGAAGAGTGACTGGTGCAAGACGCAGCCGCTGCGGCAGACGGTGAGCGAGGAGGGTTGCCGCAGCCGCACCATCCTCAACCGCTTCTGCTATGGCCAGTGCAACTCCTTCTACATCCCGCGACACGTGAAAAAGGAGGAGGACTCCTTCCAATCCTGCGCTTTCTGCAAGCCCCAGCGTGTCACCTCGGTCATCGTGGAGCTCGAATGCCCGGGTCTCGATCCACCTTTCCGAATCAAGAAGATCCAGAAGGTGAAGCATTGCCGGTGCATGTCCGTGAACCTGAGTGACTCTGACAAGCAGTGAACTCACCGCGGCAGGATGCAAGCTCAGCCTTGAGCACCCTTCCCCCTGGGTTGCACCACAGCCACTTCTGTTGAGCTCACTCACACTCTGCCCGGTGTCCCTGTCAGCAGCAAATGCATCTCTTAGGGCTAACAGCGTCCTTGTCACAAAAACGGACCACAAGTGAAGCTTTGTCGACGTGTCCCCGATCCACCCCAGGCTACACTTGTGTCTCCAAATCCATGTTTTGCGGATTGGACACAGAAGATGTTGGTAAACTCCACTCCCAGAAACTCGACAGGACTTTTCAGGAGATGCACTGCCATCCGGGATTGACGTTTCCACCATGTGGAAAAGCCAGTCTTTCCCTGGCCACATCCTACACTCCAGCTTGACCCTTCCCTGGTGAAGGATGCATGACTCTTCTGTTGCAAACTTTTGTTGGCCACCAGACCTCTGTGGTGTGGGCATTCGTTTTTCTGACCTGGGAGCTGCCCAGCTCTGCCGCTGCTGTAATGCCGATGCGGGCAGCATCTCTAAAGGAGATGCTCACCTGCAAGGGGTCCCGGAATAAGCTTGGTACCCATGAGGACAAGCCGAGCTAAGTGGATCAGAAAATGGACTTCCCTAGGAACTGTACTGAGCAGGCAAGACTCCCCACACCTCTGGACACCACCATGTCTTTTTTCCTCCTCATAGACCCTATCTGAAGCTCAAGATAAACTCTGGTGCGCATGCTATTCCCGCTGCCATGGTATCACTCACAAGGTTTCTGTATTAATGTCAGTTTTATAATTGACCTATCACGTTAAAAAAAAAAACAGTTAAAAGTATTATCAACATATTCATATATCAAGTCACGTGTTTGGACTCTAGCTTTGCTGCACCATTCTGAATAGGGAGTATAAGCATGGAGTGATCTGTGGAAAAACTGCCAGGTCAGCAATTCACTGCCCCCCCATCCCCAAACCCCCCCACACACACACTTTTTTCCAGATTGAGCAGGGAGGTGGGACACGTCATGATTTTACTTTTAATACATCACAGAAGACACTAAATAAAGCTTTGTCACATAGTGTAGAAATCGGATTAGGACAGATGGCACATACAGAGGAGTCACTAGGAAGCTGTAAATCTTGAAAGATGAGATGAGACCTGGTACTGTTTTCACTGCCATTACACAAAGCAAACAAATATTTTCTATTAAATGATACGGAAGAATATACGGTATGGAGACTTTTTTTTGACACAGGCAGAAATATAGAGCAAATATAGAGGGTAGTAATGTAGGTGAACTGTCCCTCAGAGGACAGCTTCCTTTACAAAGAGTAGACCCCTAAAAATACCAAGAAACATTTCAGTCATCTTCAGTTTTGCTGAGGAGTTGTTGAAGTCTCTGTAGTGTGGTCTTTTGACGTGAGGACTTTAAATTATTTATTTTCCTTCAAAATTACACTCAAGTTCTCTTTGTGCAATTTTTCCCGGGGAGGCCTCCCTGTGCATGGCATGTACGGAATCTGACAAATGTGAATGAGAAGCCATTGGTGGGAATCAGAATATGCTCAAACCCTTGGGTTGATCATTTCTGAGTCCACGCTCTTGCCAAGAACGGGTTTCCTAGTATGTGAGAGAGACGATCCGTAAGCTGGTGGAGACTCAAGCTTCGGGGTACTTAGCAATGATGTTGGCTCTCCAGTCCGCCACTCGGAGAAGGAGGGTTGTGATGAGCTGGGGAGGGTGTGTCATGAAGCCTTTTGCCTGGATTGCAATGCAGGTTTTCTAGTTTAGTTACATCTGCCACACAGTGACCCCAAGTATAGAGTGTGTGGTTTTGAAGGGGATGTTAGCTTCAGAAATGAGAGTGCCCAGCCTGGGAACAGGAGAGAGAAAGGAGGGGAAGTGGAAAAAAAAATCACAGAGGGCTAGAAACCCCAGGGATGAGGGCAAAAAGTGAAGAGGGGGCCAGAAGTCAGAGCTACAGTTTTACACTTTTAGCAGAAAAGGTCAAGCGAGAGCCAGAGCAGAACATGCAGCAGAAAAGCTGTGAAGGAGATTATGAGTGTCCTTAATGGAGGATGATAACGTGTAACCAGAGGCTGAGGAGAAGATTCTCACACCCAGCTGCAAAGCCAGCCCATGTTATTCTATTAATGGGACCCACACATTAACAGGAAAAGTTAAGTTAGGAACCCACAAAGTATATACGTGAGCACTCTTTTTTGATCCCAATCGTGGGTGTACCCATGAAGGCTATATGATATGCTATGGTCTGAGGCTGTTTCTTGGCTTATTGTATGTATACAGTTTACCTTTGAATGGCTCAAATTGTATTTAAATTTTGTCTTGTTTATAAATGAAGAAAAGCTATAAGTATAATGTAATTATTTTATAGGTATACTATTAAGTTATAGAACAAATAAAGATACTCTAGGATTCTATGTGATCCTGGCATCATGTGCCATAAAAGCTGAATTCTGCACTTGTATCCTTGGGTAGCAAAGGATTGTGGTGCACCCAGAGTGCATTTATCCAGCCTCTGGGAGTTCACCCTTGGCTCCTATCACAAACGTTCCTTGGGGGCTTGAGATCTTCTAAGAGAACCAGAAACAGGCATCAAGCAAGCAGATCTGATGGGGATGGTTCTCACATCCAGTCCATAGGAACTTCAAGCCTTTTTTTGAGACACCCACCAGTTGAATCCAGAATGTACTCACAGTGTTCTTGGAAGAAGAGATATTGAATGAGAAAGCTTTGCACGAAAGATGCAAAGAGAAGTCCACTGTCAGTTTCCTCTTCTCTCCTGTAGCCAGTGCACCACACTCATGTCTTACAGAAGCCAGAAATTGTGTTGTTTGGTTTCATTCTATGTTTACTTTCCACGGGTTTCGACATTTATTAATTTAAACACATCTCGGCCTCACAGTGTTGTCATTTTCCTGCAAACTGAGTTATCTGCCATTTAAGACATGCAACAATCAATAAAAGAAATAAAAACCTTGATAAAATTGCAGACGCGTGGTTCACTTTACAGCTTGAATGATTTAAATTCAACACAACAAGAATTTATCTTAGTTTACTAAACAAGAACATTCCACTTGGATCAGTGGCACTACTCTTGCTTAGTCTCTAGCATGGCTGACTGATCTCTAGGTTGTAAAGTCAATGAAAATGTTCTACTCTGCTGACTGTGCAACTGAGAGTGTATTTCTAGCTAACTTAGTGTGATCTATCACCATTGATTATGTTTTGCTTGGGAGATAATGATAAGATCAGATCATAAACAATGTAACCAAAGCTTGTCTATCCTCAGGGTATCCTCCAGATCTTCCTTAAGCCCTCCCCTTACCAGGTTCATGGCTACAGCTTCTCAAACACAGTAGACATCTCAGCCATGGGACCAAAGATGAACTATGTGAAACCTCATAGCTTCTGGTGGTTTCTGGAGTTTCCAATATAGGATGTGTGGTAAAACAAACAAACAAACAAAACCAGCCCCTAACCCTTCCCCATATTGCTGTATCATTCTTTGAATCCTGAGGTTCCTCTAGTCAGTCCAGCTTTATTCCTAAACTGTACAAGGCTCTCTTGTATTTGTTGAATATCTGTGGTGTCAAGAGAGTTTACTGGATCAAAGAGGAAAGTATATCCATTCTATCTTGTCTGGTATCAAAGGTATCCAGAATTCTTGTAGTGTTAATCATCCCATCTCAACAGTATATTGTGTAAGTGCCTAAGAATTTCCTGCATAGGATTATTTCACCCGTATTTCTTATGTAGCCCTGTTACATGACATTTTTGCATAGTACAGAATACCCACAAAAGCCAGGTCTCCTCCAGCTATATTCTGACAAGAATTATGACAATTTAAATGTACTAGAGGCAACAGAATAAACAAACTGGGTGTCCATCCCATAGGGAAGGAGATTTTGCCTTGTTCTCTTGCTCGAAGATAAGGGCAAAAATCCCAATTGCTACTCTGGTAGAGACCAATTCTAGTGTTGGACTATGATTTCTTGCCATTATCATTGCAAGAGCCAATGTGTGAAATAAATAGGACAACATAGGAGTCAGGACAATATTAAATATTTCAGCATTTCATTCACCCCCTCCATACCACTCCTTGCTTTGCTGGGGTTAGGAGCCGTTTCAGAGTCTAGACTTGAAACTCTCCACAGTAAGAATTCTTATCTAAGGTGAAAGAATCAATGTGATATTTCTTCGAACCTCCAAGGGTATCCCTTCTAATTTTGCATTTGGAGAGGAGACACCAGATCAATAGGTTTCTCTAAGAAATAGCTCTCTAAGCAATGGCCCACCAAGACCCAGTCTTTAGCTATGATTAGAATACCCTTTATTGCTTCAACACTAATAGGTAGCCATGGTGGCTCATTTATATTTTAGGAATTAGTGTCAATTACAACCTAGGAGTAAAAAAATCCTCGAAAGCATCAAATAGTTTTCCTTTGCTCTAAAGCACATTTACTTAGGTGGTTCAGTATTCCTAGATTAAGGTGTAGGGAGATAATAAATGAATAGAGTTGTCCTGGTATTTCAGATCTTTGCTCAGAATGGGTCATGCCTCCTGCCAATGAATTCCAAGTATGACCTGGAAACTGGGAAGGGATTGTAGCTTTATCCTTTCACGTTTTCCACTGACTCAGGGTTTTACTACTGTGAACAGACACCATGACCAAGGCAACTCTTATAAAGACAACATGTAATTGGGGCTGGCTTACAGGTTCAGAGGTTCAGTCCATTCATCAAGGTAGGAGCATGGTAGTGTCCATGCATGGTGTAGGAAGAGCTGAGAGGTCTACATTTTATTCCAAAGGCAAACAGGAGAAGACTGGCTTCCACGGAGCTAGGATGAAGGTCTTAAAGCCTATGCCCACAATAATAGACTTCCTCAAACAGGGCCACACCTACTCCAACAAGGCCACACACACATCCTAATAGTGCCATTCCTTGGGTCAGGCATATTCAAGCCAGCACAACCACCATTGCTGATATTTTTATTGTGTCCATTAAGCAATATCCTTCTTATTAGTCCACCTACAAACACTAGAAATTTGCCTCCAGAAACATTATATTCTTTTAATCACCCCCAGAACCACTAGGATTCTATCATGCTTTGCAAAAACAAAACTATGTGTGAGTGTGAGTGTGTGTGTGTGTGTGTGAGAGTGTGTGTGTGTGTGTGTGTGTGTGTGTGTGTGTGTACATGCGCATTGGGGGTGTCTGGGTGGTTGATATTGTTATTCTTCTTATGGGATTGTGAACCCCTTCAGCTCCTTCAGTCCTTTCTCTAACTCCTCCATTGCCATTCATATGCTCAGTCCGATGGTTATCTGCAAGTTTCCTCATCTGTATCAGTGAGGCTTTGGCAGTGCCTCTCAGGAGACATCCATACCAGGCTCCTGTCAGCAAGCATTTCTTGGCATCAGCAATAGTGACTGGGTTTGGTGGCTGCATATGGGATGAATCCTCAGGTGATGCAGTCTCTGAATGGCCTTTCCTTCAGTCTCTGCTCCACTTTTTGTCCCTGTATTTATAATAAAGGGCTAATATCTAATATATACAAAGAACTCAAGAAGTTAGACTCCAGAGAATCAAATAACCCTATTAAAAAATGGGTATGGAGCTAAACAAGGAATTCTCAACTGAGGAATTTTGAATAGCCAAGAAACACCTAAAGAAATATTCAACATTCTTAGTCATCAGGGAAATGCAAATCAAAACAACCCTGAGATTCCACCTCACACCAGTCAGAATAGCTAAGATAAAAAACTCAGGTGACAGCAGATACTGGCAAGGATGTGGAGAAAGAGGAACACTACTCCATTGTTGGTGGGATTGCAAGCTGGTACGACCACTTTGGAAATCAGTCTGGAGGTTCCTCAGAAAATTGGACATAGTACTACCTGAGGACCCAGCTTTAACACTCCTGGGCAACTACCCAAGGACACATGCTCCCCTATGGTCATAGCAGCCTTATTTATAATAGCCAGAAGCTGGAAAGAACCCAGATGTCCTTCAACAGAGGAATGGATACAGGAAATGTGGTACAGTTACACAATGGAGTACTATTCATCTATTAAAAACAATGACTTCAAGAAATTCTAAGGTAAATGGATGGAACTAGAAAATATCATCCTGAGTGAGGTAACCCAGTCACAAAAGAACACACATGACATGAACTCACTGATAAGTGGATATTAGCCCCAAAGCTTGGAATACCGAAGATACAAGTTACAGACCACATGAAGCTCAAGAAGAAGGATGACCAAAATTCAGATGCTTCAGTCCTTCTTAGAAGGGGGAACAAAATACTCATTGGAGGAAATACAGGAACCAATAGTTTTAAATTAAGGAACAAGAATACATAGCATTATTTGGTGTACATGAAGATCTCTTCCCCCCCCCCCCGAGGGCAACTACAACTGGGGCGGGGGCACTATTTAGTATTACAATGCATAGCAATAGATCAAACCTCAACCCCTTCATACAAATGTATTGTTTGTTTGTTTTGTTTTGTTTTTATTGTTTTATCTTCCTAAATTTTAAATATGCTTTCTTGCTATGTATCCATATTAGCATGCTTAATTCACTGAGACTAAATCCCTTTCTCTATTATGTAGAATGGAAGTCTTTGTATTTCTGTATAATTAATCTGGATTATAGCTTTCCTTTTTATTGGTTATTTTATTTATTTACATTTCAAATGTTATCTCCCTTCCCATTTTCCCCTCTACAAACCCCCTATTCAATCCCCCTCCTCCCTGCTGCTATGAGGGTGCTCCCCCACCCATGAACCCACTCCTTCCTCAGTGCCCCAGCATTCCCCTATACTGGGGCATCAAGCCTTCATAGGACCAACGGCCTCCCCTACCATTGATGCAGATAAGGCCATCCTCTGCTACAGCTGGAGCCATGGGTCCCTCCTTGTGTACTCTTTGGTTGGTGGTTTAGTCTTTGGGAGCTCTGGAGGGTCTGGTGGGTTGATATTTTTGTTCTTCCTATGGGGTTGGGAACCCCTTCAGCTCCTTCAGTCCTTCCCCTAACAACCCCATGGGTCCCCATGCTCAACCCAATCATTGGCTGTGAGCATTGTAGCTTCCCTGCTCTTCTAGAGTCATCCCAGCAGTTATCACTATCTCTGGGCATTTTCCATAGAATCAGACCCCAACACTGCTTTTATCCTGAGAAATACCCCCCCTCCCCTTTGGCCCAGCAGCCTCAGGACCCTGGCATTCCCTATGCTTGCACTGGATTGCTGAGCATCTCCGTAAGCGTCTCTCATTTCCTCGTGTTGTGTGGCTTTTCCTAGATACAAATGTAGGTTCTTCTTAGATTGAGCACTGATAGCAGATACAAGAAACTCTTCTATTCCTGTCTAACATGGTAAATGGACGAGTTTATTTAGGACATGGTTGAGGGGTTACTTATACGGGAATGAGTGACTCTTATGTAGCTGCATCACTGAAAAGCCTACTCCAGTATGGATGGTGGAAAGAAAAATGGTATTTTTGGAGCTTTCATCCAATGTGCACATGGCTCTATTGAAAGTCTCCTCACCCGAAGCAATTTGCTGCTAGGAGAGGTGTCTCATGGGTCTTGTGTATAGCTGAGCTTCCTGAGTATCTTGTTTTGTAGGTTTCCAGGTTTCATCAATAGGGGTTGGAACCCTTGACTTTCAGAATGTTGCTGTCCACCTGAGCCAGAGGAGGCAGAGGAGGAAGTAAAGAAAGAAGGCTTTCAAGATTCACCACATGGACTTGGTGGAAGCTCTTCCACTTCAGGATAGAGATGGGAGCCCTGAGGCCCTGACCCCGAGACCCCAAGGCCTGGGTCTTGACCAGAGGTGATTTGGATTCCTGTAACTGTTTGGTCTATAGTGAGAATGAAGCAATTTTCTTTTTCTTTGCAGAAATGCAACAGGGATTTGAACTAAAGCCAGCATGGGAAAAGACATGCAAGTGGAAATATCATGACCAAGTCCACGACCATAGATAAGACCCGTAACAGAGTTTAGAGGACTCGGGGTCAAAGGAAGCATGGGAAATACTTCTTGCAATGATGAAGAAGAAGAAATTGGAGGAAAGGAGTAGCATTCCTCAGGAAGGCTACCTTTATGGGACCTGATGTGAACAGTGACCCCCCTCAACCCAGCAGCTCCCTCTTTTGCACAAACTACTTCTGTCTGTCATGCATAGATGCTTCTACAGAAAATTCCAGCTCGTCATCTTCCTAGTGGCAACCATCTTCTTCCTAAGCTACTTTTGTGTATGTGGATGCATGGTGATGTGTCTACCCTGGCTCGAAAGCATATGTCAGAGGAAAACATGTGGGCGTTGGTTCTCTTCTTTCACCTCTGGGGCTCTGGAGATGATTTACTTCATCAGGCTTGGTAGCAAAGCCTTATCAACCTCATCATCACACGCCTGAAAGGATATTCTTAATCTTCCTTGGGCAGGAGATCTGACAGGGTTGCTATACTGTAAGGTAAATGACCCTCAATGTGTTTTCTCCTTGGTTAAATGTAACGGGTCAGATGAATGTGCTTGATATTGGAAATGATATGGTATCAATATTAATTATTAAACCCTTCAATATTGGTTTATTCTTCAAATTGTGTCAAATCCAAAGAATCAAAGAAATAACTGAAAACAATAACAACTTCTGTTCCTTCTCTTTTCTTAAGTTTCAGCTTTGTTCTTGCAGGATCAGTAAATGTTGTCTCCAGAAATTCCTCCTAAGTGAATTCAAATCATTCTGATGTTATTTTATTTAGATCGCATGGAATCCACACATTCACAGGCTAGCCTTGAGCTCTCTGTGTGGCAAAGGAAGACCTTGAACTTATTAACTTATTCTCCTCCTTCTACCTGCCAAGTATTAGAATAGGTGAGCCCTGCCACACAGCACTTATGAACTGTTAAAGATGCAGTTCAGAACTTCAAGTATGTCAGACATGAAGTTTAATGAAGTTAGACACACTCTTTCCTTGTCCATGCTTGGCTAGCAAATCCTTCCTATGAGGCCAGAGTTCAGGTGCTACATAGTGTTCTCTCTCATTCCTGGGGTTCTTCCCTCACTTCTCAGTGATTTGACTTAAGGTCTACTCTATGAGATGGAAACCATGTCCAACACTGCTTGGGTGACCAAGATCCAGAGACTAGATATCCCAGGGATCAAGGGTAAAACCAAGTACTACGGATCTTAGAACAACAAAACCATAGTGACAAAATGACTCCTAATGATATTGTGTTATAGATCAGCACCTTGTTCAGCCAGCAACAGAGAAGCTTCCTCTGCTGCAGATGAGAACAAAGACTCATAGTCTGACATTATACAGAGAGAGAGAGAGAGAGAGAGAGAGAGAGAGAGAGAGAGAGAGAGAGAGAGAGAGAGAGACTACTTAAGGGTTCTTAACACCCATCTCAATCAGGTCACCAAGCTCCTTTGCTTCACACACAAAAAGCTTTGGCATTGAGGAATGTGGCTTCCCTCTGAAAGAGAACGTCTCCAGGTCTCCAGGGGCGTCCTCTCATCTCCTCTCAACCACACACTAGAGAATTCCCACACACTTTCTGGTCTGGGTTTTTGATACCTCTAATTTTAATCAAAGACGAAGTTAGCATTTTTGCTTCATGTTGCTTCAGGATAATTTCTGAGAGAAGAGGGGGTACTGGTTCCAGCCCCTACAGCATTTTAAATCATTCCACTTTTTCTATTGTTTTTACTTGTACTGTATAAGTAAAGATGCATTTCAGAAAAAAGAAAGAAGAAGGAAAAGAAAAACCCAGTCTCCCCATGTCGGAGTTCACAGGGGGGGGTTAGGAAATGGAAGAAATCACAGCAAGGGACAGGACACAGGCCATGTGTGCACTGCTCTTCCAGAGCCATTAACAGTCTCTCTGCACCCCAAATCCTCCCATCTGACATCCACACGCTTTACCATGGTTTGTTATATTTTTAAAGATAAACTTTCTGTCCTTCAGTTTAGTAATCTTTGCCCTCCTCTTTCTAGTATTTCTATTTTTTTTGTGACCAATATCCCCTAAAGATTATATGTACTTACAAACGTGCACAAAAAATTCTAAACACATTCAACATTCCTGTCTGTTCCCTGTTCAGTTTTTTAAAGCTCATGTTGCATATGTGTGTTTGTCTGGGGATAGATAGCACTGGCTCAAGGGAATTTTCCAGCTGTAAGAATACTGAAGGATATTAAGTCCCTGTTAGGTAGCATTGTATCTGGTATTTAACACCCAGTTTCTGTTTCTTCTCTTGAATGTAGGTTCTATGTTTTGTTTTTTTGTTTTGTTTTTATTATCTTTAATATTTTTTCAGTCCAGTCATTTCCCCATCCTCTACTGCCCTCTAACAGTTCCCAATCCCATCTCTCCTTCTTTGTCTCCAAGAGGATGTCCCCATACCCCCACACACCCCCACACCCTGCCAGGCCTCCCAATTCCCTGGGACCTCAAGTCTCTCAAGGGTTAGGTGCATCTTCTCTCACTGAGGTCAAACAAGGCAGTTCTCTTCTGTAAATGTTTTGGGACCTCAGACCAGCTAGTGTATGCTGCCTGGTTAGTGGCTAGGTCAGAGATCTCTGGGGTCCAGGTTTGTTGAGACTTCTGGTCTTCCTATGGGGGTACCCTCCTCTTTAACTTCTAGCCTTTCCCTATTTCAACCAGAGTTCCCAACTTCAGACCATTGGTTGAGTGTAAGTATCTGCATCTGTCTCAGTCAGCTGCTGACTCTCGGAGGGTAGCCATGCTAGGCTCCTGTCTGTAGGTACACCATAATGTCAGTAATAGTGTCTGTTACTGCCAAGGCAGACAGCAATTTCTGGTACATATTAATGGCCCAGTACTCATTGAATTACTCAGAGACAGAAAGGCAAGCTTATTAAGCATGTCTGAATTAGTTTCTTAAAATTTCCCAGCCATCTTGTTATTAATCTTTTAAAAAACACAAAAATGACTTGTTATTGTTTACAGTCTGGAGTTGATTTACTGTTTGAGTTCCTGTGCCCTCCATGACCTCTGACATCCAAGTCCTCTGGTTTCCTCACTGGTACATGCCCTCTAGCAGACCTTCCTGTGAGGTTTTTGGATAGTAAACTCTTGGTTTTTAAATTCTGAAAACATTTATCTCTTCCATGGACTGTCTTGATTTGCTGTTTTCAAATTAGCTCTTAAGTATTTTATTTCTTGCTTTAGGGCAACTGCCCCTGTATGGTAAGTGGTGTGCTCTTTCTTCCTTGAGGATCTGATTCAGTTTGACCTCTTTAGGTAAAATTTATTGGTATTTATTTGTCTCGACACTTGTTGCATTCTCAAGCAAAAAGCATGCAATTCCTTGATCCTAGCAAACTCTCAGCCATTGTTTCTTGAAGCTCTTTACCTGTGCTTTCTTAAGCTATTACCAGTTTTTTTTTCTTTTTGGGTCCTTGAGTCTCCATTTCTCCTGTGTCTTCTAATGTCTCTTGGGCATCATCGGCTTTGCCTTTTCATGTGTTCTAATCCCGAGGAATGCGTCAGCATCACTGTCCTGCTCACCTGTTGTCTCCAGCTCATGGAAATGTCTCTTTTCTATCCCCCTGATTAGCTACTTTATAGTTCATCATGGGCACTAAGCATAACTGTTTGTCGTTCCACTTCTTCAGCAGGACTAAGTCTACTCTCCCTTGTGAGCATTTTTCCTTGTGGGCCTAGGGGCTGTGGGGATTTGTCTGAGAGGGTCTAAAGATAATGCTTCCTCCTTTTAAAAAAATAGTTATTGATATCACTCTGAATTCACATCCAGCCTTTCTTGGTGCCATTGAGTTCCTTTGTGGTGTCAACACTGGGTGATAGATGTGGCCCAGTTTGGTCTGTTTTTTCCTGATGTCATACATGTAATATCAGCAATATCCTAAGGCCTCCAAGGTAGTTAGTTGCTCATACCCCGGTATCAGTATCCTGGGCTTTGGCTTGATCTTACTGCTCCAATGGGACATAACCATTTCCTGTTACCTTGTACAGAGATTCCTTTGTTTATGGACCATCCCTGTCCCTTTCCCTCTACTCTCCAGATCTATACTTTCCAAAATAAATTTAGTCTTTTATGACTATTTAGAATTTAAAAACTTTAACCTCAGAGTTGTGAACAAAGATTTATTTATTTAATGCATGAGTGCTTTATCTGTATGTACAACTGTGTTCCAGGGATGGTGTCAGACCCCATTGCAGATGGTTGTGAGCCACCATGTGCTTGCTAGGATTGCACTTAGGACTTCTGAAAGAGTAGCCAGTGCTCTTAATCAGTGAGCTACCTCTCCAGCTGAGTTATGCTTTTTAAACTATTAGAAAATTCTTTTATATTTGACCCTACTTAACTGCCTTAATTACGAGGAATCAGCTGCTTCTCCTTTCTACATTGTCATCTATTTGCCATGTATTTGTGGTTGAACAAGGGTTAGCTATGTCACGTTAGACATGACATAGCCTTACATAACCACATAACCTCAATAGTGACATAACCTCACTATTGTTTGTGTTTACAAAGTAAGCATGACCTAAGAAGATATGATTGTGTGTCCAGTTGACAAGGGGTGGACGTAGGATGGCTATTCTTGGTTGTCCGCTCCAATACATCTTGGAATTAAGTAAAATTCAACTGACTGAGTACACCTGTCGGGAACTTTCTTAACTAAATCATTTGATGTGTAAAGACTCACTTTTAATTAGATCTTTTTGGAGTGGGAAGATAAACTTTTAATCCAGATCTTTTGAGGTAGGAAGATACACTTTTAATCTGGGCCACATCTTCTGGTGGCAGCCTAGAGAAAATATTTGGAAGAAGAAAGCTTTATCTCTTTGTCTGTTTGTTCTTGCTCCTGCTCTGGCTGGTAAGATTATTCCTTTACTGTCATTGGAGTCTTACTCTGATGTATATTGAAGATCAGCTGAAACATTTGATCCTATGGACTGAAGAACGACTGGATTCATCCCCATAACCTTGACTAATATGATCCTCAGTCTCTACCATAACCCAGTCCCAACAAGAGACTTCTTTCAGTCCTCCATTTGTTTGCATCCTGTAGTTTGTGGAACAGTTAGCAGTTTGCCTTTCTTTAATAAATACTTACTAATATCTGTAACTTTCTAGAAACCAGAAAGACCAGTGTCAAGGGATGTCCTCTAGGAAGCAGTTACTAATTTCAGACATGATTATCAGTGACCTAGATATGAGGGGACAGTGGCTCAAGGTGAGGGGAAACGTGTAAAAATTTATAGTGGATGGGCTACTTCATTTTCTGTTGCTATAGCAGAATGACATAGAGTGCATACTACATTAGAGAAGTTCGTATCAATAGAATTTTAGAGCCTGGGGAGTCCAGGATCAACTGAGTGTATCTGGTGAGGGTCTTTCTGCTGCACGTGACCACGGCAGAATGTATCACAGGCAACACAGCATGAAATAGAGTGTTTTTTGTTTTCTTTTCCCAATAAGAATCTACTTTTTCAGTAATGACATAAATTCCCTTATAGCCAGAACACCACCCTTAGGTTCCCCTGACACAGATGGTTTAGGTATGAAGATTCCAATATTTGAACTTTTGGGGGACTTATACAGATCATGGGAGGTTAGAAAGGACTGACGGCAGTTTAGTCTGGCAGGAGGCAGGAATTCAGATGGGCTGAGCAGGGAGTTATAACCCAAGACAAAACAGGAACCTGATTGCTCTGTCAGTCACAGTCGAGATTTTGGATGAATGCAGGTCACTTTGATGTAACAACTAAGACCTTTGCAGTAGGAAATGCAGATTATCAGCTTTGTATTTTTGAACAAAAAATGGGTTTGATGTATAGATAAGAACTGAAACGAAGAACATTTTTAAATATGCCAGTAATTGAAAGACATCGTGATGCTAATATTGAGTGCAAACTTGACAGGTTCTGAGATCACGTAGGAGACAAACGTCTAGGCATGTCTTAGATGGGCTACCTGGGGTGGAAATGTCTACCCTAAATATTTGCAGCATTATTCCATTGGCTGAGGTTCTAGACTGAAGAAAAGGGAGAAAATACAATGAGAACTGCATTGCACCCCTCCTTCTTTTCCTCCTTCTTTTGATTCATGAATGTGAAGGCCATGTGATCAGTTACCTTATGCTCCTGCTACCCCTGACTGTATCCCTTTGAACTATGAACCACTTCTGCAAGTTGCTTTTCTCAGGTCTTTCTATCAAGGTAAACAAAACAAAGCAAAACTAATACAGTTATCAAGGCAATTCAAACCAGTTTGGAACTAAGACTTTCATGATCTAGGAGGAAAATGAGAACATCTTCATAGCAGGTACAACTAATAGTGTTGGGAGTTGAGTCCATGAAGACTCAAGGGAGAGTGAGATCTAAGGAATGATCCCTGCATCTGAGGATGGAGGCTGTTTCCTGAGATAGATAACATGGAAGAATGAAATTTGGAGGCACAAGATAACAAACTTGAATCTGGTCTTGCATATAATAAGTATTATGGTATAGTATTGCGTTGGAAATGGATATTAGGAAAGTAGAATGCTTGCTGGATCTCAGGAAAGAAAACAAATGGGTGAATCGTTAATATTTTATCAGGATTTCTGACTCAGGCAGCGTGATAGACTTAAGTTCCAGAATCCTGAAATGATTGATATTTAGCTCACTTCCCAACAGTATTCCCTGGAAAAGTTGAATACAATGTGTGTGTGTGTGTGTGTGTGTGTGTGTGTGTGTGTGTGTGTGTGTGTGTGTGTGTGTGTGTATGTATGTATTTAAAATATTTTATAAAACAAATAT